>NC_068929.1:67113750-67437500 GCF_023091745.1 Budorcas taxicolor | reverse complement strand
ATCAATACAAAGGAAAAATCTAAACTCAAAAAGTGCTATTAGATTTTTCTATTTTCTCTTTTCGAATGCACAGAAACAAAAGCCCTATTTTTTTTTAAATTGATATATAGTTGCTTTAGAGTATTATATTAGTTTCAGGTGTACTTCATAGTGATATAATATTTTATATATTACATTTCATTTAAAATTATAAAATAATGACTATCTTTACTTGTGCTATAAAATAGACACATATTATCTTGTTTACTTTGTACATTGCAGTTTATGTCTCAGTCCCAAACTCCTATCTCATCCCTTCCCACTATCTACTCCCTGTTAAGTTCAGGTCAGTTGAGTCGCTCAGTCGTGTCCGACTTTTTGCGACCCCATGAATTGCAGCAGGCCAAGCCTCCCTGTCTATCACCAACTCCCAGAGTTCAATCAGACTCACATCCATTGAGTCAGTGATGCCATCCAGCCATCTCATCCTCTGTCATCCCCTTCTCCTTCTGCCCCCAATCCCTCCCAGCATCAGAGTCTTTTCCAATGAGTTAACTCTTCACATGAGGTTGCCAAAGTATTGGAGTTTCAGCTTTAGCATCATTCCTTCCAAAGAAATCCCAGGGCTGATCTTCAGAATGGACTGGTTGGATCTCCTTGCAGTCCAAGGGACTCTCATGAGTCTTCTCCAACACCACAGTTCAAAAGCATCAATTCTTTGGCACTCAGCTTTCTTCACAGTCCTCTCACATCCAAACATGACCACTGGAATAACCATAGCCTTGACTACACAGACCTTTGTTGGCAAAGTAATGTCTTTGCTTTTTAGCATGTTATCTAAGTTAGTCATAACTTTCCTTCCAAGAAGTAAACGTCTTAATTTCATGGCTGCAATATTGTAGCCATGTCCATTGTTTTTTAACACAGATACTTTGCCGATGGCTCAGCGGGTAAAGAATCTGCCTGCAATGCAGGAGCTGCAGGTTCCATCCTTGGATGGGGAAGATCCCCTGGAGGAGGAAATGGCAACCCACTCCAGTATTTTTTTCTTAATTTTTTTAGTTTCCTTTTAAAAAATTAATTAATTATTTTTAACTGGAGGGTAATTACTTTACAACATTCATGTTGATGTATGGCAGAAAACATCACTCCAGTATTCTTGCCTGGAAAATTCCATGGGCAGAGGACCCTGGTAAGCTACAGCCCATGGGGTCACAAAGAGTCAGACATAACTGAGCACACAGGAGCACTCCCCCTCGCTTCCTTTTATGAATCTTTGTAAGTCACCAGCTGAACAGTACATATCAAGAATATCTGTTCAATATACTGCTTCTATCCCATCTTCCTGTTGATAAACTTGTTCAGAAAATTAACAACACAAAGTACTTTTAAAAACTTATTTTCATGGAAATGTTTCGTATTTAGAGGTAATGACATTTACAGCAAAGGAGAAGGCAATGGCACCCCACTGCAGTACTCTTGCCTGGCAAATCCCATGGACAGAGGAGCCTGGTGGGCCGCAGTCCATGGGGTCGCTAGGAGTCAGACACGACTAAGCGACTTCACTTTGGCTTCTCATTTTCATGCCTTGGAGAAGGAAATGGCATCCCACTCCAGTGTTCTTGCCTGGAGAATCCCAGGGACGGGAGATCCTGGTGGGCTGCTGTCTCTGGGGTCACACAGAGTCCGACATGACTGAAGTGACTTAGCAGCAGCAGCAGCAACAAAGAATTAGATGTCAAGATTGAGTTTCTGAATTTTCTCCCTAGATTTTTAGTGTAACATTTTAAGGCAGTCTCTTATGGTGTTAAACCAAATGTGGCAATGATATTATAAACATATTTTGAAGATGGATAATTTATGTTGAAGTTCTGAGGATTAAAGACGATGCTCTTTCATTATTAAAGACTGTAAAATTGCTGTTTTAACGCTCTGTTTAGTAATACACTGTTTAGTATTTTTAGACATCCCTGCTGAGGTGAATTTAACTACTGTCTCAGTGGTGAGTCCCTGAAGTCAGAGAAAACACTTTCCTGACAAATGCTAATTTCCTAACATTATTTGTATTTCATAAAAATTATCCAGCATATTTTAGGCCATGTTAACTATTTTTAAAATAGAATATTAATCATATCTTTTTTCTATGGATATTTGGAGCATCATTATATATGGTTTTTGGAGAAGGCAATGGCACCCCACTCCAGTACTCTTGCCTGGAAAATCCCATGGACAGAGGAGCCTGGTGGGCTGCAGTTCATGGGGTCGTGAAGACTCGGACACGACTGAGCGATTTCACTTTCACTTTTCACTTTCATGCATTGGAGAAGGACATGGCAACCCACTCCAGTGCTCTTGCCTGGAGAATCCCAGGGACGGGGAAGCCTGGTGGGCTGCCATCTATGGGGTCGCACAGAGTCGGACATGACTGAAGTGACTTAGCATATATGGTTTTATTGTCAGTTGCATGAAGTATCAATTATAGATACTAAAATATCAATATATGAATCAGTCCTAACCTACTCCATTTATATTGTACTTCCAATAAAAATCTATTTTTAGTCAAATACAGTAAATGGAAGTTTCCATATAATCTTATTTTTGCAATCTGATTTATAAAATTATATTATTGCCACAAATTCCCAGGTTTATGTGAAATTTAAGACAGTTTAATGCCTTCCAAAAGTAAAGTGTCTTAGATATTTTAATAAAGAATTGATAGTCCTTGCTGTGCTAACATGTCTGCCTGGAAGGATAGAATTTGAATATACTGAGGAGAGAGAAGGAAAAGAGAATTTGTCTTTCTCTGACAGTAACAGGCAATAATGCTACATGCTTTCACATGACAGCACTGACCCTGGTCCACCCAGGAGCTCCAATTATGAACTGGACCAGTTCACTTGCAGACTGCACAGACAGTTTGTAATTAGATAGTCATTTCCCAGCATGTTCCCTTGTGTATTGTTGATCATTTGAATTCTTGAGGGTCAGCATCCCGCCAACCAAGCCTGAATCCCTTTTCTTTGACACAGCTGATGTCTGGTGCTCCGACATCAGACATCCTAGGCCATCTGTTGTGTTTCTGATTAGTGTGGAATCGGGAATAGACAGCAGGTGTTTGTGCATATACATTCTATAATATTTTGTAGATTCAGTGGTGGCTAGTACATGTAGTCAAAAGTGGAGAGTGACTGTTTTGTGTTCCTTTAGACTTCTGCTACACCTAAGAGCTGATATAATATTTGAAGGCTCAATTTTGATGTTTTTACACTCTTCACACATTTCTCAAAGAAATATGCATTAACTGATCATGTCAAAATTTACACTCAAATATCCTGTTATAAACTTTGTTCCTAAATAATTACTTTGCTTTTTTTTTTTTGAGGACTAGCAAAAATTACATCAATTTATCACTTTTATATCATTATATTTATCACAGAAAAATGAAAGGAACTGGGGAGGAATGGTGAAGAAACCAGTCATCCAAAACTGTTCTTGTTTTTTTTTTTTTTTTTCAAGATTTCCTGATGTGGACTATTTTAAAAGTCTTGATTGAATTTGTTGCAATATTGCTTCTGTTTTATGTCCTGGTTTTTAGGCCATGAGGCATGTGGGACCTTACCTCCCTGACCAGGGATCAAACCCATATCCCCTGCTTCGGAAGCATCTAATAAAAAATTTATTCACAACCTGAAAGTAAAGTGTTCTTTTATTTGGTGAGAATGTTTAGGACCCCTGAGCCTGGGAGACAGTAGCTCTGAGAAAAAGACTCCAAGGAGGCAGGGGAAGGGGAGGGGAGAAGTTGATCTCTATGCAAGTTTACAACAAGGGGAGCAGGCAGTCTGAACACCAAAGCTCAGCTATCAAGGAATTTAGCATTCTCTGCATGGGAAGATGCAAGCCTATGGGCTCACTGAACTCACTCCTTCATATGCACCTCAGCTATCTGGGGCCAATCTTGTTCCCTTGTTCACCCAGCTTCTTGCATTCCCCTAGCTCCTCCACAAACTGTGGGGGGCAGCAGCATCTACTGGATCTGTTTTGGGAGCCCTCATTCACATTTGGAGGCTAGAAATTGCTAAAGGCTGTGATATTCCTTGTTTATTAATATGTCAGGAGATATTTTCATTTCAAAGAAAGCACAGTCTTAACCACTGGACGACCAGGGAAACCCTACAAAAGAATATTTAGCTAGCAATAACTTTAGAAAAATGCCTGTTTCTCCTAGCAGATGGAGAAAACATTATAATGGCTCAATTTCCAGTAAAGTTCACATAGTTTATAAATTTGCTGCTAAGAAAAAGTTGGTTAAAAACAAGAATATTTTCTTTTATGCACATAATTTTTTTAAAAATATTTTTATGTACCAAGGTGCACTAGATCATTTTAACTATAGTGAAAACTTTGCTGAAACTAAAATTTCAAATGAACTGTCAGGTTAATTGCTTGCATTAAATACAGCAAACATAGCCTTGCTGACTTTAAGCTATTCCTAGGAACATGAAGTTTGTAATGTCCCAAGAGTCAGAGGCCTTCAGATGTGGCATCATTCTCATTAGCCAGTATTTACCTCTCCTCTTCAGCTATCTTTTTGCCTTTTTACAAGAGGAACTAAAGAGCCTTTTGGTGAAGGTGAAAGAGGAGAGGGAAGAAGGGGGCTTAAAACTCAATATTCAAAAAACTAAGATAACGGCATCCAGTCCTGTCACTTCCTGGCAAATAGAAGAGGAAAGCATGGAAACAGCAAGAGATGTCCTCTCTTGGGCTCTACAGTCACTGCGGATGGCGACAGCAGCCATGAACGTGGAAGCCCAGTGCCTCTTGAAAGGAAATCTATGACAAATGTAGGCAGTGCATTGAAAAGCAAAGACATCATTTTGCCAACAAAGGTCCATATAGTGAAGGCTATGCTCTTTCCAGTAGTCATGTACGGATGTGAAAGTTGGACCATAAAGAAGGCTGAGCACCAAAGAACTGAAGCTTTCAAACTGAAGTATTGGAGAAGACTCTTGAGAATCCCTTGGACTGCAAGGGGATCAAACCAGTCAATCCTAAAGGAGATCAACCTGAATACTCATTAGGAGGATTGATGCTGAAGCTGAAGCTTCAATACTTTGGCCACCTGATGAGAAGAGCCAACTCACTGGAAAGGACCCTGATGCTGGGAAAGATTGAAGGCAGGAGAAGGGGCAACAGAGGATGAGATGGTTGGATGGCATTACTGACTCAATAGACATGAGTCTGAGCAAACTCCGGGAAGTAATGAAGGACACAGAGGCCTGACATGCTGCAGACTTCCATAATTTTAGGAGCTGAGGCTTTTGGGAATTAATTAGGTCATAAAGTAGGCATCCCTATGATGGGATTATAAGTATAGAGTAAAAGTGTTAGTTCCTCAAGTATGGGGATACAAAGAGCGGGACACAATTTGGTGACTGAACAACAACAGCAACTTGAGCTATCTCGGCCTAGATCCCCAATCTTACCCTCCAAATTAGTCCTCTAGTTGTGTTTTGCTCCCCAGTCTTCCTACAAGTCACGTGTTTATTAAATGAAAGTTTACAATCAAGCTTTCATATTTGTTTTATTCTGATCTCATGTGACTGCCTCCCATAGCCATTTATAGCCTGATCTGTTTGTCAACAAGACATTGCAGTGCAGATGTTGGGGAGCAGCCACTATGTAGTGTGGGGCTCACAGAAGGAGTCAAGGCTGGAGATTGACACGTAAAAGTCACCAATATGGAGACAGGATTTGATGCCCACACAGTTAATGTCATTGGGTATTGTCTTAGTTCGGGCTACTATAACAAAACATCAGACTGTGTGGCTTAAACAGCAAGCATTTGTTTCTTACAGTTCTGAGGATGGGGTTCCACAATGAGGGCAGCAGCATGGGTGGGTTCTGTGGGAGCTCTTTACCTTGTAACAACAGCTGTCTTCTCATTTTGTTTTACCTGGATAGGAGAGCAAAGAGAAAGCAAGCTCCCATGTCTTCTCTTATAAAGGCACTAATCCCATCACTTAACTATAGTGAATCAGACAGTAAAGAATTGGCCTGCAGTGCAGAAGACCCAGGTTCAATCCCTGGGTAGGGAAGATCCCCGGGAGAAGGGAATGGCTTCTCCAGTATTCTTGCCTGGAGAAGCCCATGGATGGAGGAGCCTGGCAGGCTACAGTCCCTGGGGTCATAGAGTTGTACATGACTGAGTGACTTATACTTTGTATTTGTAATACCATCACAAGGACACCAACTTCATGATCTAATTAATTCCCAAAGGCCCCACCTGCTAAAATTGTGACCCTGGAGTTTAGGATTTCAACATATGGATTTCAGAGGTACACATTCAATCCACAACAGATAGCCTGTTATTTCCTAAGAGGGAGAAACACCAAGATCTGAACTCTGGGTGACCCAAACACATAAAGATTTCACCATGGGCTTGGAACTAGCAGAGGAACCTCTTAAGGACTGAACAGTGAGAACAAGGGAAGAGCAAGATATTAGGTCTCAGAGAACCCTAAAAGTATAGTGTTTCAAGAAGAAAGGAGATGTCAAAGTTTGAACAGCTTATGAAGAAGAGGGTTTTAGGCAAAAAGGTAAACTGATTCTCCGGTAAGGCATCAGTGCTTCAAACAATCAACTGTCCATTCACACAATGAAAATACTTAACAATTGCATCATAAACATAGGACACTCTTTCTGTCTCTCATTAATGTGTATAATTAGAAATCTGTTCCTCAAATGTAATTTAGAAAATGTTAGTTTAAAGCCTTTGTAATATATTTCAGAGGCTCAAAGCCAAGCTGGGAAAGCATGTATTGCCATGGAACCTTCTCCTGTGCCAACTGGCTTAGTGGGAGAGGTGTTGATGCACAGCCAGCCAATATGAAGCAAAAGCAAAACCTTCAACTGATCATTGAGATAAAAGCAAATGATACAACAGTTTTAACAGAGTAACTGAGACTGGAAGGCAACCATTCATCCTCTCAAGGGTTTGGATTTCATTCCCTGAGGTGCAATAGAAAAGCACCATTTGATGTCAGTCATAGAGACACAGTTCTGATTCTGATGAATCTCTCATGAGTTGTGTGATGCTGGCCAAGCATCTTGGCTTCTCCCATCCTGTTTCCTTGCCTGCAAAATGGTGAAAACTATATCCATTGCATGAAGTTTGTATGTGGACTAAATTAGATATTTCTGTAAAAATTCTAGAAGGGCACTGAATAAACATACCTAACCCTGACATATATATTTCCACTTTATCTGAAAAGCAACTAACCTTTAATATATTTTTAGGTCAATCAGTAAAATACATTTCTGTGGTTATTGTTGTTCAGTTGCTCAGTCGTGTCCAACTCTTTGAGTGTCTGACTCTATGACCCCATAGACCGCAGCATGCCAAGCTTCCCTGTCCTTCACCATCTCCTGGAGCTTGCTCAGACCATCCATCCTCTAGTGTCCCCTGCTCCTTTTGCCGTCAGTCTTTCCCAGCATCAGGGTCTTTTCCAATGAGTCGGCTCCTGGCATCAGGTGTCCAAAGCATTGGAGCTTCAGCTTTAGCATCAGTCCTTCCAATGAACACCCAGGACTGATCTCCTTTAGGAATCACTGGTTTGATCTCTTTCCTGTCCAGGGGATTCTCAAGGATCTTCTCTGACACCACAGTTCAAAAGCATCTTATATACTAACCTTACTCATAATCTCCTAAATGCTTGCTAAATAATAATGAAGAGATAATTTCACCTTTGTCTCTTCTCTATAATCTTTAAGCTCCTATATATTTCAACTCGAAATAGTTTATTTTCTTTCTCAATTTATTTTGCAAATGGAAAATTCCAGGTCATAGAGGACAGAAAAGTGGTTCATAGTTAGATAAACAGTTTGGAACGAAGAGGGAAGGGAACTTCATCTGAATTTTCTGTTCTGTTCACTAGTGAGAGATTCCAGAAAACAGTAAGATTCTGTCAGATTAGTTAAAACTGTTGCTTCACTTGTTACACACTCACTCTAATAATGTGCACTTTGAGTGTTTTATACACAATATCTGTAATTTAGACCTTTACAATATTTTGAAAAATTGAGAGAAACCCCATTAGACCCTATTAGAAGTTAGTTATTCACATCAACTTGCAGAAGAGACACTCAGTGATCACAGATCAGTGCCTAGAAGTGATTTTTTTGTTGGTTTTCATTAGTTTAGAGATACTGAAATTTTTTTGTTTAATACTAGTTCAACAACCTAAATAATTAAGTTTTGCTGTTACGTTTCTGCAATTTCACAGCTAGATTCCATTCAGGTTATTTTTAGCATGACATTAAGTAAGAGGTTAAGTTAATTTTATGATAGTGGGCTTTTTAAATCTGAGTTTTAAAAAAGTTCATTTAAAAGTTCACTGTAATTTCATTGCAAAAGATTAAATTCAAAACAGCTTACACAAATTGAAGAAGCAGTTTGGCTTTCCAGGTGTGTGGGATGTTTTTACACTAACAATCAACTGACCGAAAAATAAACATTATCACCCAAAGATGCCAATTACTGCTTCTATTTGATGGAGGACTTGGTTCAATATGTCTTTTCTAGAAGCATTTTGTTATCCATAACACATTGCTACTGTACCTTCTCAAATACAGAGCTAATGCCATAATATGCTTTAATTTTTCATTGACTGTATTATGATTCCAAACCAGTTTAATTGAAGCTTTGAGTTGTTATCACTGTTAATACTTTAAAATTAAATATACCAGATCATTTTCATCCTCACAGCTGATAATCAAAGAGAATCATCCTTGATAACCTGATGACAGGTCAATTTAAAAGTATGTCCCATTTCTTAGTTCAATTTTAACTTTAAATAATCAGTCACATTTCCTAGTTTATATTTGAATGGTGTTGTTATTCATGCGCCTGAAATTATAAGTAAATGAATCAATGAAAAAACAAAGAAAACAATACTATTCTACTTTGTCCTTTATAGAAACAGTATTGTTATATGATATAAAATTTAAAAATATAGAACACAGAAGGGGGAAAAAAGCATCACATTCAATGCCCTCTCCTGAGAAAAACCACTGTTTACCACTTCTACAATTGTGATATTTTCTGCCTGTAGCTGTGTAGTTGGGCTTCTCTCATAGTTCAGTTGGTAAAGAATCTGCCTGCAATGCAGGAGATCTGGGTTTGATCCCTGGGTTGGGAAGATCCCCTTGAGAAGGAAATGGGAACCCACTCCAGGATTCTTCCCTGGAGAATCCCATGGATGGAGGAGCCTGGCGGGCTACAGTCCATGGGGTCGCAAGAGTCAGATGTGACATAGCGACTTAACTACTACTAACAGTGTGATTAAAGGTGTCTACTTGTACATACATGTGCAAATTTACACAAACACAAGAGGATGTTCCTACATACATGTGGGTTTAGGCAGTCATTTTGCATATTCTCAGTTCTGTTTTTTTATCAGATATTTCTGCTAGTTTTCATGTTCTAATAACTGCTTATTCTCAGGTAAGTGGTAAATCCAATCCCTACAATTCTTCTCAGACTCTTCATTAGCTTCCTCCTGCCAGGTTGGAGAATCGACATGAAGGTGAGCATGTTACAAATTCTACTGTCATTTCCACTCCGCAGCCTCACCATCCCACAAATTGCACCATATTTTATTTTACCCCAGAGCCTTGAACACTGCTTTCTAAGAACATGGTATTTCTTTTCATCTCCCTTCCTTTGGAAACAAGACTCAAATCATATTCTAAAGTGTAGATTCTTTACTCTTTGGTTTCTAGAAGAGTGTGATCAAAGAAAAAGACCCACATGAATGGAAACATTAAAAATCTTATAAATTCTATCTTTGCTGTTAGATTTGCCAAGGAGAATATGCTTATAATACTAATAGAAACAATTTGTCTTATTATTAAAATGCATGTTGTCATTGGTTTCTAGCTATAGAGATTGCTATTAAAGGCAGAGGCTGTATCTTATGTCTTGAAAGCTTAAGCGTTATTTAAAACGCTTGGTGTTTTTCATTAGGAAGTCTATGCTTTGTTATTTATTAGTGCACTGATCTCTAACATCATTATTAACAATCTGTTTAGAGTAAATAGAAATTCTTCTGTCTGTCTCTCTCTCTCCTACTCTCTGCTCTCTGTCTTCTTTTTCCCTCTCTTTATTCTGACTTTCCCAATGCCCTCTTCACCCAGCTAATTGTAACACTGTGCTCTTGCACATTAAATATTCCTGAGGTAAAGATAAGAGAAAAAGAACAAAGTTTAAATATTTTTTTTTCCCCTAAAGGACAAAAGAAACAAGGTTCTGTGACAGGACAGAGAAAAGAGTCAGTTAAGTAATTTATCAAAGAAAAGAAAGTCCTGCCTCTCAGCCTACAGAGACGTTGTCAGCTCATCAATGTGCTGACTGGTGGACACACAGCTCTACCAAGGTTAAAAGCAAAAGCAGTCACCTCACATCGTCAACTTTTTAATTTCCCCTGAGGTTAAATTGTAAAGGTAAGATAATGAGCTCAATTTATTTAGGGACAAAAATCATCAAAAGCAATGTTTTCTTTTTTAAAATAAAATGTTTAATTACTTGCCATACCACTTGACTATTATATACAAGTCACATGATTAATCTAATAACCTTGATAGTCATAGTATGAAACTCTTGTATAATACGCACAAAGTGAATGTAGTGAGCTAAGTTTGAATAATATTTAAATTTTTTGAAAGAAGAAAACTTAAATATTAAAGGATATGTGCAAAATTTGCATAAGTATATACACTCTTGTAAATTACAGAATACATAAGATGGGCCATGATTTATGATTTAAAATGTGTGACATATATTTCCCAAATGGCATTTTTCTCTAGGGTCCTAGGAATTTTGCCTTATAAGTTATGTTTAGTTCATCCAGAGAGATCATGAGGACGGTGTACTGCATTAGACTTCATGGACTTTGAGCTTGGCTGCACCAGATTGTGTTTTCTTATCTGACTTCACCTTCAGCTAAAGGCTAACTTAGAAAAATGCATTTTAAGATACAAAGTAAGTAGACGCTGGGGTACATGCTCCCCTTCCATCGAACACCAAATCTTATCTGTAGAGATTTCAGGGCTTCCCTGGTGGCTTAGACAGTAAAAAATCGACCTGCAAAGCAGGAAACCTGGGTTTGATCCCTGGTGGGGAAAGATCCCCTAGAGAAGGGAATGGTTACCACTCTAGTATTCTTGCCAGATTTCAGGCATTGTCATATTATCTGATAAGAGTTTGCAACTCTGGCATTCACAGTGAATAGGTTGTTCAATATAGATATATTATTCTCTCCAAAAAAAATACGTTTTTCTGTTACAAATTTCTAATGGTTACTTTTCAAAAATTTTTCTTCATTTTTCTGTTTCATTAAATGAATGTGTGCATGTATGCATGGGTTTTTAGTAGAACGTATCAGACATCTTATACTTGGGAGCCTCAGAAATGTTCAGACAGACAATACATGCTGAATAATTCATGATGCAAAAGCAATTTAAGGACCTTTGGGTGCCAGGCTCAGGCATTCCATTCTGTGGTACTCGATGAGTTATTACATTTGTTCCTTATGGGTTTTTTGGATATTTTTTCTTCTGCTGCTGCTCTCCACTGACATTTGTAGATGCCATGCACATTCATTCATTGAGGAATCTTTTCAATGATGTATGATATCTGCTGTGTTCTTGGAAACTACAGGCCCAAACTGAAAATACAGGAAGAAAGTAAATAAATGACATCTCTGAGAAGAGATACATCTTGTGGTGCCAGAAGCCAAGTGCTCGAAGGAAAAAAGAATAGAATAGAAAAGAAAACACACAGTCAACTGGACACAAGAGCCAACTGAAATAACCAATAAACAAAGCTTCAACAATTTGGGCAATAATAAAGAAGTAATAGATTATAATCCAAATAAATATCCATGAGTATGGATTAAAGGAAATAAATGAATGAAAAAGTAAATGAATAGGGGAAAGAGAAAAGTTTCATATGCAAGAAAAATCCAAATCACTTATTCTGATTCTCTGCCTTCCTTCAAGTGGAGTTTGCTCCCCACTCCTTAGATGTGAGCTTCACATAGTGACCTTCAAAGACTACAGGAGGGGAAGAGGAGATAAAAGAGTAACTTTACAGAAAAGAAATCTGACAAACTCAAGCTTAGCCAGTTGAATAAGGTCACCAACAGCCACAAATCATATTGATACTATATAACCTTGATATAGGATGAGAATGGCTTTTTTCCTCTGTGAATCTTTGTTTCAATGATCCATAAACTCTGTCTAATCACACATACACACGCAAAAATATCTGACAAACCCAAACTGTGGGATACTCTTTAAACTACTGAACCAATACTATTCAGTATTGTCAAGGTCATCAAAAAACCCAGAAATTCTGAGAAACTGTCACAGCCAAGAAAGGATATGAAATATGATGGCTAACTGTAATGTGGTATGCTTGACGGGAACCTGGGACAGAAAAAGAAATTGGATAAAAACTAAGAAAAATCCAAAATAAATGGAAACAACTTCAAGAGCAAACTGAATGAAGAATAACCTATTAGTGTTGTTGTATTAGTTAGGATGAATGTATTGTACTAATATACGCACTATTCAAAAAACTAAAATCATGGCATCCAGTCCCATCACTTCATGGCAAATAGATGGAGAAACAATGGAAACAGTGACAGACCTTATTTTCCTGGGCTCCAAAATCACTGCAGATGGTGATTGTAGCCATGAAATCAAAAGACGCTTGCTCCTTGGAAGAAAAGTTATGTCCAATCTAGACAGCATATTAAAAAGCAGAGACATTACTTTACCAATGAAGGTCTGTCTAGTCAAAGCTACAGTTTTTCCAGTAGTCATGTATGGATGTGAGAGTTGGACTATAAAGAAAGCTGAGCGCCGAAGAATTGATGCTTTAACTGTGGTACTGGAGAAGACTCATGAGAGTCCCTTGGATTGCAAGGAGTTCCAACCAGTAAAGCTAAAGGGAATCAGTCCTGAATATTCCTTGGAAGGACTGATGCTGAAGCTAAAGTTCCAATACCTTGCCAACCTGATGTGAAGAAGTGACTCAATGGAAAAGACCCTGATGTTGGAAAGATTGAAGGCAGGAGGAGAAGGGGATGACAGAGGATGAGATAGTTGGATGGCATCACTGACTGGATGGACATGAGTTTGAGCAAGCTTCAGGAATTAGACAGGGAAGCCCAGCGTGCTGCAATCCATGGGGTCACACAGAGTCAGACAAGACTGAGCAACTGAACTGAACTGAATGCAATGTTAGGAATATGCAAAATAGAGTTGCAGTATACAGGAAATCTCTTTACAATCTTTGAAACTTTTCTGTTTTGTTGAGTCACTAAGTCTTGTCCAACTCTTTGTAACCCCATGAACTACAGCACTCTTGATTTTCCTTACCTTCATTATCTCCTGGGGTTTGCTCAAACTCATGTTCATTAAGTCAGTGTTGCCATCCAATGATTTCATCCTCTGCTGCCCCCTACTCCTCCTGCCCTCAACCTTTCCAAGCATCAGTTTATCATTTAAAAATAGTAACAGCTTATTTCATAATACATAAGTGTGTTAAATTACATGATCATTTTTAGAAGGTGTCCTACAAAGTGTCACTTTAAATCAGTGTTTTCCAAACTCTAATCTGCATAAGAATCATGGAAGTCTTTCTTACAATCTTATAAATATTTTGAAGCTGGTTTATGTTGTTCAGCTCAGTCATATCCAACTCTTTGCGACCCCGTGAACTGCAGCATGTCAGGCTTACCTGTGCATCACTGATTCCTGAAGCTTTCTCAAACTCATGTCCATCCAGTCAGTGATGCCATCCAACGATCTCATCCTCTGTCATCCCTTTCTCCTGCTTCAATCTGTCCCAGCATCAGGGTCTTTTCCAATTAGTCAGTTCTTCCAATCGGGTGGCCAAGGTATTGGAGCTTCAGCTTCATAATCAATCCTTCAAATGAATATTCAGGACTGATTCCCTTTAGGATGGACTGGTTGGATCTCCTTGCAGTCCAAGGGACTCTGAAAGGTCTTCTCTAACACCACAGTTCAAAAGTATCAATTCTTTGGTGCTCAGCTTTCTTTATAGTCCAAATCTCACATCCATACATGACTCCTGGAAAAACATTATCTTTGACTAGACAGACATTTGTTGGTAAAGTTATGTCTCTGCTTTTTAATATGCTGTCTAAGTTGCTCATAGTTTTTATTCCAAGGAGCAATTGTCTTTTAATTTCATGGCTGTAGTCACTATCTGCAGTGATTTTAGAGCCCACAAAAAACAAAGTCTTGCACTGTTTCCACTGTTTCTCCATCTATTTGCCATGAAGTCAAGGGACCAGGACTGGAAAAGGTGTCTTCATTCCAATCCCAAAGAAAGGCCATGCCAAAGAATGCTCAAACTACCTCACAATTGCACTCATCTCACACGCTAGTAAAGTAATGCTCAAAATTCTCCAAGCCAGGCTTCAGCAATACATCAACCAAGAACTTCCAGATGTTTCAGCTGGTTTTAGAAAAAGCAGAGGAACCAGAGATCAAATTGCAAACATCCGCTGGATCATCAAAAATGCAACAGAGTTCCAGCAAAACACCTATTTCTGCTTTATTGACTATCCCAAAGCCTTTGACTGTGTGGATCACAATAAACTGTGGAAAATTCTGAAAGAGATGGGAATACCAGACCACCTGACCTGCCTCTTGAGAAACCTATATGCAGGTCAGGAAGCAACAGTTAGAACTGGACATGGAAAAACAGACGGGTTCCAAATAGGAAGAGGACTATGTCAAGGCTGTCTATTGTCACCCTGCTTATTTAACTTATATGCAGAGTACATCATGAGAAATGCTGGACTGGAAGAAGCACAAGCTGGAATTAAGATTGCCGGGAGAAATATCAGTAACCTCATATATGCAAATGACACCACCCTTATGGCTGAAAGTGAAGAGGAACTAAAAAGCCTCTTGATGAAAGTGAAAGAGGAGAGTGAACAAGCTGGATTAAAGCTCAACATTCAGAAAATGAAGATCATGGCATCTGGTCCCATCACTTCATGGGAAATAGAAGGGGAAACAATGGAAACAGTGTCAGACTTTATTTTTGGGGCCTCCAAAATCACTGCAGATGTTGATTGCAGCCATGAAATTAAAAGACACTTATTCCTTGGAAGAAAAGTTATGACCAACCTAGATAGCATATTAAAAAGTAAAGACATTACTTTGCCAACAAAGGTCCGTCTAGTCAAGGCTATAGTTTTTCCAGCGGTCATGTATGGATGTGAGAGTTGGACTGTGAAGAAAGCTGAGCACTGAAGAATTGATGCTTTTGAACTGTGGTGTTGGAGAAGACTCTTGAGAGTCCCTTGGACTGCAAGGAGATCCAACCAGTCCATTCTGAAGGAGATCAGCCCTGGGATTTCTTTGGAAGGAATGAAGCTAAAGCTGAAACTCCAGTCCTTTGGCCACCTCATGCGAAAAATTGACTCATTGGAAAAAACTCTGATGCTGAGAGGGATTGGGGGCAGGAGGAGAAGGGGACAACAGAGGACGAGATGCCTAGATGTCATCACCAATTCAATGGACATGAGTTTGAGTAAACTCCGGGAGTTGGTGATGGACAGGGAGGCTTGGCATGCTGCAATTCATGGGATCACAAAGAGTCGGACACAACTGGGCGACTGGACTGAACTGAACTGAACTGATGAGACAAGATCTTACAGCCATGATCTTATTTTTCTTTTCTTTTTTTTTATTATTTTTCTGAATGTTGATTTTTAAGGCAACTTTTTCACTTTCCTCTTTAACTTTCATCAAGAGCCTGCTTTATGCCATAAGGGTGGTGTCATCTGCATATCTGAGGTTATTGATACTTCTCCCAGCAAGCTTGATTCCAGTTTGTGCTTCATCCAACCTGGCATTTCACATCATGTATTCTGCATAGAGGTTAAATAAGCAGTGTGACAATATACAGCCTTTAGGTACTCCTTTCCCAATTTGGAACCAATCTGTTGTTCCATGTCCAGTTCTAATAGTTGCTTCTTAACCTGCATACAGGTTTCTCAAGACAGGTCAGATGGTCTGGTATTCTCATCTCTTTCAGAATTTTCCACAGTTTATTGTGATCCACATAGTCAAAGGCTTTGGTATAGTCAAGAAAGCAGAAGTAGATGTTTCACTGGAATTCTCTTGCTTTCTTGATGATCAAGCAGTTGTTTGCAATCTGATCTCTGGTTCCTCTGCCTTTTCTAAATCTAGCTTGAATATTTCAAAGTTCATGGTTCACGTATTGTTGAAGCCTGGCTTGGAGAATTTTAAGTATTACTTTGCTAGCGTGTGAAATGAGTGCAATTGTGCAGTAGTTTGAACATTCTTTAGCATTGCCTTCCTTTGTGATTAAAATGAAAACTAACGTTTTCCAGTCCTGTGGCCACTGCTGAGTTTCCCAAATTTGCTGGCATGTTGAGTGCAACACTTTCACAGCTTCATCTTTTAGGATTTGAAATAGCTCAATTGGAATCCCATCACCTTCACTAGCTTTGTTCATAGTGATGTTTCCTAAGGCCCGCTTGACTTCACAGTCCAGGATGTCTGGCTCTAGGCAATTGATCACACCATTGTGGTTATCTGGTTCATGAAGATATTATTTTGTATAGTTCTTCTGTGTATGCTTGCCACTTCTTCTTAATATCTTCTGCTTCTCTTAGGTCCATACCATTTCTGTCCTTTATTGTGCCTATTTTTGCATGAAATATTCCCTTGGTATCTCTAATTTTCTTGAAGAAATCTCTAGACTTTCCCATTCTATTGTTTTCCTCTATTTCTTTTCATTGATCACTGAGGAAGACTTTCTTATCTCTCCTTGCTTTTCTGTCACTCTGCATTCAAATGAGTATATTTTTTCTTTTCTCCTTTGCCTTTGTCTTCTCTTCTTTTCTCAGCTATTGCTAAGGCCTCGTCAGACAACCATTTTGCCTTTTTGCATTTCTTTTCCTTGGGAATGGTCTTGGTCCCTGCCTCCTGTACAATGTCACTAACCTCCGCCCATAGTTCATCCTACACTCTGTCTATGAGATCTAATCCCTTGAATCTATTTGTCACTTCCACTGTATAATCATAAGGGAATTGATTTAGGTCATCCCTGAATGGTTTAGTGATTTTCCCTTCTTCCTTCAAGTATGAATTTTGCAGTAAGGATTTCATGATCTGAGCCATAGTCAGCTCCCCATCTTGTTTTTGCTGACTGTATAGAGCTTCTGCGTGTTTGGCTGCAAAGAAAATAATCACTCTGATTTCAGTATTGACCATCTGGTGATATGGTCAATAGCTACATGATGGTAATAGCTATATGTTGACTTTCCCAGTAAATCTACCTGTTCTTGGGCCTTTCACCAAGAGACTCGTTTTACTCTGGTGTGTATTGGACAAAAGGTTTTTCAAACACTGTCTAACAATTTTGATGTACAGCCAACACTGGGAAGCCTTTTCTTTACTGCTTTATATTGCAGAAGAAAGCTGTGTTCCCCCTTCCCCTTAGAATGCAAATAGCTCTATCAGTACCTCTAGGGTTTAACTTTACATGTATAGCTTCCCAGTTTCTACTCCAAAATTAGAATGATGATCTCAATATCTGCTGCCAAGAAATTCAAATTTAGCAATGCTAAAATGCTCTTATCAGTATGTGAATTTCAAATGGCTGATAGATTCCTAAGGAAAGAAAGAAGCCTGGGGGAAGAGAATGATGTAGAGGTGGAGGGAAGTGGAGGGGAACCCGAGGGGAACCATAAGCAAGGGAAAATAAATTATAAAGACTGAGAAGAAAATAAGAGGATGAGGAAGAAGCCAAAGAAAAGAAAACACAAATTAAAAGCTATTGAGTCTATGATTATCAATCTTCCATATGTATTTTAAATAAACTATCTAATTAAATTCTCATAAGACTGCATTTATTGTTTTTCCTAGTTTACAAATGAGGAAAAGACTGGGTGATGATGAATTACTTGCCTTGGAGTGTCTAGCAAACACAGAGGAGGGAAGGAATGCAGAGATATGGCGGTGGGGTTGCCTGCTACCCATACTAGGAAGAGGATACCAGGAGTTGATGATGTACCTGAAAGGTTTGTATCATCAATGCAATGAAGTCAGGCAAACCCAAAGCAATTCTTGTGCCCAAGTCAGTGCTTCTATGGAGATGTGCTCTTGTGAAATCAATACACCCATTAAATCATTTAATATTAGAATAACTGCATGGATTGATGGAATGTGCTCTTGTGTTGACCTTTCATTGGCGTTTCCTTAAAGCTAAGTATTTCCTCTCTGAAATACTGTTGTGTTTAATATAACCATAAAGAATTCACTGGGCTTCCCAGAAGACTCAGTGGTAAAGAATCCACCTGCCAATGCAGGGGAAGCAGGAGATGCAGGTTCGATCACTGGGTCGGGAAGATCCCTGAAGAAAGAGATGGCAACCCCCTCCAGGATTCTTGACTGGAAAATTCCATGGACAGAAGAGTATAGCAGGCTACAGTCCATGGGGTTGCAAAGAGTTGGACACAACTGAGCACGCGACACACTCACTCAGAGAATTCACCATGTGCAACAGTGAGCATTCATGACATATCTAATTCTTGTTGCTCCTTCTCTTTTCCCAGGGGTTTCTTCTAGTGCATCTGTACAGAAGTGCCCATGTCTCAGGGAATTGCATCAGAAGGGCTGATAACCCCACGAGGGGTCTCTTTGTGGGGTGCTGAACCAGTAGGGATCAGTATGTGGTCATTGTTGTTGTTCAGTTGCTATGTCATGCCCAACTCTTTGAGACCCCATGGACTGCAGCATGCCAGACTCCTCTGTCCTCCACTATCTGCCAGAGTTTGCTCAAATTCATGTCCATTGAAAAGGTGATGCTGTCTAACCATCTCATCCTCTATCATCCTTTTCTCCTTTTCTCCTTTTCTCCTTTTCTCCTTTTACCTTCAGTCTTTCCCAGTGTCAGAGTCTTTTCCAATGAGTTGGCTCTTCAAATCTGGTGGCCAAGGTTTAGCGATTCAGCTTCAGCAAGAGTCCTTCCAATGAATACTCAGGGTTGATTTCTTTAGGATTGACTGCTTTGACCTCCTTGCAGTTCAAGGGACTCTCAAGAGTCTTTTCCAAGACCACAGTGAAAGCATCAATTCTTCAGTTGTCAGCCTTCTTTATGGTTCAGCTCTCACATCTGTACATGGCTACTGAAGAAACCATAGCATTTTAGGAGTAGGTATACATGAAGATGTCTGTTTCAGGTGCCAGTATCGAATTCTGAGAAGTGATTGGGAAATGTTGTTGCAGAAAAGACCATGAAATGGAATGAGGATATTTAATGATCCTGCAGAATATGTAGACACTAATTGCAAATGAGAAACATCAGGAAAAATGCCTCATACTGTCTGGAAGCATCGCTGTAGTGGTACATGGTTTACTTCGGGAGAGAACTATAGTACTATTTAGTTCAGGAAACATGAAGAGAAATTTGTTCTAAGAAGAGTTTGGAAGCATCCCTTGATAATGAAGAAAAGCTCACCATATGCTGAAGGGAGGAACTATTTCATCAATGGGTATTACTTGTGCTGCTGTATTCGAATGAGATGAGGGTCTTGACTGCAGATGGTGAGAAGGAAACTGATGGGGCCAGCTGCCTAAATGACTTCAGAGGGAGATTCTGTCTCAAGCTGCTGGAAAGACAACAGAAGAGAAAGCAAAATCCTGGGGTGGATATTAAACTCTCCAAAGTTGCTAGCTGAAATTAGTCTCCAAGTGACTGAAAAAAAAAAACAAACAAACAACAACAACCAGCAAATCAGGGGGTTAGGGAGAGAGACGGGATGAAAGAAAGGAAAATGGAACTTCATAAAGTTAAGTAATTTACTTTTGTGGAGATGTTTTCAGAAGAGTAATTTCCTATTTTTTTGCTTTCTGTTATTGTTTCCTGTTAGCTGCAAACCACACGTTTTTGGTTCACTCAGTTCTATGTATCAATGTGTGATCTCAACCAGGAAGTTGTTGAATTGTACAACAGATATTGACATCCATATATCTACACAGTTGTGATTGTTTATTCGTTACCAGCATAAAGACAATAAGATAACTTCCCCCTGCTGATCTTGGTGCTCAGGCAGATAAACGGAGTGTAACTGGGCTCCCCACTTGGAGGTCTGGTGCCATAAGGACATGCAAGCCCTCAGGTGGGCTACTCCAGGGTGGCTCAGCCTGTGTTCACTGACTGGCCAACACTGGGGATGTCTTCCCAACCTCAGATGATGAAGACTTGTGTGTCTGTGTGTGTGTGTGTGTGTGAGAGAGAGAGAGAGAGAGAGATTGAGTGTAATTATCAGCCAATATCTAAATGATTTTGTCTATCTATCAGCCTCCTTTCAGTTTCAGCCCCACTCCATCCTTAGTTGGTGACTCAGGGTTTCCTGGGTAACCTACAGTCCACCCCATGGACTGTAGCCTGCCAGGCTCATCTGTCCATGGGATTTCCCCAGGCAGGAATACTGGAGTGGGTTGCCATTTCCTTCTCCAGGGAATCTTCCTGACCCAGGAATCAGACTCATGTCTCCTGCATTGGCAGATGATTCTTTACTGCTAAGCCACCTAGGAAATGTAATTATCAGCCAGTATCTAAATGATTTTGTCTATCAGCCTCCTTTCAGTTTCAGCCCCTCTCCATCCTTAGTTGGTGACTCAGGGTTTCCTGGGTCATAACAAAAGACAACAGTTCAGGGTAGTAGGTAAGTTAGTGGTATTGGTTCTGCTTTTTTCACAGATTGGTGAACATTTTAAACAAATTATCATAGTGATTCAATTAATGCTATCTTACATAATATGAATAAAGTCTGGAGACCTGATACACAATATTGTGCCTGTTCAACAATACCGTACTGTGCATTGAAAATTTTATGAAGAAAGTAGATCTCACATTAAATGTTACCACAAATAAAATAAAACAAAAGCTAAACACAAGAAGGAGAAGGAGACACCTTTTGGAAGTAATGGCTATGTTACGGCTTTGGTTGTGGTTGCTTTCGCAAGTGTACATGTACATCAGGTTAACTGACTTGTGTGCTTTAAATAGGTATAGTTACTTATGAATCAATTACACCACAACAAAGGTTTCCCTGATGACTCAGCAGCAAAGAATCTGCCTGCATTGTAGGAGATGCAGGTTCACTCCCTGGTCGGGAAGACCCCCAGGAGGAGGAGATGGCAACCCACTCCAGTATTCTTGCCTGGAAAATCCCAGGAACAGAGGAGCTGGACAGGCTATAGTCCATAGCGTTGCAAAAAGTTGGGCACAGCTGAAGGCACTTACCATGCAGCACGCATGCGTGGACTGTAGCCCGCCAGGCTCCTCTGTCCCTGGAATTCTCCAGACAAGAATACTAGAATGGGCTGCCACTGTTTTCTCTAGGGGATCTTACTGACCCAGTGATGGAGTCCGGGTCTCATGCTTTGCAGGTGGATTCTTTACTAACATTGAGCTTCCAGGGAAGCTCATCCAGAACTTAATGATGCATGGATGATAAGGAATGATCACGGACCTTCCTATTAGTTTTATTCACATGGTAGAGGCTCATTAGATGCTGAATAATTGACAGAACCTATAGACTGAAACCTGGGCTGGAAATCAAATTCCACAGGAAATTTTTTTTTCCCCTGGATTATTCCCCCAATTTCTGAGCTGTGAAGAAACTCTCAAAAGAGATGTCAGTGTCCTTTGGAGGATTATTTACATTTCCAATATAGTGTGGGTTAAAAGGCCCTCAAAGAAAAATGGCGTGTAATAACCTGGGCCCTAGGGGGTCCCTAGGAGGATGTAGCTGGAGTGAGTCACTTGAGGTATCTAAGGCAAATACCACCCTGTCAATCAATGACAGGCTCTTGCAGAAGATGAGTTGTGGGAGAATAAATCATAAATAGGTTTCCAGGTGTCAGTCAGGAAATAAGCTATTACTTTGTCCCAAGTGCAGCGTTTGGGGAAGACAGAGCAGAATACTGCCTATTCGGATGCTGCCGTGAGCTCTGGACACCATGACAACCAGGACAGGATGGGGAGCAGCAGTCATTCCCAAGGTAAATGCATCACAACAGGTTTCCTCTCTGAGCTTAGAATACAGAGGCTGAGAGGTATAAATGGATAATTGATTTCTCTAACTTCATACATGACATTCTGAGCAAGTTCAGACTTCTGAAGACTCTCAGGCAGGCCCGGGGCCATGGGTGGGTGATGGAGAACTAATTCAATCATCGTCTCATCCCTCCCTTGCTGTGTGAAACTTAGCAACACCTCATTTTCACCCTGCACAGAGAAGCACTGATCAGAATCTTTGCCAACTACCACTGGGAAGCGAACGTTAATAGAATGAGCTGGAGATATTTTGAAATAAAACAACTTCAGATAACCCATATTTTGCCTAGAATGTGAGTTATTTGCTATTGCAGAATGATAATTTTGAAATTCTAAAAACTTTCATCACCCATTCATCCTGCGATCTCAGTAACAAAAGGATCTGAGTGGCAGGATGCTGAGTGATTCCCTTGAGTCTGTTCTTTGATTTCTATTTTTGAGTGGCATTTCTTTTAAAACAATAAAACAGTAAGCTCAGATTTGGGCTCATGCAAATGAGTAGGCCAAAATCAGAATGTACATTGTGAGACATACTGATTTAAAGTTTAATGTGCTGTTTGCAACCTTCCTTCTATCACACTTTTCTCTGCATTAAAGAGGCAATCTATCTGTTAAAGGGTATACACATTAGTTTTTGGTACAGTCAAGATTACTCCACAGTTTATTTAAAAAATACTTTTGAACTCCTTTTTTCTAGACCTTCTCAAGTTATTGCTAAAGTTCTTTACCACTGGACTTCCCTGGTGGCTCAGTGGTAAAGAATCTGCCTGCAACGCAGAATACCCAGGTTCAATCCCTGGGTTGGGAAGATCCCCTGGAGAAAGGAATGGCAACTCACTCCAGTAGTCTTGCCTGGAGAATCCCATGGACAGAGGAGCCTGGAGGGCTACAGTCTATGGGATTTCAAAGAGTCAGGCAAAAAATGAGTAACACTCTCTAGACCTTCTCACGTTCTGACTATAATTCTGCATTGAGTTATGATGTGGCAGTTTTTCCCTCCACATGAAGCAACTCTTCTCACCAGCTGGATATCCTACGACTCAATTCTGACAAGATCTACCTGAAGACAGTATCAGATTCCATGAGTCAAGGGTTCAGTCCTATAAGACTGATCTCCACATCAATGCCTGATTGGAAGGCCAGGTTGTTATCTGGACTTCTGACCAACTATTTGGAGGTCCCCACAGTCTCATTCATGGTTCAGTTAATGTGCTAGAGAAACTCACAGAACTGGGAATATTCAGAGAAATATTTTACTTCTGAGATTATCAATTTATTATAAACGGCCTAACTCAGGAACAGCCAGATGGAAGAAACACACAGGGCAGAATATGGGAGAAGCCTGTGGAGCCCCCAAGCCTCCTCCAAGTGCCCCATTCTACAGGAACATCCACGTGTTCCCCAACCTGGAAGCTCTCTGAATCCCATCCTTTTGTGTCTTTATGGAGGCTTCATTATGTAAGTATGACCAAATAAATCTCTAGACCATTTCCTGTCCCTGGAGATCAAGGGAGAGGGGCTGAAAATTCTAATCCTCCAATCACATGGTTGGTTCCCCCAGTAACCATCTGTAGGTGTTTTCCAAAAGTCATCTCATTGACATAAACCCAGCTGTGGTTGAAAGGTATTTCTTATAAATACAAATTCCAAGGATTTTAGGAGCTCTCTGCCAGGAATAGGGACAAAGGTTAAAAACATATTTATTATAAATCAGTATCATAGTGACTTATATGTTCCTGGAACCAAGGCATCTTCTAGATTCAAGAATTCTATAAAATCTTTATCATGTTGTATTTTTATTTCATTGAATGTCCTGGGTTTGTGTGTGTGTGTGTGTGTGTGTGTGTGTGTGTGTGTATTGTTTTAAATTTATAATCTGTGTTGAAGGATAGTTTCATAGAATAAGCCCTTGGTACTTCAGTTAGTATTTTGCAAAGTGGGACTGCATGTTGTTGCTGTCTTATTTCAACTTTAAAGAAAAACATTAATCAATTTTGGGATATCTGTTCTATACACATCTATGTTACCCTTGTTTCCAGAACTTTGACATATAATCCAGAAATACTAAGCAATTTACCTCTTCTTGGAGTCCAGAATAAATGCCTTGCTTTACCCACTCTTCTGAATACTAAAATCAAAACCTGTTAATACCAACATTGAAAAATAAAATATTATACTAAAATTGAACAATAAAATCTAACCAGTATTGAGAAAGCATCAATCTTTATGCTTTTAATGCAAATAAAATATTTCATATTTTTACTCTCAATTCTCTGAGATGTGAACAGAGAAAACAGAATACTAAAGCAAAAATAATGCTACTTGGAGGCTGAGTAAATAAATACATGTCAGTTGTTCAGTTTAAATCCATTTTGGCATGAGAACTAAACCAAAGTGTTGGGAGACAATCCTCCATGCATTTCCCAGTTTCTGAGAGTCATGTGAACACATGTGATAAATGACTTTATTCTTTCTTTGGAAGCTTGTATTGCCGGGGTCCAGCCCCGGTGGATCCAGGGTGATTCAAAGGTGGGGACAGAGTCGGCGTCCTTGGAAAAATACATATTTAATCACAGATATATAGAGAGATTAGAAACAGATAGTGTAGTAGGAAAATTAGTGAAGAAAAAGAGGCTGAATAACTTGGTTTACATGGAATAGCATCCATGCTCCAGATGGGAATTCAGCCAGAAAAACGGGGAGCAAGAAAGAAATGACATGGGAGAATCAGTCTTTCTGGAAACTGATCCAATTTCTTTATTTCTGAGTTTGCTTATATACCTTTTGTTACACATAGGGATGAATACAGAGTCACGCGGGGGTCAGCAGTTCTGACCTTTATCAAAATCAGGTGCTTCACATAAAAAGGTCTTAGGGATTTTACATCATCTTCTGGCCATAAGACTTGCTGACATTTTATGATCCTTTCTTTCTGATAACCAAAAACTTATTTTTTCCAAGGGTGTTTTTTCTTAAACCAGGCACCACCCTCCAAATAAAGTTGCATTCCTATAGGATGAGGGTGTAGTGAGTTACAATCAAGAAAGGAATTTATTTAACCCAAGGTTAACATGATTAATCTTAAAGGTTAATAGTTATTTCTCCTATATGCTTAAAGGTTAATACTTATTTCTCCTAAATGCTAGTTATATTCATTTTAAGGGCAGGGAACATGGAGATTTAGCAGCAAACATCAGCCCAACAAATGAAAATCCTTTCACCAATGCTCCCCTTAAGATCTATTTAGTCTTAAGATAGTGATAAAGTTACATTTTTACATAGCAAGGACACAGTAATTTATAACAAAGTACAGTGATCTATTACAAAAGAGAAAATTCATTAACTCAAAAAGTCTAGTATTGCTAACCTTAAAAACTACTATATTTCCTTTTCTATATTCCAAATACATTGATTAATATATTCCCAGGTGCCTAAGGATATGGAGGCCTGGCAGCAATCATTGACTAAACAATGAGAAAAGCCCTATGCTAATTAAGACTCTCAAAAAACTCCAAAACTCTCTGTGCTGTTTATGGTTGAGAGGTAGTAAACAATCATGTGCATAGTGGCAGGAGTATGGATAATCCTGTCACACAAGCTAGTCTGTCAGCAGAGAGGTTTGACCTGAAACACCCTTGTCACACCCAGGGTAGGGAATTAGCAGCAATTATTGGCACAACAAATGAAAAACCCTTCACCAATATAATTCCTAACCAACTCACTATACTGACAATTTCCCAAAAGAATTTGCCTTTAGTAAGTCTAAAACATCTCGTGCCTCTCAGGTTAGGAGGCTGAAAACAATCACATGTGGCCAGACGAACCTATACAGGCGGGCTAGATAACCTTCAGAGGAGTCCGTAAGCTGAAACATTCTTGTCACGCCCAAGAATTTTTATTGCCTTGGAGCTGCATGTTTACTCCTTCTCCGAGAGAAAGGGTTATGGGGGAGAGCCCCCCGTGAAGTCAGAGGTGTAGGTGAGAGCATAAAACAGACTCTGGTTTTGGGGTGGATGCTCGGGAACAGGGGGTGTCCTGAGGCTTGATCACGCCTTTGCCTATGCCAAGCCTCCTTCCTCATGACCTTTGCCATGGGTGGAGTTCCTCACGCCGGCCCCTGGCATTGTATAGCAAAGATTTTTGGGAGATAGTGACAGACAGCACACTTACTACTTAGTAAAATAAAAACAGTCTCCTTCCAAGCCAAGAATAGCATGTTTGCTGCCTGTTTTAAAAGATTTAGGTTCCTGATACACAGGGTTCCTCTTTTTAAATGCAATCTATGTGTGAGTACAAGTATCAGTTAGCCCTCCTCCTATCTTCTTCTTGCAGCTGAAAAATGTATGGCTGATCTCATATAATATGAAATAAAAGAGACTTCAAACTGTGGTGCTATAGAAGCCTCTTGAGAGTCCCTTGGACAGCAAGGAGGTCAAACCAGTCAGTCTTAAGGAAAATCAACTCTGAATTCTCATTGGACGGACCGATGCTGAAGCTCCAGTATTTTGGTCACCTGATGTGAAGAGCTGACTCGTTGGAAAAGTCCTCGATGCTGGGAAAGATTGAGGGCAGAAGGAGAAGAGGGTGTCAGAGGACGAGATGGCTGGATGGCACCCTGATGCAATAGACATGAACTTGGGCAACATTTGGGAGTTGTTGAGAGACAGGACGGCCTGGCATGCTGCAGTCCATGGAGTCACAAGGAGCTGAACACAGCTGTATGGCTGAGCAACAACAACAACAAAAGAAACTAGAAATCTTCACTTTATGAAAGGTTAGGGCAGACTACTCTGATTCCAAAGACAGACCTGCAAACTACTGGACTGATTTGCAGGAAGGTCAGCTTTCGGAAAATTTGAGCTGATCAGAATTGAATTGGTTACTTTTTGAGGAAGTGTATCCAAGGCTCTTCAATCAAAGTCTGCACAGTGTGTGAAGAGATGGGATCTGTGCCTCAGGTGGCATTGGCTACATGAGCTTCAAGTGGCCTCATTATGTTCATTTATTCTGTGGCCGGAGAACCTGCCTGTTGGGAATTTGGGGACCAAAGGTGCAGCACTGGGAACAATGTGCTCTGCATATTCCATATTCAAGCATTTGCAACCACTGGAAACACTGCAAGGATTTGTAGTTTTAATGATGCTACTAATGTGTCTGCATTCTTATCCTCTTCTCTTTCACAAAATCATCATAAATCATCTTTTTTTTTTCTTCTGGATAAATAATAGGGAAACATTAATATTGAGAGGAAGATCATTCATCAGTAAAATGTGTCATATGCTATTGATCAAGGATTTGCCTTTGGGGATTATCCCACTACAAACTTTCATGGCAATTACACTATGCATTTGTCAAAACACAGAAACGTATTCCCAAAAGAGTACATTTTACTGTATGCTAATTAAAACCTAAGTCTTTAAAAGCTGACTTCTAAAACTTATTTCAGTTCTGATAATAATGTATCATGTGTTCAGTCACGTCTGACACTTTGAGACCCCATGGACTATAGCCCATCTGGCCCCTCTGTCCACGGAATTCTCCAGGCAAGATACTGGAGTTGGTTATCATTTCCTCCTTCCAGGGGTCTTCCTGACCCAAGAGCTGATCCTGTGTCTCTTGCATCGCCTGCATTGCAGGCAGATTCTCTATGGCTCGAGTCATTCGGAAGCCCTGATTGATTGTTACGATTCATTGCATGCTCAGCTGTGTCCTACTCTTCGTGACTCTGTGAACTGAGCGGTAATAGCTTTTGTTTAAAGGAAGATTTTCACTTCCCAGAAATGTTTTCCAACATTTTAGTAGAAAATATATTTGTGGAGGAGGGCATGGCAACCCACTCCAGTATTCTTGCCTGGACAATCACATGGACAGGGAGCCTGGTGGGCTACAGTCCGTAAGGTCCCAAAGAGTCAGACATGACTGAAGTGATTTAGCCTGCACGTATTTAAAGGTTTGCCTTAGTAGGAACCTGACTTCTGTATAGGAGATCTAATTACTGTTGAACGAAGTCTACACCATGTGTTTCTTGAAAACTGAAAGAGCTGAAAAGAGCTTCAGACTCTTTCAAGAAAGAGCCAATTCTGACTCCATGTTGGATCTGTTACTCCTTTTGCAGTGAAAAGAAAGCAAGAGGAATGAGTTTTTCTTTCCCTTTCTTGAGAAGAAGATAAACAGAAGAGTGAGCAGGCCAGAATATTCCTAGCTTTACCTTCAACTATTTCTAACCTATAATCTGTAACAAGTTTGCTTTTCTGCCCCCTAACTTTGCATGTGCTATATTATGCACATATTATCCTTTGATATTGTTTTTGCTTTTGTTCAGTCTGACTCTTTGTGGCCCCATGGATTGCAGCATACCAGGGTCCCTTGTCCTTCACTATCTCCAAGAGTTTGCTCAGACTCTTGTCCAATGAGTTGTTGATGCCATCCAACCATCTCATCCTCTGTCACCCACTTCTCCTCATGCCTTCAATCTTTCTCACCATCAGGGTCTTTTCCAATGAATAAGGTCTTTGCATCAACTGGCCAAAGTATTGGAGTTTCAGCGTCAGTCTTTCCAATGAATTATCCTTTGACTCTATGCCAAATGCATCCTGTATTTAGTGCTAATCTTTACAACACTCTTCCCCTTGCTGTCGTCCAGTCGCTCTGTCATGTCTGACTCCTTGTGACCCCATGGACTGCAGTAGGCCAGGCTTCCCTGTCCTTCCCCATCTCCCATAAACTCATGTTCATTGAGTTGCCAATGCCATCCAACCATCTTGTCCTGTAGTTCTTCTCTTTTTGCATATCGGTAAGAAGGTCACAGAACCACCAAACTGCCAGACTCAATTTCTGGATTATAGACACCAGCCTATGACTGTTTTTGAAACAATGCAAGAGGAAGTGTTGCAGAAGCCAGTAATTGAGAAACCAAGCACCAACCAAGGAGAGTTGGAGAACTCAGGTTTATTACTCTAGTGGGCCCAGAGGAGTTAACACTCCAAGTTCAGAGCCCCAAACAAAGGGGTTACAGAGCTTTTATAGACCAACGATAGTGGGCAACACTAGCTGTTAATAGGCTGGTTTAAACTAAGGGGTTTCACTCGCAGGAACAGCAGTCAAGACAGAGAGAGGGGGGTGCCTGACCTTTACATGCACAGGCATGATTAAGCAAGTTTGCAGGGGCCGGGCAAAGAGCAGGACAATGGTGAGTAAGATAAGCCCCGGTTCCTAGTATTGTAAGACCCCACTTTCTGAGACTATGTGACCTACATGATCCAGACTTTGCAATGAGCAAGCTGAGTTACAGAGGCAGGGTGAGCAGGAGGTTATGTAAAAATTTGGCTTTTCCTCTTCAGGAGAAAATAAGATCATAACACCTTTGTTTCTCATCACCAACCATCGACTACAACCCCTCGTCTGGGGCACAGTTCTTGAGGTTTGAACCTACAGGTCCCCCTCTCTGCTGGTTGAGAATTAAAGCCACCTTTCTATTTCCTCCAAATTCTGTCTTCGTATTTTTCATTCAGCTTGGGTGGGCAAAGAATGCCAAAATTTTGGCCAGCCACACTTTAACCTTTGCTTCTCAGTCACTTTTGTTCACTCAAAGGATACTGTTTATACATAATGGCCTGCCTCAGGTAACTCTGCCCCTCTGCCTGGATGTTAAACCACACTGCCTTTGTTCAGGACCCTATCCACCTGTGGACCACTACAGGAAGGAAGAAATTGACATATCCCCTCCCCGAGGCTTCCCAGATGGTACTAAGTGGTAAAGAACATGCCTGCCAATGCAGGAGACATAAGAGACACAAGTTTGATCCCTGGATCAGTAAGAGCCCCTGGAGAAGGAAACGGCAACTCTAGTATTCTTGCCTGGGAAATCCTATGGACAGAGGAACCTGGCAAGCTACAGTACACAGGGTCGCAAAGAGTCAGACATTGAAGTGACTTAGCACACACACACCTGAGGCTTGAGATTCTAGGAGATATTTGCAAGATTAAAATCACTTTGCTCGCTTCCTCACCAACCCCACATCCCTGTTCTATAAAAGAACCTGATGTGCAGACCCCATAAAATGGCTATTTGGGGACATTATTCTGCCACCTTCTCTGTCAGCTGGCTTTCCAAATAAAGTTGTATTCCTTCCCTCAACACCTGGTCTCCATACCTTGGATCTCTTGGATTTATTGGCCTGTGGTACAAGGAGCAGAACAAGCTTGGACTTGGTAACAAAATTACTAGTAGTCGTGAAGCTGGCTTTCAAAGGCATGGAGTCCCTTACTGAGACAAAATAGCTGCCCTTGGTGTTTGAAGAAATGCGCATGTTTATTTGATGCAAAGTAACACCTGGTGTTGTTTTTACTTCCATGAAATGACTGAAAAAATTCTCCAAAGATACTGACATTAGCAATCTTGTTATTTACCAGCCACTATGCAAAATGCTTCACTTGGATTGTTACATTTAATTCTCACCACAAACTTGCAGTCTCAATACTGTATATTTTCATTTTTTACAGAGGAATAAAATTATTAATTCTGTGCTTAGTCATTCAAATGTAACAGACAAGGCTAAGATTATAACTCAGATCTGTGTGTCTGAAAAGCTTGCTTTGTCAGTGATGCGCAGTGGGTCACAGACACTTGTTTCTCTGTGTGCATGAGTGTTAAGTCACTTCAGCTGTGCCTGGTTCTTTGCAACCCCATGAGCCCACCAGTCTCCCCTGTCCATGGGATTTCCCAGGCAAGAATACTGGAGTGGGTTGCCACGCCCTTCTCCACGGGATCTTCCTGACCCAGGGGTTGAACCTGAGCCTCTTACATCTCCTGCATTGGTAGCTGGGTTCTCTACCACTAGTGCCACCTGAGAAATCCCTGTTTCTCTGAACACTATTTAAATTTATTTTGGAACTCAGTCAGAGACTAGATAAACCTAATAATCTTCTTAGAAAACAGTAGGAACTCACCCCTCTGTTAAGCATTAAAATCTTACAGATGGGATGAAGAAATACTACTTTCTATGCCTTAGTCACTTTATATGACTTAATTTTTTAATCTTTTTTTTTACTTCACTGAGCAGTATGCAGGATCTTTGTTCTTAGTTCCCCAACCAGGGATGGAACCTATGACCCCTGTAGTGGAAGTGCAGAGCCTTAACCACTGAACCACCAGGGAAGTCCCAGACTTAAGCATTCAATCAACATTTAAATCCACCATCGTAGCCCCTCATTTGAAATGAAAAAACAAAGCGCGGATTGGGATCGTGAACAATCTCAGCCAACATGCCTCCTGTATGAGGTTTAATCTCTCCACGAGTCTCTTAAAAGGACATCTGTCCCTGTCTGCAGCCTCCAGGGCTGGGAGAAGTGTTACCAGGAGGAAGGCAGTGAAGAGTATCCCACACATTCTCTTTTCCCCTGAAGTTCACACGGTCCTGATGACATCATCTGGGGGCTGCCCCTTGGTTTTCCTGGAGGGGCAATATATGGGCTGGGGGTCAGCAGGGAGTGACATATTAAGGTGCTCAGCCAGAGTTTTGCTTCTAGCCATTAACCTGAACCAGAAGTCACTCTCTGTGTCTATCTTATTGTCTTTGGCAGATTTGAGTAAGTTATTTCTGGAAAAGTTGAGTAGGTTGTGAACTTCATGCTTTTTTCCTGATCTATAAGCAAAGTAGTTCTGTTAGTGATTCAGTTGGGTAGGGGGAGTGGAGGGGATTTTTCTTTGCCTGTGAACCCTCCAGGTGGTCATCCTGCAGAGTGGTGGGAAACGATGTTTCTGACCTTGGCAAGTGAGTCTATGTGTCTGTTTAATCACTTTCACGCTATTGATTTAGGGAGTTGGCGAAGTCCATTTCATGTGTTTTCCATAGATTCCTTCCTATAAATGTACTTCCCATTCCTTCCCTATAAATGCACTAGAACTTGGGAAATGTTAAATACAAGTAAAGGTTCCATATTTCCCATTACTTCAACTTTGCTTTCTGTTATAATAGGTTATTATAAAGTAATAGATGAGACATATGTTCACTGAGGGTTTCCCAGGCTGTGTTAATGGTAAAGAACTTACCTGCCAAAGAAGGAGACATAAGAGACATGGCTTTGATCCCTGGGTTGGGAAGATCCCCTGGAGAAGGGAACGGCAACCCACTCCAGTATTCTTGCTTGGAGAATCTCATGGACAGAGGAGCCTGGAGGGCTACAGTCCATGGGTTCACAAAGAGTCAGACACAACTGAAGTGACTCAGTATGCACACATGCATGTTGATTGAAGCAAAGAGAATAATAAAGTCACCCCAATCCATTGAGTTTGTTAGCATCAAGGTCTTGGCAGAAGAGCAAGGAAGCATGACAGTGTCTTTAAGATGTCTCTCTTCTCCCACCAAGCTACGCTGAATGTCTCTGGACCTTGTTCAGAAACTGCCTGGAGAACAGAAAGCATGTTGCACTGTGTGCGTGAGGGAGGTTTTCCTTTTGCTTAATTTGGAAGCGCTGCCTGCTGCAGTGGTCCCAAGCAGAACATCAAAGTCAGAGGGCTGTGAAGCGTGAGCTCCTCTCGCTAATTTATCATTGATTTGCACCTCGATCATTCTCTGACACTGAGCATCTGCAAGGGAGCTTATTGGGCCCAACACGTCTCCCCAGAGCATCCGCAGCAGGAGCACAGCAGGCGGGCTCTGGACCAGCCCAAGGGAAGCCCAGTGCATCTCCTTCTATTAGCAGGTGCTGCCTGAGCCACCATTAGCCTGATGACTTAGAGAAGGAGAGAAAAAACCCAAAGTGATGATGCCGCGAACCGTAACTGCTGGCTGAGTCTCCTGAGACTTGTAACTTCACAACTTCTGTTCGGAACATGAACACAGAGTTAATTAGCCATTGTTGTGACTGATTCTGAAGCCCATGATTTTTCTTTTTAGGCAACTGATGTGTTATCTAGGCTAATTTGCAGAAGTTTAATAACCAGAGGTTTCACACCAGCATGAAAAGTAAATCACATGTGATGAAAACCTATTAAAAACATCCAAATAATCAGTCTGCAAACTGCCACTCCCAATCATTGGAAGTCATCAAAAGAGAACCACCAAACAAAGGAATCCATTGAGAGCTTCAGCTAAAATTCCACCTTTAAAAAATAAAAAGGGCAATTTGCACATCTTGATTAGAATCGGAATTCTTGGAAACTCAGCCTAGGTAGAGATGCCATGAAGGCAAACTGCTTAAATCTCATCAGGCTGTTGGGGAGAGAGAAGGCCGTCATGAGGTCAGCTCTGTCCCCCAAGGAAGCAAGGATGCAGATGCTGCAGGCTCCAGTTGGGGTTTCTCCCAAAGGAAGCCTCTACCAGGTACATGCCCAATCCTTTCAGAGGAGCTATGAGAGGCAGTTAATGCCCCTACACCTGTCAACTGCAGACAACAACACAGACTTTGCAAGGGCACTAATACCCAGCAGAGAATTCCTGACACACAATGTAAGAGAGTCATTACTACACTCTTTGCAGTTCACACTGAGCCAGGGTTGGTAAACAGGCCAGTGTAAAATAACCAGGCATGAATTCCAGTCCCACAGGACAAAAGATGAGGCTGCCCTGCCAGGATCCACCTGAGGCTCACAGAAGGACCAGGATGCAATGTCAGAGCTCACCTGCTCATGATGTTGGCACCCAGCACCTCCAAGCTCCTGATGAATGTCAGGTGCCATGTGTTCCAAAGAGAGGGAGCCACCCATTTGCACTGTGGTTGTGAAGAATGTAGTAGGGAGGTGAGGAAATGTCAGCAATCTTCTGACAATCCATGGCCTGGAGTAACTAGGAAGTAGGGTTGCCCTAAAAGGAAAGGGAATCTGGCATTAAATTAGTTCATATCACCGACTTAATGGACATGAGTTTGAGTAAATTCCAGCAGATGGTGAAGGACAGGGAAGCCTGGCATGCTGTAGTTCATGGGATTACAAAGAGTTGGACACAACTGAGTGACTGAACAACAACAATGTACCAGAGGTGAAAGGTTCTTTGAGTATGATCCCTCATCAAACTCTCACCCCAGTCCTGAGAAGGAGCTTTATCATCTGCCTCTGAAAAACTAAGGTTTTGTGAGGCTAAGCAACACTTCTATCACTCAGCTAAGAGTGGACAGGGCAGAACCCAAATCACAATGCCTCTGACCTCAAAGTCTAAGCCCCTCTACCACCCATCTGGAAAACCCTGATGAAGGTGTCCCATTACTTCTGAAGTACAACCTTGGTCATTTCATTCATGTCCAACACATGATAGTCAAGCTACCAAGCAAAAAAATAAAATAAAAAAAGAACAGTCATCACCCTGCAATATCTATGGAGGAATAAAATCTACATTCAAGGACTTAGTTTATCAGCTCAAGATTAGATAAGATTAGGAAATTATATTTCACAAGTTAGGCACCAGGGCTTTAATTCAACTGCTAGGAACTCTTGATCTTCTCAACTATCTTTTCCTAAATTATTATTCAAGAAGAAGAGACAGGCTGTGTGTTAGAGGCAAACTGCACAATTTAAAAAAACTTTTATTTCTCCAACTCCTTTCTCCAAATGATATTTTCAAGTTTCTTAGTTTAGAAACTGGTATTAATTTTCACTTTTTTTCCCTCCTCTTCCTCCATAAGTCATTCCTATCACCAAATTACAGATGGCTCTTACTCACCACTTCTTTCCAGGTATATTTTGTTACCTCTTTTAGGCCCTCATCATTTCCTCCCCCCCCCCTTTTTTTTTAGATTTCTTTTTAATGTAGTCCCTTTTAAAAAACTTTATTGAATCTGTTACAATATTGCTTCTGCTTTATGTTTTGGTTCTTTGGTCAAAAATCATGTGGGATATTAGATTCCTGGCCAGGGATCAAAGCCACAGCCCAGGGAAGTCACCATCCCAGAGAAAAGTGATTAAAATCCCTCTGATCATTTGAGATACTCTCCATGCATTGCAACACTATGCATAGAGTTATTCATGGGAAAGTTAATAGAGACCAGCTCCTTCTTAGAGCAAAGAATAGGAGCCCCAAGAGTCACCTCCCATCAGCAATCATAATATGTAAAGACAGAGGAAAATATTTCCACTGGGTTATTTGGGAAGCTCCTTGAGAGGGTGGCAATCTCCTTCAAAATGTCCCATGCATGCACTGCCACACTTAGTGCCCCCAAGCCTGCAGCAGTCCATTGCCGATCCACGCCTCTGCCAAAGACTCCTGGACACTCACAGGCAAGTCTGGGTCAGTCTCTTGCGGGGTCACTACTCCTTTCTCCTGGGTCCTGGTGTGCAGAAGGTTTTGTTTGTGCCCTCCAAGAGTCTGTTTCCCCAGCCCTGTGCAAGTTCTATAATCAAATCCCACTGGCCTCCAAACTCAAACTCCCTGGGGGTTCTCAGTCCCTTTGCCAGATTCCCAGGTTGGGAAATCTGTTGTGGGCCTAGAATTTTCTTAACAATGCGAGAATTTATTTGGTATAATTTTTCTGCAGCTTGTAGGTCGTCTGCTCAGTGGCTCTATGGTGGGATTAATGGTGACCTCCTCCAAGAGGGCTTATGCCACAAGTATGTGACCCAGGTCTGCTGCACGCAGAGCCCCTGTCCCTGGGGCAGGCCACTGCTGACCCATACCTCTGCAGGAGACAACACTCAAACACTCAAAGACAGGTCTGGCTCAGTCTCTGTGGGGTCTCTGGGTCCTGGTACAGCCAAGGATTTGTTTGAGCCCTCTGAGCATCTCTGGCAGGTATGGGGTTCGATTCTAAACATGATTTTGTCCTTCCTACAATCTTGCAGGGGCTTCTCCTTTGCCCTTGGACCTGGGATATCTTTTTTTGGCTGAATCCAACTTTCTCCTGTTGATGGTTGTTCAGCAGCAAGTTGTAACTTTGGAGTTCTTGCAGGAGAAGATGGGTGCACATCCTTCTATTCCACCATCTTGCCTTCACCATAGTTTGGTCTCAGGTCAAACAACAGGGAGGGGACACAGCCCCTCCCATCAACAGAAAATTGGGTTAAAGATTTGCTGAGCATGGCTCCAACCATCACAACAAGACCCAGTTCCCCCACAGTCAGTCTGTCTCTTCCATCAGGAAGGTTCCATAAGCCTCTTGTCCTTATTCAACAGAGGACAGACAGACTGAAAACCACAGTCACAGAAAGCTAATCAAACTGATCACATGGACCACAGCCTTGTTTACCTCAGTGAAACTATGAGCCATGCCATGTAGGGCCGCCCAAGATGGACAGGTCATGCTGGAGAGTTCTGACAAAATGTGGTCGATTGGAGAAATGAATGGCAAACCACTTCAGTATTGTTGCCATGAGAACTCCATCAACAGTATGAAAAGCATAAAGATGTGACATTGAAATATGAACTCCCCAGGCCGGCAGGTGCCCACAATACTACTGGAGAAAACTGGAGGAATAACTCCAGAAAGAATGAAGAGACAGAGCCAAAGCAAAAGCTATGCCCTGTTGTAGATGTGACTGTGGATGGAAGTAAAGTCCGATGCCACAAAGAACAATATTGCATAAGAACCTGGAATGTTAGGTCCATGAATCAAGGTAAATTAGAAGTGGTCAAACAGGAGATGGCAAGAGTGAACATCGACATTTTAGGAATCAGTGAACTAAAATGGACTGGAATAGGTGAATTTAATTCAGATGATGATTATGTCTACTATGTAGGGCAAGAATCCCTTAAAAGAAATTAAGTAGGCCACACAGTCAACAAAAGAGTCCGAAATGCAGTACTTGGGTGAAATCTCAGAAAGAACAGAATGATCTCTGTTTGTTTCCAAGGCAAACCATTCAATATCACAGTAATCCAAGTCAATGCCCCAGCCTATAATGCTGAGGAAGCTGAAGTTGAATGGTTCTATGAAGACCAACAAGACTTTCTAGAACTAACACCCAGAAAAGATGTCCTTTTCATTATAGAGGACTGGGATGCAAAAGTGGGAAGTCAAGAGATACCTGGAGTAACAGGCAAATTTGGCCTTGGAATACAAAATGAAGCAGGGCAAAGGCTAACAAAGTTTTGCCAAGAGAACACACTGGTTGTAGCAAACACCCTCTTCCAACAACACAAGAGAAGACTCTACACATGGGCATCACCAGATGGTCACTACTGAAATAAAATTGATTATATTCTTTGAAGCCAAAGATAGAGAATCTCTAGACAGTTAGCAAAAACAAGATCAGGAGCTTACTGTGGCTCAGATCTTGAACTGCTTATTGCCAAATTTATACTTAAAGAAAGCAGGGAAAAATCACTAGACCATTTAGGTATGATCTAAATCAAATCCTTTATGATTATATAGTGGAAGTGATTAATAGATTCAAGGGATTAGATCTGATAGAGTACCTGAAGAACTATGGACAGAGGTTTGTGACACTGTACAGGAGGCAGTGATCAAGACCACCCGCAAAGAAAAGAAATGCAACAAGGCAAAATGGTTGCCTGAGGAGGCCTTGGAAATAGCTGAGAAAAGAAGAAAAGCAAAAAGCAAAGGAGAAAAGGAAAGATCTACCCATTTGAATGCAGAGTTCCAAAAAATAGCAAGGAGAAATAAGAAAGCCTTCCTCAATGATCAATGTAAAGAAATAGAGGGGAAAAATAGAATGAGAAAGACCAGAGATCTCTTCAAGAAAATTAGATATACCAAGGGAACATTTCATGCAAAGATGGGCACAATATAGAACAGAAATTGTAAAGACCTAACAGAAGCAGAAGAAGGCAATGGCAACCCACTCCAGTATTCTTGTCTGGAGAATCCCGGGGACGGTGGAGCCTGATGGGCTGCCGTCTATGGGGTCACAGAGTCGGACACGACTGAAGCGACTTAGCAGCAACAGATGCAGAAGATAGTAAGAAGAGGTGGCAAGAATACACAGAAGAAGTATATAGAAAAGAATTCATGACCTAGATAACCACGATGGTATCCTCACTCACCTTGAGTGGAATGCAAAGTCAAATGGGCTTTAAGATCACTATGAAAAAAGCTAATGGAGGTGATGGAATCCAATTGTCAAGTATGGGTGTGAGAATTGAACTATAAAGAAATCTGAGTGCCAAAGAATTGATGCTTCTGAACTGTGCTGTTGTAGAGGACTCTTGAGAGTCCCTTGTAATGCAAGGAGATTCAACCAATCCATCCTAAAGGAGATCAGTCTTAAATATTCATTGGAAGGACTGATGTTGAAGCTGAAACTCCAATGCTTTGGCCACCTGTTGTGAAGAACTGACTCACAGGAAAAGACCCTGATGCTGGGAGAGATTGAAGGTGGGAGGAGAAGGGGATGACAGAGGATGAGATGGTTGGATGGCATCACTGACTCAATGGACATGAGTTTGAGCAAGCTCCAGAAGTTGATGATGGACAGGGAAGCCTGGCATGCTGCAGTCCTTGGGGTTTCAGAGAGTCAGACAAGACTGAGCAACTGAACTGAACTGAATGAGAAAGTGGAGAATTTGAGTTGTAATATGAATCCTGAAAGAAGACATACTGTGGATATTTGGTGGAAGAGCATCTCATTGGAGTGAAGTGACCTGAAGCCAGCCAGTGGTGTCCAAAAATCTTTGTGATCCCATGGACTGTAGCTCCTACATCCATGGGATCTTTCCAGGCAAGAATACTGGAGTGGGTTGCCATTTCCTTCTCCAGGATATCTTCCTGACCCAGGGATTGAACCCAGGTCTCCTGCATTGTAGGTAGACACTTTACCATCTGAGCCACCAGGGAAGTTCCATTGGAAGAAATACAAGTGCAAAAGCCTTAAGGCAGAAAAACCTTGGCAGGATTTAAGACAGAAAAGGAACAAACAGTTCTGGCAGGTAATGACAAGCAGGAGGATGACATTCAAATTTTCATGAAGGTTGATGGAGGTCTGATATTGTGAACCTTTTCAGACATTGCAAGGAAGTTGGTTTTGGTTCAACAAGTAATATACAATTATAGCGGCCTGTCATTCTTCATTTACATTTTAAGAAGGTAATCCTTCTTCTTGGGTTGACAATGCATTGGAGGAAGGCAAGCAGAGAGGAGCAGAAAGATTCTAGGATGCTGTAAAGGAGAGCCAGGGGTCACATGATATTGGTCTGGACCACACAATTAGCACTTGAAATGTCAGAAGAAGTGGATGGATGACTGAACACTTTTCATGCAGAGCTGCTAGATATGAGATGTGCAGGAAAGAGAAGAAATAAGGATGACTGAAGTGTCGGCCAGGGCAACTGAATTTTTGGTATTAGCAGCTAAGAGAAGAAGAAGGTGTCTGTGTGTGCAGGGCCGAGGGTAGGGCTGAAGTCAAGCAAAAGAGGGGAGTTCTTGTTGATTTCACTTTCCCTCCCTCCTCATTCCCTCAATTTATCCAGGACAAGTTCCGGTTGACACTGTCTCCAATACGTATACACCCTGAGTCCTTCCATGTCGCCCCACTTTTGCGGCCACTTTTCATGTGATCATCATCTTCGCCTGAGCATCCATTTTTTCCCTCCTACATTCCATACTCCTTTTTCCATGCACCAGTCATGAGCTTTTAAAAATGCAAATCTGATCCTATCACTTGCTGTTTACAAATCTCCTAATGAATACGTCTCAGTTCAGAGTAAATGTCAGACTCTGGCTCACTGAGGATCTGCAGGCCTGGTTCCACCGTTTCTTCACCCTCCAGCCACACCTCTCCCCACTTCACCCACTGCAATCTGGCACGAAAGTCTTCTTTTTGGTCCTCAGCCTCCCCAAAGAGCCCATGTGTAGAACCTTGGGAGTAACCATTATCCCTCCTTGATCTCTATGTAACTGAGTCCTTCCTGTCACTCAAATTGCAGTTTAAATGTCAGTCTTCAGAGAAATTTTGTCTGTCCCTCCAGATCACATAACTCTATTGGCACTCTTACTGTTACTATAATTACAGGCATTGCTCTTGTTAATTTGTTTGTTGTATATAGGGTGCATCTCCCAAATGTAAGTAAGCTCCGTGGAAAGTGGTTCTGTTCACTTTGATCAAATCAGACAGTGCCCAACACCTAGAAATTCAAATATTATTTGAACAGATTAATTCCCTAGTACATCACACTTGGCATAAAGCAGATATTCAGCAAAGGTTTTGAAAGTTTTGATTTTTTTTAAATAAATGAATGCTGGAAGAAAGAGCCCAAAAGATACTCAAGAGTCATCCAAGTGTCTCATTTCTCTTCACTGTATCACTTGAGTAGGCAGTAATGAGTAATTATCATAATCTTTTAATCAAAATACCGCTGTGACCACTGGCAGCTAGGTACTCTGAGATGCCTAATATTTTCCTTCTGCTTTGGATGTAGAAGCATTATCTCAGGATTTGCAACCTGATTTGTCATGTATTGTTAAAAATTGTCACTAAGTCCATCACCCTCCATGAATCACGGCTGTTTTTCCTGTTGGGCTTTGCATGGAGATTACTGCATCTGCTTCATCAAAAGATTAGACTTCTCTCTTCTTCACCTGTGGGGAATTCCTTCTCAAAGGCGGGGATCTGATTGGAAAAACAGGACCATATTTGCAGATAGGCGGCAATATCAGTTTTATTGTAGAATTAAGAAGTAATTTAAGTAGATATTCCTTTACTTGGCCATGGAAAGTGAAGAATTAGTTCAGTTGGAATAACGAACCATTTATCAAATTGATTCTGCTGCACTCACGCCCCAGTTGGTACATACAATTAGCATATTGCCAGAGTCTGGGGGGTAATGGAGGAGAAATAAAAAAGTGGGTACTGAAAACATTGGCACCCAACTGGGATCCCAGCCCAAGAGAACAATCAGGTGGTCAGCAGTCTCAGGATAAACATGGTTTACTATGCTGGAGCACTGATTTATCTCAAAATTTTGGGGAAAATGTTAAACACTTAAACTTACAAGTTAAGATCATCATTTTTAATTGAAATAACACGTTCTTAGGAATGCTAAAAAAGCAAAATGCATGTTCACAAAAATTTATGAGATATGAAATGAAACTGTAAAGGGAGGCCCATTAGCCTTAAGGGCTGTTTAGGTTATATAATCAGGGCCTTGGGGGAGTCCACACCGCCATTCAGCTCCCCCTGTTACAGAGATATCATCAGAAAGATTCTAGAAGCCCAGTGATGAATAAGATCACCTTTCTACTATCTTTGCCCCAACCCTCAACAGATGACCCATCGACCTCCCAACTGTGCTTTCCTCTCTTTGTTGGCAAACCCCAACTGACTCCTCCATGACCTGCTGCCTGTGGGCATTCCCTCAAGGAGATTTTGCCAGAAGGAACCCACTTAAGGTGCCCACCTCACATTCCACAAGTCTCTGAGGCTCGTGCACTCCACTAGCCTTCACTATCTGCTCCTCCACCAGGAGGCAAGCTCCACTATTCTCGTGTCCAAGCTCCATCTCTGCATCCCTGATCCCTGGTACCATCAGGGCTCATCACCTACCTGAAGAATTCATAGACTTACTTTCCTTGATGGATAATTGTGCTGGACTTGATGGCAGAGAGTGGACAAGAGAGTCATATGAAGCATAAGAAGAAACGTAAAGAGGGTGGAAGAGAGGGTGTGTAGCGATGTGAGATGATTCTGGAGAGGTAAGTAAAATAAGACCCACAGAGCCCAGTAGGTCAAGACAAGGGATTTGGACTCAGAATAGATGCAATAAGGAGCCTTGAGTTTTCACAGAGGGCACTCACAAATTGGCATGTTATTACACTTTCCATATGATGGTTGAAGGACATTTTGAAAACTAGTTTTAAATCTTAAGTTCATTCAGTCTAAAATAACCTTGACTATTTATCTGTGATTCTATTTTGATTTCAAGATTTTGGATCATTTTCACTATCAATATTCGGAATTCCTTCTCAGGTAGATTCCCTACTTCTTCCTCTTTTGTTTGGTTTGGTGGGCAACTCTCCTGTTCCTTTACCTGCTGAGTATTCCTCTGTCTCTTCATCTTGGTTATATTGCTGGGTTTGGGGTGGCCTTTTTGTATTCTGGTAGTTTGTGGAGTTTTCTTTATTATGGAGCTTCCTCACTGTGGGTGGGGTTCTATCAGTGGCTTGTCAAGGTTTCCTGGTTAGGGAGGCTTGTGTTGGAGTTCTGGTGGGTGGAGCTGGGTTTCTTCTCTCTGGAGTGCAGTGGAGTGACCAGTAATGGGTTATGAGACATCAAGGGTTTTGGAATAATTTTGAGCTGCCTGTATATTGAAGCTCAGGGGAGTGTTCCTGTGTTGCTGGAGAATTTGAGTGGTATGTCTTGTTTTGGAACTTGTTGGCCCTTGGGTGGAGCTTGGTTTCAGTGTAGGTATGAAGGCATTTGATGAGCTCCTATTGCTTAATGTTCCCTGAATTCAAGAGTTCTCTAATGTTTTCAGGCTTTGGACATAAGCCTCCTGCTTCTGGTTTTCAGTTTTATTTTTACAGTAGCCTCTAGACTTCTCCAACTATACAGCACCGATGATAAAACATCTAGGTTAAAGATGAAAAGTTTCTCCACATTGAGGGACACTCAGAGAGGTTCACTGAGTTACAAGGAGAAGAGAAGATGGAGGGGGTAGTTAGAGGTAACTGGAATTAGATGTGGTGAGATCAAAAGAGGAGAGAGCAAGCTAGCCAGTAGTCACTTCCTTATGTGTGTTCTATAGTCTGGACCGCTCAGAGGTATTTACGGAGTTATACGGGGAAGAGGAGAGGGAGGAAGTAGACAGAGGTGACCAGGGGGATAAGAGAGAGGAATGAGAAGGAGAGAGACAAATCCTGCCTGTAACCAGTTCCTTAGGTGTTCTCCAAATTCAATGCAATCCCTATCAAGCTACCAGCCATATTTTTCACAGAACTAGAACAAATCATTTCAAGATTTGTATGGAAATACAAAAAACCTCGAATTGCCAAAGCAATCTTGAGAAAGAAGAATGGAACTGGAGGAATCAACTTGCCTGACTTCAGGCTCTACTACAAAGCCACAGTCATCAAAACAGTATGGTACTGGCACAAAGACAGACATATAGATCAATGGAACAAAATAGAAAGCCCAGAGATAAATCCACACACATATGGACACCTTATCTTTGACAAAGGAGGCAAGAATATACAATGGAGTAAAGACAATCTCTTTAACAAGTGGTGCTGGGAAAACTGGTCAACCACTTGTAAAAGAATGAAACTAGATCACTTTCTAACACCGCACACAAAAATAAACTCAAAATGGATTAAAGATCTAAATGTAAGACCAGAAACTATAAAACTCCTAGAGGAGAACATAGGCAAAACACTCTCTGACATAAATCACAGCAGGATCCTCTATGATCCACCCCCCAGAATTCTGGAAATAAAAGCAAAAATAAACAAATGGGATCTAATTAAAATTAAAAGCTTCTGCACAACAAAGGAAAATATCAGCAAGGTGAAAAGACAGCCTTCTGAATGGGAGAAAATAATAGCAAATGAAGCAACTGACAAACAACTAATCTCAAAAATATACAAGCAACTTATGCAGCTCAATTCCAGAAAAATAAATGACCCAATCAAAAAATGGGCCAAAGAACTAAATAGACACATCTCCAAAGAAGACATACGGATGGCTAACAAACACATGAAAAGATGCTCAACATCACTCATTATCAGAGAAATACAAATCAAAACCACAATGAGGTACCACTTCACACCAGTCAGAATGGCTGCGATCCAAAAATCTGCAAGCAATAAATGCTGGAGAGGGTGTGGAGAAAAGGGAACCCTCCTACACTGTTGGTGGGAATGCAAACTAGTACAGCCACTATGGAGAACAGTGTGGAGATTCCTTAAAAAATTGCAAATAGAACTCCCTTATGACCCAGCAATCCCACTGCTGGGCATACACACTGAGGAAACCAGAATTGAAAGAGACACATGTACCCCAATGTTCATCGCAGCACTGTTTATAATAGCCAGGACATGGAAACAACCTAGATGTCCATCAGCAGATGAATGGATAAGAAAGCTGTGGTACATATACACAATGGAGTATTACTCAGCCGTTAAAAAGAATTCATTTGAATCAGTTCTGATGAGATGGACGAAACTGGAGCCGATTATACAGAGTGAAGTAAGCCAGAAAGAAAAACACCAATACAGTATACTAACACATATATACGGAATTTAGAAAGATGGCAATGACGACCCTGTATGCAAGACAGGAAAAAGACGCAGCTGTGTATAACGGACTTTTGGACTCAGAGGGAGAGGGAGAGGGTGGGATGATATGGGAGAATGGCATTCTATCATGTATACTATCATGTAAGAATTGAATCGCTAGTCTATGTCTGACGCAGGATACAGCATGCTTGGGGCTGGTGCATGGGGATGACCCACAGAGATGTTGTGGGGAGGGAGGTGGGAGGGGGGTTCATGTTTGGGAACACATGTAAGAATTAAAGATTTTAAAATTAAAAAAAATAATAATAATAAAAAAATAAATAAATAAATAAAAATAAAATAACCTTGAATGCATAGAGTCTAAAACAAATGTGTAGACTCTAATTGCAAACTGTTTGTATTACGTAATTAAATAGATATAGAATGCTAGAATAGGAAATAGTTTAATTATTTAAAATATCTCCTACCATTTAATTAAATTATCTTTAAATTTAAATAAAAATTTGGCATCATTAAATAATTTGACATAAAAGATGTTCAATAACTTTGCTCATATACCCTTCTAATCTTAATATGTAATTCTTAATGCTTAACTTTTTCACATTTCCTTTAATTTAGATGTTTGAGGAAAATAAATTCAACTTTGCATACTTCAAATACGATTAATTTTACTTTTAGTCTTTTAGATTATGAATATCAATACAATAAAAAGTGAATTTGTGTCACACAAAATTGGTGTGAAAATCTTGACTATAAAAACATAGTAATTTTGGGTTCATGTTATCACTTATCCAAACATTGTCCAAACAATCTACTAATGGAATGCTTAGATGTAGGCAATGGTAATTGATTTCCACTGTTTTACTGTTTTGTTGACTTTCAGTTATGCAAAAAATGTACCTTTTTTCCCAGTGTTGTCATTTTAACAATATATCTGTAAATTTAGGATGATAGAACAAAACATGAGCAGATCGTTACCTTGGCTTATGTCTTATCTGTGACATGGTGTGTGCCCTGTGGGTTCTGCAGTAGCAGTGACAGAGCCATGCTGACCTTCACGACGTAGCACACTCAGTGCCCTTACCAAAGCTGGTGCGTCCTTTTCCCTCGCCTTTCCACTTCAACCTTTATCCAAAACCCTGATCGTGATTTCTCAGCCGAGTCTCATCTGCCACCTTTCCCTGCGAGCTGAGCAACCCAAGGCAGGTTCTGGGTGGGTGGAGAGGAATTCAGAATCATATAGATGGAGCTACTGCAAAGTGCTCTTTAATTGATGGGCCCACCAGAGCTTCACCATGGATACTGTGTATCCCACCGGGCTCTTTTCTCTTCCTCCCGTGATGATTATTTCCACCCGCTGCTCCTCTCCAAAGTGAATGCCAGTGAGACAGAAGAATTCATTGACAAGAATAAGTATTTGAATTCTACCTTCACTCTTTATCTGACCTGGGTACATAAATACCAGAGCTTCAAAGATCTTGAGATCCCTCACTTGTGAAATAGAGGTAATGACATCTATCCTTCAGGGTTGCCATAAGGATTAGAAGTAATAAATAGGAAGTGCCAGTCATGCTTGAATGATTGGTAGTAGAATTACCAGATTTCCCTTCTTGACTAACTCTCAGAGAAGACTTTTTTACTTCTCACTAACAACAACAAAAAAAAATTCAGAAGCCACGAAGCAAGACCTTCCTCATTTTCCTGTGTAGCCATTCAGTAATCACTCACTTTCTTCTCCTTCCTCTTCTGTCACAGACTGTCCATAACCCTCCTCATATAAATTTCATCCCCTTACTTTCAGTGACTACATTTCCTCACCCAGTCCCAACTTTATTGTATCTTTGCCTTCCACTGCCCATTTGTTGATACTTATTGGCTTTTAAACTAGTTTACACAATACAAAACCTAACGATTTTCCCCAAAGGAATATATTGTGGTTCAGGTCTTCTGTTCCAAACCACGTCTCTTTTCTTACATCACATTCTTTATGTGGTTTTAGTGGTGGTGAATTTTACTAAGGTATGCCCATGGAAGTGAGCATGTCAAACAGGTTCCACCTTGATTCTTCTCAAGTTTCTGATTTCATCAATCCAGGCCATTTTGTACGGACTTTGCCAACAAAGGTCCATCTAGTCAAAGTCATGATTTTTCCAGTAGTCATGTATGGATGTGAGAGTTGGACTATAAAGAAAGCTGAGCACCAAAGAATTGATGCTTTTGAACTGTGATGTTGGAGAAGACTCTTAAGAGTCCCTTGGACTTCAAGCAGATCAAATCAGTCCATCCTAAAGGAAATCAATCCTGAATATTCATTGGAAGGACTGATGCTGAAGCTGAAGCTCCAGTATTTTGGACACCTGATGTGAAGAACTGATTCATTGGAAAAGACCCTGATTCTAGGAATGATTGAAGGCAGGAGGAGAAGGAGAAGACAGAGGATGAGATGGTTGGATGGCATCACTGACTCATGAGCTTGAGTAAAGTTGGTGATGGACAGGGAGGCCTGGCGTGCTGCAGTTCATGAGGTTGCAAAGAATTGGACATGACTGAGTGACTGAACTGAACTCAACTGTTTCAGGTTGAGATTCCTGACCCATGCAGGTAATGCAGACTTAAACTTTACACCCCGATGTGACAGTTCAAGAACTCAATATATAATTTTCCATATTTCAACAACTATTAACTAGGCATCAATGATGTATGAGACACTGCTCCCAGTGATGGTTATAGTAATGAACCAAAGAAGCAAATACCCTGTCTTCATGATGCCTAAATTTTCAGAGAGTATCAACTCTTACTCTGGGGGCACAGGAAGAAAGTAACCTCTTTTGACAGTTCTGGGTCATTTTCCTTACATACTTAGACTAGCAGCATCGAAAGAACCCTGGTTCTGTGCCAAAATCAGCTCTATTTCCCCTTCTTGGGTCATGTCAAGGTGAGGAAACCCCCATCCCATGGAAACTCTGTCTCTATAGGATATATGTTTAGATCGACATACCTCCCCCCTCTTTCAATTTATTGAAGTCATTTTTATTGTTTACTACATCTTAGGGTATTCACAGAGCCTGAAAATAAAGCTACTGATGGTACATTTGGAATTCCGGCAGTCTTCGAGTACCATCTCCAGCTTCTCACTTCTCTATTTCCTGTATTCTGATTACGGAGCAATAGTGAAGAAATGAGTCACAGCCCTGTCCTGATGGGGACATACTGCTGTACATAATCTAAGGAACCAGTGCTCTCTCGTTCTCTTCCAGGATCTGTGTTCTCTGAGCCCAGGCTTCCACAGTGGCTCAGAGGGTAAAGAATCAGCCTGCAATGCAGGAAACCTGGGTTCAATCCTTGGGTTGCGAAGATCCCCTGGAGGAGGAAATGGCAACCCACTTATGTATTCTTGCCTGGAGAAGTCCATGGGCAGAAGATCCTGGTGGGCGGCAGTTCATGGTGTCACAAGGAGCTGGACATGGCTGAGAGACTAACACTTTCCTCTCTGCTTGCTAACCAAACTCAGAACCTCATTCTCTGAGCCCATTCATTGTATCTTGTCTATTTCATTCCAGGGTTTTGCATCACCTCTTAAGCACTGGTGGGGTATAAGACTTGGTCCTCAAGCCTCTTGTTTCCAACTCTTCACTAGATGAACAACATTTATTCTATGCACCTAGCATCTCTTCCTCCACCCTTGTTTTCAGTGGTCTTCCTCACACAGGAACTCTTCTTTTCCTCCTCCATGGCTGCTGGTGAAACTGTCAACCTAAGTGCTCTGCTCTGCATGGCAACAGGAGAGGAAGAGTGAGCCAGTCTGGCCCATTTATAACAACTCCAATATCTCAGGTTTCACTGCTGTGCAGTAAATCACCCCAAAGCTCAGAGTCTTGAAATCATCTTCATTTATATTCAATCATGTGTTCTAGATTGAGGGCAGCAGGATAAGAGGGCAACAGAGGATGGGGTGGTTGGATGGCATCATTGACTCAATGACATGAGTTTGAGCAAACTCCAGGAGATAGTGAAGGACAGGGGAGCCTGGCATGCTGCAGTCCATGGGGTCCCCCCCAAAATCCGTCATGACTGAGCAACTGGACAACAACAAATGTGTTCCATGAATTCATAGGGTAGGTCTTTTCTCTAACAGATGTAATCTGGTGTTGGTAGGTGTTCCCTCTGAAATTCCTTGTTGTTGCTGTTGTTCAGTTGCTAAGTCATGTCTGACTCTTTGTGGCCCCAAGAACTGTAGCACCACCAGACCTCTGTCCATCACTATCTCCCTGAGTTTGCTCAAACTCATGTCCTTTGAGTCAATGATGCCATCCAACCATCTTATCCTCTGTCATCCCCTTCTCCTCTTTAGAAATAAAATTCCTTAGGTCTGTCTGACTCTCAGTCCCCTTCTCCTGTAGTTAATTTACATCCCTCATAAATTCTCATGGCAGCAGGCTCCTCCCATTCACTGCATCCCATCCAAATGCTGTTCACACTGTTGTCATGGTGATATTCCTGAAGCACACATTTGATCATGTCCTTTGCAGTACAGAATCCTGCAAAGTTTCCCCTTAGACTTCGAAGTAAAGCCCACTATTATGATGTTGCAAGAAGGAATCTGTAATCTGCTCAACCCTTTTATCTTTTCCAGCCTCACCCTTTACCACAGTCCCCCTTGGTTCCCCTGGGCTTCACCCATATAGAAAGTGCTTCAATTCACTAAATGCATTACACTTTCTTTTGCAAGAGTTTTGAGACTTCTGACTGGCTTCTCTTTTTTCATTTATTTGTTTCATCTGACCCCCCACCCACCCACTGAAATCACTATAATGCTTACTTCCGGAGGGTTTTGGTAAGGTCGAGGCAGCAAGTGAGACAAAAAATTATAAGATGAATACTAATACAATACAAAAATGCACTTACCCTTGACTCAAAAATTATACTTCTAGTTATCTATTAGAAAAAGTACTCAGAGTCGCTCCAAGATTATTTCATTGCAATAACTTTTGCTCTGATGCACAGCAAAAATTAAAAACAGGGGAAACAGAGGATAAGGTGACAGGATGGTATGACCAACTCAACGGACATGAGTTTGAGTAAGCTCTGGGAATTGGCAAAGGACAGGGAAGCCTGGCGTGCTGCAATCCATGGGGTCACAAAGAGTTGGACATGACTGAAGAACTGAACTGACTGATATGCCTTCCGACAAGAAACTGATAAAAACATTTTGTACATTTATGCAATGAAATATGATACTAGACCCCTGCTAGTTCCATATGTAATATCACTGAGAAAAATCATATTATTAAAGAACATGAAGAAGCAGGGAAACTAATCACCTGGGAATATTGCACATAAGAGACTGTTAATTTTTCAGTTGATTGGAATTTTATTATTTATTATCAGAGAAATTTATATATCACTTCTGGAACATAAAGGTAGAAATGGGTTTAGATGTGCCAACAAGCAAATCTTAACTTCTATGTTGGAATTAGAAAACATTCATCTTATAATAAAATTATCCATTTTCTTCCTTTACTGTTTCTGGTTTAATTTTCTGTCTGAATTTTGCTGCTAAAATGCATGAAAGATCTATAAAATATGATCAGCTATGTTTGAGGAGTCGTTTTCATGCTAAACTTTTGTTCTTAATCACAAGAAAATAGCTGTTGGTCTAAAATTTCTCTAGCTACCTTCAAGCTAGCAATAAATGTTATTTGGAAAAGTTATGGAAAAAAACTTAACTCCTTTCAGTTATTAATATTTAAACCAATGTGGTTTTTTAGGCTCTGAAAGAAAAATAATAACTTTTAAAGCCTTCTGTCTCTATTGATTAAAATCTGAAAATATTTTCATTGAATTTTTCTTACATTAGCATGATTGCACTTTGAATTTTTAAAAATGTTTTCTCTATTTGTACCTATATCCAGGTGAGTAAACGTGAGTAGCAGCAATGAAATCATTATTTCCTTTGTAACTTCTCTGTGTGATCAATTTCCATGTGGATTCATGCAGATAATTAAGTCTCTTCATGGAGCCAGTGTGTGCAGTTAGTTGCTCAGTCTTGTCTGACTCTTTGCAACCCCACCAGGCTCCTCTGTCCATGGGGATTCTCCAGCAAAGAATACTGGAGTGGGTTACCATGCCCTCCTCCAGGCAATCTTCCCAACCCCGGAATCAACCTGGGGTCTCCCACATTGCAAGCAGATTTTCACCAGACCATTGTTTAATTCTTTCCTTACATGAACACATTTCTTTATGTCTGTTTTTAACAACAGCAGCTAATCAATATGGCATTTCTTATATATTTACATTATCTTCTCTCTCTCAGCTGTTCTTTGACTTCAAAAGTCTTTTTTTTTTTTTTCTCTCTTAAAATGGTGAACCTTGGCATGGGAGTATTTTATAGGATGTGTGTGTGTGTGTGTGTGTGTGTGTGTGTGTGTGTGTGAGCGCACTCTCAGTCCCATCCAACTTTCTGTGACCGCAGGGACTGTAGCCTGCGAGGCTTCTCTGTCCATGGGAATTTCTCGGCAAGAATACTGGAGTGGGTTGCTATTTCCTCCTCCAGGAGATCTTCCTGACACAGGTTTTGAACATGCATCACCTGTGACTCCTGCATTGGCAGGTGAATTATTTACCAATAAGCCACCTGAGAAGAAATTTATTTTTATAGAATACTATTTATCAAAACATTTCCTTTCACTTTCCTAGTTTTAGCCTGTTTGATCCCATGCCCTGAGAGACTCGATTGCACCATTTCCTAGGCCATTTGAAGAATCTGCCATGTAAACTGAGTAGACTGCGGTTTCCAGACTTTCTCTACACCATTTTAGAGCACATACGCTCTCCTTAAAATCACAGCACCATCTGGAAGCCTCAGGTGACCCAGGTGAGTCTTCAACATCTCCTTCCAGATCCTAAACCACACGGCTATTGCGGCCTCTTCCGTGTTTTGTTGTGGTTGTTGTTCAGTTGATCAATCGTGTCAAACTCTCTGTGACCCCACAGACTGCAGCACGCCAGGCTGCACTTTCCTTCACTGTCTCCTGGTGTGTGCTCAAACTCATGTCCATTGAGTCAGCGATGTGATCCAACCATCTAGTCCTCTGTCATCCCCTTCTTCTCCTGCCTTCAATCTTTCCCAGCATCAGGGTCTTTTCCAATGAGTCAGTTCTTCACATCAGGTGGCCAAAATATTGGAGCTTCAGCATCAGTCCTTCCAATGAATATTCAGGACTGATCTCCTTTAGGTTTGACTGGTTGGATCTCCTTGCAGTCCAAGGGACTCTCAAGAGTCTTCTCCAGAACCAATTCAAAAGCACCAATTTTTCAGTGCTCAGCCTTCTTTATGGTCCAATGCTCACATCCTTACATGACTGCTGGAAAAACCATAGCTTTGACTAGAAGGACCTTTGGTGGCAAAGTAATATCTCTGCTTTTTAATATGCTGTCTAGGTTGGTCATAGCTTTTCTTCCAAGGAGCAATTGTCATTTAATTTCATGGCTGCAGTCACTATCTGCAGTGATCTTGGAGCCCAAGATAATAAAATCTGTCACGGTTTCCTTTGCTTCTCCATCTATTTGCCAGAAAGTGATGGGACTGGATGTCATGATCTTTGTTTTTTGAATATTGAGGTGTTTTTTTTTTTCTTAGACTATTTTTTAATCATTGTTTTTAGAAAAATGATAAAGATTTATTATAGGAATTGAAACAAATGATAAAAATATTTTTTAAGTTCTTTTTAAACTTTATTTATTTTAAATTGGAAGGTAATTGCTTTACAATATTGTGTTGGTTTCTGCCATATGTCAACATGAATCAACTGTAAGTATACATATATCCCCACCTTGTTGAACCTCCCTCCCTCTTCTTACCCCAAAACTGGCTGTTTGAATGTCATATACCATATTGAAAGTTTTTTTGAGCTTGACTTACCCTAGTTGTTGTTGTTGTTTTTAATCATAACAGGAAGTAGGAAGTGGTCTTTTTTTGTTTGTTTTGCAGGTAGGGAAATGGCAAAATCCAGAGGTGTAATGATTTGCCTGAGGTATGCAAGGGCTAGTGACACTCTTCAATGCTCAGACTGGAAGGTTTTCCACTTCCAAGTTCAAGTCCCTGGGTTGGGACCGTCGTTCAGTTGTATAAAGAAAAAGTGTGGGAAAAGTCCATTTTTAAAAGGTTAAAAAAATTGGAATGATTTGATGTTCATGTAATCACTCCTAAAATGAATTCCTCACCTGTGGCTTTCTGGGTCAGATAGCAGCCTTGAGACCTGCTTGTGAATTAGTGGCTTAACTGGCTCTCAAAAGGATATAATTTCAACTGTAATTTTCCTCCTTCTCCTTCCCCGCTGGCATGCTTATAGAAAGCTCTTAGCTGTTATTTGGGGCTTTCTAAATGATTGAAATGAAACAACTACTACAGCTTTTATTTTGGTCCTTAATCAGAAAGGACTGAAAATGGTGGCGTTTGGTGGAAAATTCTTTTGGTGGTCACCTCTGGTTGGTCCCCTAAAAGACTGTTTGTTCAGCCTGGTTGAGCAGCCACTACCCCTCAAATAGGTTCCACCTGCCTGAGCAAACATTTTGCTGCCTTTATCATACAGCTTTCCCCTGGCCTATGTCCCATTTATTAAAGTTCATTTTTTGTACAGGGATATGTCATATGCTCTATGGAACATAAATTCTAGATGGATTTTAATTACCGTAAGCCAGATATGATTTAAATTTTAGCTCTTGGAGGGTATGATAAAATACTTTCACTACTGGAAGTTCAATTTGTGAAAACATAGGTGCTTTGGATTAGAACTCTTACATTATGCTGCTAATAAAGCCAAAGGGTTGAAATAGTGTTAAAACCCCTTTCTTTTCTTTTTCCTTAAAAAACTTGAAGTATAGTAGATGTACAATATTAATGTTAAAGGTATGCAATATAGTGATACACAATTTTTATAGGTTATGCTCATTTATAGTTATTATAAAATATTGGCTATAATCCCTATGTTGTGTAATACTGTCTTTTTTTTTTTTGTCTCAAGTCAATTATTTTTACTGTAATTTTTTTTTTAATTTTAAAATCTTCAGTTCCTACATGTGTTCCCAAACATGAACCCCCCTCCCACCTCCCTCCCCATAGCATCTCTGTGGGCCATCCCCATGCACCAGCCCCAAGCATGCTGTATCCTGCGTCAGACATAGACTAGCGATTCAATTCTTACATGATAGTATACATGATAGAATGCCATTCTCCCATATCATCCCACCCTCTCCCTCTCCCTTTGAGTCCAAAAGTCCGTTATACACAGCTGCGTCTTTTTACCTGTCTTGCATACAGGGTCATCATTGCCATCTTTCTAAATTCCATATATATGTGTTAGTATACTGTATTGGTGTTTTTCTTTCTGGCTTACTTCACTCTGTATAATCGGCTCCAGTTTCATCCATCTCATCAGAACTGATTCAAATGAATTCTTTTTAACGGCTGAGTAATACTCCATTGTGTATATGTACCACAGCTTTCTTATCCATTCATCTGCTGATGGACATCTAGGTTGCTTCCATGTCCTGGCTATTATAAACAGTGCTGCGATGAACATTGGGGTACATGTGTCTCTTTCAATTCTGGTTTCCTCAGTGTGTATGCCCAGCAGTGGGATTGCTGGGTCATAAGGGAGTTCTATTTGCAATTTTTTAAGGAATCTCCACACTGTTCTCCATAGTGGCTGTACTAGTTTGCATTCCCACCAACAGTGTAGGAGGGTTCCCTTTTCTCCACACCCTCTCCAGCATTTATTGCTTGCAGATTTTTGGATCGCAGCCATTCTGACTGGTGTGAAGTGGTACCTCATTGTGGTTTTGATTTGCATTTCTCTGATAATGAGTGATGTTGAGCATCTTTTTATGTGTTTGTTAGCCATCTGTATGTCTTCTTTGGAAAAATGTCTATTTAGTTCTTTGGCCCATTTTTTGATTGGGTCATTTATTTTTCTGGAATTGAGCTGCATAAGTTGCTTGTATATTTTTGAGATTAGTTGTTTGTCAGTTGCTTCATTTGCTATTATTTTCTCCCATTCCGAAGGCTGTCTTTTCACTTTGCTGATATTTTCCTTTGTTGTGCAGAAGCTTTTAATTTTAATTAGATCCCATTTGTTTATTTTTGCTTTTATTTCCAGAATTCTGGGAGGTGGATCATAGAGGATCCTGCTGTGATTTATGTCTGAGAGTGTTTTGTCTATGTTCTCCTCTAGGAGTTTTATAGTTTCTGGTCTTACATTTAGATCTTTAATCCATTTTGAGTTTATTTTTGTGTGCGGTGTTAGAAAGTGATCTAGTTTCATTCTTTTACAAGTGGTTGACCAGTTTTCCCAGCACCACTTGTTAAAGAGATTGTCTTTACTCCATTGTATATTCTTGCCTCCTTTGTCAAAGATAAGGTGTCCATATGTGTGTGGATTTATCTCTGGGCTTTCTATTTTGTTCCATTGATCTATATGTCTGTCTTTGTGCCAGTACCATACTGTTTTGATGACTGTGGCTTTGTAGTAGAGCCTGAAGTCAGGCAAGTTGATTCCTCCAGTTCCATTCTTCTTTCTCAAGATTGCTTTGGCAATTCGAGGTTTTTTGTATTTCCATACAAATCTTGAAATGATTTGTTCTAGTTCTGTGAAAAATATGGCTGGTAGCTTGATAGGGATTGCATTGAATTTGTAAATTGCTTTGGGTAGTATACTCATTTTCACTATATTGATTCTTCCGATCCATTAACATGGTATATTTCTCCATCTATTAGTGTCCTCTTTGATTTCTTTCATCAGTGTTTTATAGTTTTCTATATATAGGTCTTTAGTTTCCTTGGGTAGATATATTCCTAAGTATTTTATTCTTTTCGTTGCAATGGTGAATGGAATTGTTTCCTTAATTTCTTTTTCTACTTTCTCATTATTGGTGTATAGGAATGCAAGGGATTTATGTGTGTTGATTTTATATCCTGCAACTTTACTATATTCATTGATGAGCTCTAGTAATTTTCTGGTGGAGTCTTTAGGGTTTTCCATGTAGAGGATCATGTCATCTGCAAACAGTGAGAGTTTTACTTCTTCTTTTCCAATTTGGATTCCTTTTATTTCTTTTTCTGCTCTGATTGCTGTGGCCAAAACTTCCAGAACTATGTTGAATAGTAGCGGTGAAAGTGGACACCCTTGTCTTGTTCCTGACTTTAGGGGAAATGCTTTCAATTTTTCACCATTGAGGATAATGTTTGCTGTGGGTTTGTCATATATAGCTTTTATTATGTTGACATATGTTCCTTCTATTCCTGCTTTCTGGAGAGTTTTTATCATAAATGGATGTTGAATTTTGTCAAAGGCCTTCTCTGCATCTATTGAGATAATCATATGGTTTTTATTTTTCAATTTGTTAATGTGGTGAATTACATTGATTGATTTGTGGATATTGAAGAATCCTTGCATCCCTGGGATAAAGCCCACTTGGTCATGGTGTATGATCTTTTTAATGTGTTGTTGGATTCTAATTGCTAGAATTTTGTTGAGGATTTTTGCATCTATGTTCATCAGTGATATTGGCCTGTAGTTTTCTTTTTTTGTGACATCTTTGTCAGGTTTTGGTATTAGGGTGATGGTGGCCTCATAGAATGAGTTTGGAAGTTTACCTTCCTCTGCAATTTTCTGGAAGAGTTTGAGTAAGATAGGTGTTAGCTCTTCTCGAAATTTTTGGTAGAATTCAGCTGTGAAGCCGTCTGGACCTGGGCTTTTGTTTCCTGGAAGATTTCTGATTACAGTTTCAATTTCCGTGCTTGTGATGTGTCTGTTAAGATTTTCTATTTCTTCCTGGTTCAGTTTTGGAAAATTGTACTTTTCTAAGAATTTGTCCATTTCTTCCACGTTGTCCATTTTATTGGCATACAACTGCTGATAGTAGTCTCTTATGATCCTTTGTATTTCTGTGTTGTCTGTTGTGATCTCTCCATTTTCATTTCTAATTTTATTGATTTGATTTTTCTCTCTTTGCTTCTTGATGAGTCTGGCTAGTGGTTTGTCAATTTTATTTATCCTTTCAAAGAACCAGCTTTTGGCTTTGTTGATTTTTGCTATGGTCTCTTTTGTTTCTTTTGCATTTATTTCTGCCCTAATTTTTAAGATTTCTTTCCTTCTACTAACTCTGGGGTTCTCCAATTCTTCCTTTTCTAGTTGCTTTAGTTGTAGAGTTAGGTTATTTATTTGACTTTTTTCTTGTTTCTTGAGGTATGCCTGTATTGCTATGAACTTTCCTCTTAGCACTGCTTTTATAGTGTCCCACAGGTTTTGGGTTGTTGTGTTTTCATTTTCATTAGTTTCTATGCATATTTTGATTTCTTTTTTGATTTCTTCTGTGATTTGTTGGTTATTCAGAAGTGTGTTGTTCAACCTCCATATGTTGGAATTTTTAGTAGTTTTTCTCCTGTAATTGAGATCTAATCTTAATGCATTATGGTCAGAAAAGATGCTTGGAATGATTTCAATTTTTTTGAATTTATCAAGTTTAGATTTATGGCCCAGGATGTGATCTATCCTGGAGAAGGTTCCATGAGCACTTGAAAAAAAGGTGAAATTCATTGTTTTGGGGTGAAATGTCCTATAGATATCAATTAGGTCTAATTGATCTAATGTATCATTTAAAGTTTGCGTTTCTTTGTTAATTTTCTGTTTAGTTGATCTGTCCATAGGTGTGAGTGGGGTATTAAAGTCTCCCACTATTATTGTGTTATTATTGATTTCCCCTTTCATACTTGTTAGCATTTGTCTTACATATTGCGGTGCTCCTATGTTGGGTGCATATATATTTATGATTGTTATATCTTCTTCTTGGATTGATCCTTTGATCATTATGTAGTGGCCTTCTTTGTCTCTTTTCACAGCCTTTGTTTTAAAGTCTATTTTATCGGATATGAGTATTGCCACTCCTGCTTTCTTTTGGTCTCTATTTGCGTGGTATATCTTTTTCCAGCCCTTCACTTTCAGTCTGTATGTGTCCCTTGTTTTGAGGTGGGTCTCTTGTAAGCAGCATATAGAGGGGTCTTGTTTTTGTATCCATTCGGCCAGTCTTTGCCTTTTGGTTGGGGCGTTCAACCCATTTACGTTTAAGGTAATTATTGATAAGTATGATCCCGTTATCATTTACTTTATTATTTTGGGTTCGGGTTTATACACCCTTTTCGTGTTTCCTGTCTAGAGAATATCCTTTAGAATTTGTTGGAGAGCTGGTTTGGTGGTGCTGAATTCTCTCAGCTTTTGCTTGTCCATAAAGCTTTTGATTTCTCCTTCATATTTGAATGAGATCCTTGCTGGGTACAGTAATCTGGGATGTAGGTTATTGTCTTTCATCACTTTAAGTATGTCTTGCCATTCCCTCCTGGCCTGAAGAGTTTCTATTGAAAGATCAGCTGTTATCCTTATGGGAATCCCCTTGTGTGTTATTTGTTGTTTTTCCCTTGCTGCTTTTAATATTTGTTCTTTGTGTTTGATCTTTGTTAATTTGATTAATATGTGTCTTGGGGTGTTTCGCCTTGGGTTTATCCTATTTGGAACTCTCTGTGTTTCTTGGACTTGGGTGATTATTTCCTTCCCCATTTTAGGGAAGTTTTCAACTATTATCTCCTCAAGGATTTTCTCATGATCTTTCTTTCTGTCTTCTTCTTCTGGGACTCCTATAATTCGAATGTTGGAGCGTTTCATATTGTCCTGGAGGCCTCTGAGGTTGTCCTCATTTCTTTTAATTCGTTTTTCTTGTTTCCTCTCTGATTCATTTATTTCTATCATTCTATCTTCTATTTCACTAATCCTATCTTCTGCCTCCGTTATTCTACTATTTGTTGCCTCCAGAGTGTTTCTGATCTCATTTATTGTGTTATTCATTATATTTTGACTCTTTCTTATTTCTTCTAGGTCCTTGTTAAACCTTTCTTGCATCTTCTCAATCCTTGTCTCTAGACTATTTATCTGTGATTTTATTTTGATTTCAAGATTTTGGATCATTTTCACTATCAATATTCGGAATTCCTTCTCAGGTAGATTCCCTACTTCTTCCTCTTTTGTTTGGTTTGGTGGGCAACTCTCCTGTTCCTTTACCTGCTGAGTATTCCTCTGTCTCTTCATCTTGGTTATATTGCTGCGTTTGGGGTGGCCTTTTTATATTCTGGTAGTTTGTGGAGTTCTCTTTATTATGGAGCTTCCTCACTGTGGGTGGGGTTCTATCAGTGGCTTGTCAAGGTTTCCTGGTTAGGGAGGCTTGTGTTGGAGTTCTGGTGGGTGGAGCTGGGTTTCTTCTCTCTGGAGTGCAGTGGAGTGACCAGTAATGGGTTATGAGACATCAAGGGTTTTGGAATAATTTTGAGCTGCCTGTATATTGAAGCTCAGTGTTCCTGTGTTGCTGGAGAATTTGAGTGGTATGTCTTGTTTTGGAACTTGTTGGCCCTTGGGTGGAGCTTGGTTTCAGTGTAGGTATGAAGGCATTTGATGAGCTCCTATTGCTTAATGTTCCCTGAATTCAAGAGTTCTCTAATGTTTTCAGGCTTTGGATTTAAGCCTCCTGCTTCTGGTTTTCAGTTTTATTTTTACAGTAGCCTCTAGACTTTTCCATCTATACAGCACCGATGATAAAACATCTAGGTTAAAGACGAAAAGTTTCTCCACATTGAGGGACACTCAGAGAGGTTCACTGAGTTACAAGGAGAAGAGAAGATGGAGGGGGTAGTTAGAGGTAACTGGAATTAGATGTGGTGAGATCAAAAGAGGAGAGAGCAAGCTAGCCAGTAGTCACTTCCTTATGTGTGCTCTATAGTCTGGACCGCTCAGAGGTATTTACGGAGTTATATGGGGAAGAGGAGAGGGAGGAAGTAGACAGAGGTGACCAGGAGGATAAGAGAGAGGAATGAGAAAGAGAGAGACGAATCCTGCCAGTAACCAGTTCCTTAGGTGTTCTCCACCGTCTGGAACACACAGAGATTCACAGAGTTGGATAGGGAAGAGATGGGGGAGAAAAGAGACAGAGGCCACCTGGTGGAGAAAAAGGAGAGTCCAAAGGAGGAGAGAGTGGTCAAGCCAGTAATCTCGCTCTCAGGTAAACTTGGGTAGTGAAGTTTGGGTTTTTAAATGTACAAAATTGACAACAGAAACCTAAGAGCAAAGATTAAAAATCTAGAGTAGAGGTTGGATTTTAAAAAATACAATATTAAAGAAAAGAAGCAGAAGGAAAAAGGAAGAAAGAAAAAAAACAAGAATTATTTAAAAAACAAACAACAACAACAAAAACAAACAAACAAACAAACAAAAAAAAAACCACCAACAACCATCCAAAGGCTATATATGGTGTTTGACTTAAAAAAAAAAAAGACTTTTTTCTATAACCTATAATAGTAGGTTATAGAAATAAAAATTAGAGGAGAAATAGAAGACTTAACAATTAAAAAAAAAAGTTAGAAAAAAAAAGAAAAAAAAAGGAATGATTTTAAAATTATTAAAAATATATCTGACCCTTCTCTGATGTTTTGGGCCATATGGGATCACTTCCAAGGTGGTTCCCTCTGTTTAACTTCTTCTGTTTGCTGGTTTTTTAGGCTCACTAGTTCAGTTGCGCTGTGGGGAGGGGGGATGCTGCAAACAAATAGCACTGTCGTGTGCACAGTGTCTCAGCCCCGCCTGACCTGTCCCTTCTGGCGGCGCACAAACCGCTCCGGCTCTACGATGCTCAGCCGGGAACCGTCTGGGGCCGGCCCTAGGCTGCGTGCGATTCCCCGGTCCAAGCCGCTCAGGTTCAGCGCTCAGGCCGCCCTCAGAGGCACAGATTCGGCTGGGACTGCGTTTTGTGCCCTTCCCAGGTCCGAGTAGCTCAGGAGTTCGGCGAGCGCGATCGCCGCGGCATGTCACCTTTTCTGCCGCTGCTGCTCAGCTTTCTGGGTGGACCGCTGGCATCCCCCGTGAGGCAGATTGTGAGTGTCCAGCACCCCCAGAAGTCTTAGCAAAGAGGCCTGCTTGCAGTTAGGTAAGTAAAGTCTCTCCGGGTCTGCAATTGCCCCTTTCCAGCCCTTACGGCTCTGGCTGCCTGTCCCCGGCGGGGGATGGCCTGCAGCCTGCTTTTTCCGTTCCGTCCTTTGTTCTGTGCTTGGTCCTGGCGGTGTCTTATGTTCGAGCTTTTCGTGCGGTAGCTATCCCCCAGTCTGGTTTGCTAGCGCAAGTTAGATCGTTCTGGTTGCGCGTGGGGCATTCCTGCCCGATTCTTACAAAGCACTGCAGCCCGCGCCTCCCGCGCGCCCCTGCCCTGCCCCCACTTCCCAATGGCGGATGCAGGCGTCTGTGCCGCTTTTCCGCTGGGGGAGTTACTGTTGGGCTTGTAATCTCTTGGTTTTAATTATTTCTTTATTTTTCCTTCCTGTTATGTTGCCCTCTGTGTTTCCAAGACTCGCCACAGACTCGGCAGGGAGAGTGTTTCCTGGTGTTTGGGGACCTCTCTTCTTAAAATTCCCTTCCCGGGACGGGCTTCCCTTCCCGGGACGGAGCTCCCTCCCCACCTCCTTTGTCTCCTTTTTCGTCTTTTATATTTTTTCCTACCTGTTTTTGAAGACAATGGTCTGCTTTTCTGGTTGCCTGATGACCTCTGCCAGCCTACAGAAGTTGTTTTGTGGAGTTTGCTCGGCGTTGAAATGTTCTTTTGAGGAATTTGTGAGGGAGAAAGTGGTCTTCCCGTCCTATTCCTCCGCCATCTTTATCCCGTCCCCCATGATAAAAATATAAAGATTAAAAACTTTTAAAGTCACTTCAAACTTCATCCATTAGTAATCTTCATAAATATTAAGTGACTATTATGATGTCCAGGAATTTTCCAAGTTTAATAGCACAAACCACAAATCCAAATTGCTTAGAGAATCCCAAGCAAAGAAAAGTATCCCTAGGCATATCATAGTCAAATTCTTGAGAATCTGAATAGCAGATCATGAGGGCAGCTTGGGGAATAAATGTTGAGTTTTAAGCCAGCTTTTTCACTCTCCTATGCTTTGTATCTTAAAAAAAAAAAAAGGAAACTAGTTTTATTGGTGATTTCTGGGAGGAAAAGATTTAGTTCCTACAGCTTGAATTCCATCTTCAAATTTATCCTAGAAGCTGTGTACAATCTTTAAATACAAGTGCAATATAATTCTCCTTTGTAAGTGGTTCTGGGAAGCTGAGATGGGCTAAAGAAATCTAACTATGAAAGCCAGGATTTATTTCTTATTATCTTGGGTAGAAAACATCCTGAACTCTTCAGAACTACAGGTAATGGACAGAACAGTATTTTAAATAATAACAGAGTAAACATATCCCAAAGCAGCAATACTAAGGCTTCTAATCTCTCACAGTATTGAAATGTTAAAGTACCATTTAATATTTTACATACTAAGATGCAGAGTTAACACTTTACTTGTAAAATATATGAATAATTTAAGAGATTTATCTAATGCTTCTGTGTGAGGCAGATAATCATTGATAACTTCCCAACTCTAAGGTGTTTGTTCTAAACCATGAACTAGGGGAACATTTGAAGCAAGTTTTATAATCCATTTTTTATTATCCAATTAAACTTATCTTAAAAGTACAATTAGAAATTCATGAGAAAGGAATCAGAACTCATTAAAGAGTAATGCTGATATCAAATTTCTAATTTATGGACTTTCAAACTTTTAGCCTTCTGCTCTTTGTATTGATTAAAACCCTTATTCTTTTCTAATCTACCTGGACAAACTATTGAACTCTAATTTGTCATTGCCAAGTGCATTTGAAAATCCCACATGTTCTTCATGTAAAGATGAAAGCCATACTAAATGACAGTCACGTTCGAGGTTTTGTATGAAACATACCTGTACATAACTATGATTATCTCTATAGCTACATCTATAAGTAATGATTTCCTTGGACTTATACTCCTAACAATATGGCAAATTGAATACCTCACAATTAGATTTTGAATGAATTGAAAAAAAATACACTAATTTTTTCTTCCAGCTTTATTAAGATATAAGTGGTATACAATACTGTATAAGTTTAACATATACAGAAAATGATTTGACTTACATGCATGTTGAAATGATGATTACGATAGTTTAGTGAACATTTACCATCTCATATAGATATAAAATTAAAAGAAAAAGAAACAAATGCTTTCCATGCAATGAGGACATTTAGGATTGACTCAACAAATTTCATATATAACCTATAGCAGTGTAAATCACTTTAATCATATTTATCTAATAATTGGAAGTTCATGCCTTATGACCACATTCATCCACCTAGGAAGACTCAAAACTTGTGTGACTTTAGCTGGTGGCTGAAATCATCTGGGAACATCTTGACTTACATGGTTGGTGGGTAATACTAGCTATCAACTTGTACTCAAATTGGGCTGACAGAACAATTCCATATGACTTCTACACATGGGGTTTTATCTGTGCACCCCCTGATATGAGAGGACATATTTGGGTTACTCAAGTTGTGGTTGCTGGGCTCTGAAAGTGAGTGTTCTGAAGGAGTGCACCTTTGTTATGACCTCACCTTGGAAATCAGCCAGCATCACGTCTACTGTCCTCTGTTGGATGAGACAGTCACAAAGATCCAGCCAACTTCAAAAGGATGGAGCGTACATGCATCCCACTACCAGATGAGCTGAATGTCAAGGTCACATCATAGGAGAACATTTTGCACCACCTTTAGAAAACACTCTGGGTCACAAGAGGTGAAAATCCATGGAGGAGATTGGAAAAGTCTCACATGTGAATAATCAGGATACCAGGAAGAAAGAAAACAAGATCAGAGAAGCAATTTTCAAACAAAAAATGGCTGAGAATTTTTCACAAGGATAGACTACATGAATCTACCAGGAATCACAGTCTCTACCAATAACCCGTGACATAATTAATGTGGATTGCTTAAAAATGATTTTTTTTTAACATAAAATGTATTTTTTCATACTATGGTAAAAAATACAAACAAAGGAAAAATGGAGAACATTCTTAGGACAAAAAGAGAATAGAAGAATCATTTAATGAAATAATATAAGGAATGGCTACTCAGGCACAAAAATAAAAGACAGAAAACTATGTCCCCAGAGTGCTGAGGAAAACAGATCTCATCCTAAAACTGTCTGTGGAGCAAAACTCACTTCATTAATGAAGGTCATTTTATTTCAAGTCATCAAAAACTGAAAATTTTCACCATCAGTCAATCTTCGCTGAAGAACTTTAAAGGACATATATTTTCGGTAATTTTTCAGATTTGTTGAGGAATACTTAACACATAGGAATTGTATATATTTAAGACATACAGCACTTCCCTGGTAGCTCAGTTGGTAAAGAATCCACCTGTAATTCAGGAGAACCTGGTTCAATACCTGGGTCAGGAAGATCCCCTGGAGAAGGGATAGGCTACCCACTCCTGTATTCTTGGGCTTCCCTGGTGGCTCAGGTGGTAAAGAATCCACCTGCAATGTGGGAGACCTGGGTTCAATTCCTGGGTTGGGAAGATCCCCTGGAGAAAGGAACAGCTACCCACTCCAGTATTCTGGCCTGGAGAATTCCATGGACTGTATAGTCAGACATGACTGAGCGACTTTCACTTTCACTAAGACATACAACCTGATCTTTGGTATATGTATACAGTGAGAAATGATCAACACAAGCTAAGGAACATATCCGTCACCTCAGTTATTTTTTTTTTTCTTATCAATTTATTTTCACCATTTCTCTATTCATAATTTGCTTTTGTGTGGGCCTAGTTCTATTATAACTTTTTAAAATTAGGACAATTTTTAGAGCAATATAAAATTCAAGGTAAAACTAGGGGAAAGTACAGAGATTCCCCAAATATACCCTTCCTCACATACTCATAACCACCCCCTCCCATTATCAACATCCTCTCTAGAATAAAACATTTGTCACAACTAACAAATGATTAGTTTGTTAACTAACAAATGATTAATAATATGGTTTCTAATGAAACTATGTTGACACATCATAATTACCCAGTGCTCATATTTTACTCTCTTGTTTTGCATTCTGTAGGTTTGAGCAAATTTATAATATGTATCCATCATTATAATATTATAAAAAATATTTTCTCTGACCTAAAAGTCCTCTGTGCTCTTCTTATCTATACCTCATCTCCAACCCTGAAACTCTGCAACCATTGATCTCATTACTGTCTCCGTAGTTTTGACCTTTCCAGAATTTCATTTCATGAAATCATATACTGTGCAGTATTTTCAGACTTTTTTAAAATGGTGATGGTTTAGTTGCTCAGTCATGTCCAACTCTTGCAGCCTCATGGACTATAGCCTGCCAGGCTCCTCTGTCCATGGGATTTCCCAGGCAAGAATAGTGGAGTGGGTTGCCATTTCCTTCTCCAGAGGGTCTTCCCAACCCAGGGATTGAGCTCGGGTCTCCTGCATGGCAGGTGGATTCAAAGCTGTCTGTGTAGCTAATCCCAGGAAACAAACATGAGACAGGACCTGGAAGAGGTTATTGAGGGACCATGATCTCTGCTTTGAAGTGTGGGAAGCACCATTCTGGATGGTGTCTTACAATATAGGGGAAGGGTATTGCAATCATTCTTTATGCCCTTTGTGTAAATATGTAAAATAGACCCAGGACTGATCTGTTGAAGCTCTACTTTTTTTTTTTTCCAAGGTAAATTCAGCTCTCACTGTATTGGCAACAAAACAGAATCAACTCGGTTTTCACCTTTCCCCTGTTGGAGTTTTTATCTTGTTACCATAGCAACTCAGTCTGCAGATATGATGATAATTAAAAACTAAACAGGAGAGTATCTTTACCTACTGAAATTGGGAAATAAACCCTCAAAACTATGAAGAAAAGTAAATACCAAGCTGTTAGCCAAAAGAAATTTTAAAAGTTGTACAACTCACTGTGATCAGGAAATGTATTAATAATTAAATTGTTTATTCCTTTAACAGTTAATTATGCAGAAAAAATACTTGGTGACTACAATATGTGCTAATAATTATTTTCACTTGACTCAAAATAATCATGTGGATTTGGGAGTATGGTTATGCATTATGTTTACAAGTAAGATGACATTATGCCATTTATTAATCTTTTGAAACAAATGGAAGTATATACTGTAAAAAATGACAAGCCAATGTTCACTTTCCTTACTCTTAATCTTCAACCAGTGGTAGTAACTCTAGTTCCTTCTCTGTAAAGAACCACTTTTATTTTTATTTTTTTTAATTTTTATTTTTACTTTATTTTACTTTACAATACTGTATTGGTTTTGCCATACATTGACATGAATCCTCCATGGGTGTACACACTTTTAACACTGTGTGTGTGTGTGTGTGTGTACCAGGACTTCTCAACCTGGAACTGTTGACATTTGGGGCTAGATCATTCTTTGTTTTGAGGTGCTACCCTGTAGGATGTTTAACAGCATCTTGACCCTTTACAGTAGATGCTACCAGCATAACCCACATCACCTCATCCCCCAAGCTGTGTCAAATAAAACCCTCTCCAGGTGTTGACAACAGAGACTACTGTCCTAGGTCAATGTTCTCTGGCCTTCTTTTATTTATACTCCACTCACACTTCAGTCTGCATGGGTCTGCTACAAAAAGATTCAGATTTCAGCTTATGGCTGAGATAATAACAGACCAGGGAAAACTCCCCAGTAGCATGCTGGTGGGGGCACAGGGCCTTGAATCATAGGATGTATTCAAGAATTTCAAAACTGTCACTTCAGGACTGGCTCAAAGTATCCCCACAATATCTCTATATACACTACAGGAGGTGGAAGTTGTCACTACCCAGATTGAGGTTGCTGCAATCTGCCTGCAGTGGAGAATAACAAAAAATCTTCCTGTGGAAGATCCAAAAAAAGTGTTTTGTCTTTTTTTTTTTTCCCAAATTAAGCCAGTCTTTCATACATTGATGATGAGAATGTAAATTGGTACAACTTCTATGGAAGGTAATTTGAAAGTACATGTCAGAATTGCGAGTGCATACAGCCTTTGATTCATCAATTCTATACCTAACTTATTCTGTCAGTCTTCTTGCACACATGTAAAATGATATATTTACAAAGAGTCTCAGTGAAACATTGCTTGTAATCCAAAATGTGGGAGGCTACCTGAATATTCTCCATAAAGAGATTATATCCATAAAATGTAACAGTAACAAATCACACTTCATTGTATATCTTTTTATATTTTGTGAATCCTAAGTTATGTGTATTTCTAACTCATATACAAATGAAATATAATGAGCCTCTAGCTTCTCAGAATAAATGAATGCCTTGTTATGTAGCAAAAACCCATTAATACTGAAATCATTTAATTTAAAATATGTTTCACCTCAACCTACTTAAGATAAAATGAAAAATTATCTTTTGAAACCTCATTCTTAGCTGATTCTCTGTGGTGCATGCCTTGTTTCTCCTATTTCCCAGGGTATTAATACTAATGGAAGAAATATCCCAGAACAGAAGTGTTGGAACTTTAAGACATCAGTGGGTTTATCATCTACGATTAATCCAACTGAAAACTTTTTTCAAAAAATAATTTTTTCATCTCACATATGTTGAGGTGAACTATATTATGGGATTTATGTGATATGAATATATACTACACATGACTACTAAAGTATAAACATTTGGGCATGGTAAATGGAAACTTACTGTTTCTAGATATCAATATTTTATAAGTAGTACAATATTAATTCTAATTAGACTGTGAGGAATCAAAGATATACACTGTAATCCCCAAAACAATTATACAAAGTATAATGCAAAGATGCCAGCATTAATTTTGTGTGTGTTTTTTTTTTTTTTTTTTTTTTGAGGAGGAGGAAAAGAGGTCATTCTTCTAAGTATTCAGTGCTATTTCAATGCGACTTCAATTTGCAATTCCTTCTTTCTCTTATGATTCTTCCATATTGTGTTCTATATTAAAACCTTTACCCCAAGGTCATCAAGATTTCCTTCTAGAAATTTTATAGTATAGGCTTTACATTGGGGTACCTGATCCACAGTTATGGGTATCCACTGCTTTTTCGCCCCATACGTCTTTGCAATATACTTGGTAGTAACTGTTTTGCGGATTACAGCATGTATCTTTGATTCTTCAGTCTAATTAGAATTAATATTGCACCATTTATAAAATATAAATATCTAGAAATAGTAAAAAGTTTCTATTTACCATGCCCAAATTTTTATACTTTAGTATCATGTGTATTTATATATTCGTATCACATAAATTTCAGATGCAGTGCTATAATATTTGATTTTTTTCCTTTCACTTTTATCTCAGCTAAACTCAGACTCCAAATTCTGGAAAAAGCAAGAGAGTTCCAGAAAAACATCTATTTCTGCTTTATTGACTATGCCAAAGCCTTTAACTCTGTGGATCACAATAAACTGTGGAAAATTTTGGAATAGATGGGAATACCAGACCATCTAACCTGCCTCTTGAGAAATCTGAATGCAGGTCAGGAAGCAACAGTTAGAACTGGACATGGAACAACAGACTGGTTCCAAATAGGAAAAGGAGTGTGTCAAGGCTGTATATTGTCACCCTGCTTATTTAACTTCTATGCAGAGTACATCATGAGAAACGTTGGACTGGAAGAAACACAAGCTGGAATCAAGATTGCCGGGAGAAATATCAATAACCTCAGATATGCAGATGACAGAAAGTGAAGAGGAGCTAAAAAGCCTCTTATGGCAGACAGTGAAGAGGAGCTAAAAAGCCTCTTGATGAAAGTGAAAGAGGAGAGTGAAAAAGTTGGCTTAAAACTCAACATTCAGAAGATGAAGATCATGGCATCCGGTCCCATCACTTCATGGGAAATAGATGGGGAAACAGTAGAAACAGTGTCAGACTTTATTTTTGGGGGCTCCAAAATCACTGCGGATGGTGACTGCACCCACGAAATTAAAAGACGCTTACTCCTTGGAAGAAAAGTTATGACCAACCTAGATAGTATATTCAACAGCAGAGACATTACTTTGCTGACTGAGGTCCATATAGTCAAGGCTATGGTTTTTCCTGTGGTCATGTATGGATGTGAGAGTTGGACTGTGAAGAAGGCTGAGCACCGAAGAATTGATGCTTTTGAACTGTGGTGTTGGAGAAGACTCATGAGAGTCCCTTGGACTGCAAGGAGATCCAACTAGTCCATTCTGAAGGAGATCAACCCTGGGATTTCTTTGGAAAGAATGATGCTAAAGCTGAAGCTCCAGTACTTTGGCCACCTCATGCGAAGAGTTGACTCATTGGAAAAGACTCTGATGCTGAGAGGGATTGAGGGCAGGAGGAGAAGGGGACGACCGAGGATGAGATGGCTGGATGGCATCACGGACTCAATGGACGTGAGTCTAAGTGAACTCCAGGAGATGGTGATGGACAGGGAGGCCTGGCATGCTGCGATTTATGGGGTTGCAAAGAGTTGGACACGGCTGAGCAACTGAACTGAACTGAACTGAACTAAAGTTGTCAGAAGCTCACATATGTGAAGTCAGTTAACACTTTCTGGGTTACATGGAGCCTATTCTGTAGAAGCATACTTAAGGGGACAGCCAATAATCCGGACAGATTAGACAGAGTTCTGTAGAAGCATACTTAAGGGGACAGCCAATAATCCGGACAGATTAGACAGAATTTGTTCTCTTCCTTGGCTTTATTTTGCATGGAATTTTCTCCATCACATTCCAACTGCTGTGGTCTCTCCTTAATTCACTCTGATTCTGAATCCAGTAAAACTGCTGATATTTACTAGAAATTTGGCCACTCCTTGTGGGAACAACGAGGGTCTGCCACCAGGCGCTGAGCCACAAACTGGGGAAGTTATGCACTGTCATTGTCTTCTTTCCACACCCACTTTCCTCCTACTTGCTTTGGGTGTTTTTTTAGTTCCTTTGCACTTGTTTTGTTTGTTTATTTGTTTTTCAATTGTTTAATATTATCTGAAGAGGACTTAGTCCAATATGAGCTACTCTGCTATTATCTGAAGAAGAAATCGTTATGGTGGTTTACTTTTTAGAAAAAAAAATTTTTTTTTACCGCTAAGCGCATTAAAAAGAATTTGCTTCAAGAAAGATCATAAAGGAAGAGCAGATTGATTAATTCCCTAATAACAAAGTAGCATCCGAGTGCAATGATAACCTTGTGAGCAGAACTGACTTTCCCTTTATCTAAATTTGCTTCTGAAAAAAACATAATGGTCATTCCAAGTATGTTCTTTTTTGGAAAATGGATCTACACTCTTTACAAGCACATAGAGTGAGGGACTACTGCTGGAAAAAAAAAAGAAAAGAAAAGATGGCAATTGTACCAGAAATGAAGGTAAGTATAAATTGAAGAAAAGATATTTTTTAAAAAGAAACCATTTTATTTATTTCAACTTGAAATAAATTTATTTCCATTGACTTTCTCATTTTGCATAAGCAGTTACATAGAAAATTAATTTAATACATGATTAAAAGTTTGAAACATTCCTAATTGTTTTGTTCTTCACTGATTCCTAAAGTGCTTTATGATAATAAAATTCATGGTTATAAATACTATTACTATGCAGAATACAAAAAGAAGTGTATTTTTTGCACTATCCAGAAATAACACACACTATTTTCAGTCCTCTTCAGGAAGTTTTGGAAATAAGTCTGTACATTATCATAGTGTTTCTGCATTGATATAATAATAACCATTCTTCTATCCTGTGACACATTTAGTCAATGGAATTTGAATGTAACAACTCTCTGATTTGTCCACATTCTAAAAGAAATCAGTCCTCAATATTCATTGGAAGGACAAACGCTGAAGCTGAAACTCCAATACTTTGGCCACCTGATGTGAAGAACTGACTCATTGAAAAAGACCCTGATGCTGAGAAAAATTGAAGGCAGAAGGAGAAGGGGATGACAGAGGATGAGATGGTTGGATGGCATCACTGAGTGGATGGACATGAGTTTGAGCAGGCTCCGGGAGTTGGTGATAGACAGGGAAGCCTGGCATGCTGCAGTCCATGGGGTCACAAAGAGTCGGACATGACTGAGCAACTGAACTGAATTAATACTTGGAAATATCATGTGTGTGTGTGTGTGTGTGCGTGTGTGTGTGTGTGTGTGTATAAAGTAAATGGTTTGTGTTTTTTACAGAGATGACAAATTCTTTTGGTTAGGGACCAAATGACGGGCTCTAGGACCTGAATCATGTTTACCAGAAAGAGACAGGATATGCACTCATCCTGCCTGGCCAATCATGTAATGCCAGCTACTCCTGTAACTGAGACAAAGAACTACCTGTATATAAGCCGCCATACTCCTTTGTTCATGGCTCTTTTTAGGGTCATGGAACACTCCCCTGTTGCCTGTGAAAAAGCCTGGGGGAACTGATTTTAGACCGGTTCAAGATCTACGAGAAGTCAACAAACGGGTGAATGATATTCATCCTATGGTTCCTAACCCTTATACATTGCTAAGCAACTTGCCTCCAAACTACATTTGGTACACTGTTTTAGATTTAAAAGATGCCTTTTTCAGTTTGCCTCTTGCCCCCGCATGCCAAGAGATCTTTGCCTTCGAATGGCAGGAAGACGGTGGTCAGACCCCTGTGCAGCTGACATGGACTCACTTACCACAGGGTTTCAAAAACTCGCCCACGTTATTTAATGAGGCCCTGGACGAAGACCTCCATGAGTATCAGGTTGAACACCCTACCATTGTTTTATTACAATATGTTGATGACCTTATGCTGGCAGCGGCTACAGAAAAAGAGTGCCAAGAGGTAACAGGTGACCTTCTCCAAACCTTGGGGACTTTAGGTTATAGGGCCAGTGCCAAAAAGGCCCAGATTGCCAAGCAAGAGGTTGCATACCTCGGTTATAAGATAAAACAGGGCCAGAGGTGGCTAACACAGGCTATAAAAGAAACCATCCTCCAGATCCCTGAGCCGGCTAACCCTAGACAAGTGAGAAAATTTCTGAGAACTGTGGGATATTGCCGGTTATGGATCTTGGGGTTTGCAGAAAAGGCCAGGCCCCTATATGAAGGGACCAAAAAAAACAAGGACTGGAAATGGACTGAGCGAATGAAAGAGGCCTTGCAAGAGCTCAGGCGAGCCTTGCTAGAAGCTCCTACCTACCCTTGCCCTCCCTGATCCATCTAAGCCTATCCAATTATTTAAAGATAAAAAGCGGGAGATAAAAAAAAGGGGTACTAACACAGAGATGGGGACCATGGAAACGACCTGTAGCTTACCTTTCCAAGAGACTGGACCCAGTGGCAGCCGGATGGCCACCTTGCCTCCGTATCATTGCGGCCACCGCGCTCTTAGTCCACGATGCTGATAAACGGACTTATGGACAGAGACTCTTGGTCTACACTCCTCATGCAATAGAGAGAGTTTTAAAGCAACCCCCAGGTAAATGGATTTCTAATGCCCGCTTGATGCACTACCAGCCCTTGCTCCTTGACACCCCACGGATTCATTTCCAAGCGCCCTGCACTCTAAATCCGGCCACTCTTTTGCCCAATCTGGAGGAAAATAGCCCCCTCCATGATTGTGATGAGATATTGGCCAGGGTAACAGCAATGTGAAAGGACTTAACTGATACTCCACTGGATAACAGTGAGCTAAAATGGTTCACAGATGGCAGCAGTTATGTAAAAGATGGACAGAGACAGGTGGGAGCCACAGTAGTAGATGACTCTGGACAGACGATATGGGCAGAAGCCCTTCCCCCGGATACCTCAGCACAAAAGGCAGAGTTAATTGCCCTGATTCAAGCATTAGAGAGAGCCAAAGAAAAAAAAAATTACTATTTTCACTGACAGTCGCTATGCTTTCGGCACGGTACACATCCAGGGCCTGATATATCGGGAAAGGGGGTTTTTGACAGTTAAAGAAAAAAAATTAAAAACTTGCCTGAAATCCGTAGACTTTTAGAGGCTGTACAGATGCCTCGGGCTGTGTCAATAGTACACGTACCTGGACATCAGAAGGGTGACAGCCCCACGGCACGAGGGAATCGTGCCACAGACGTGGCAGCTCAAAAAGTAGCTGATGAAGATTTCATCACCGCTGTGTTGGCGATTGGACTTCCACCTCCAGGTATGGGAACTCTGCCCCCAACCCCTGAGTATTCATCCACAGACCTTTCTTGGATCCAAAAACACACCAACCTTCAAAAAGGTGAAGATGGATGGTACCGAGACTCAGACGGCTACTTGATACTCCCTGCTCAGTTGGGATGGCAACTATGTGAGCATTTGCACTTGTCTACTCATCTGGGAAAAAAAAAGACTCTGATGCTCTTTCAAACTGCACACCTGCAATTTCCCCGGCACCAGACAACTGTAAAAAACATAGTGCATGCTTGTAAGGCGTGTCAACAGATGAGGCCAGGAAAAGGACAACATGCAGGACTGAGGTATCGGGGAAAAGGACCAGGGCAACACTGGGAAATAGATTTCACCGAGGTAAGGCCAGGCAAGTATGGTTACCGGTACTTGTTAGTGTTGGTGGATACCTTCTCAGGGTGGATGAAAGCTTTTCCTACAAAGGGAAAAACCACGATGATAGTGGCAAAAAAGATTTTAAAAGAAATAGTTCCCAGGTTTGGCCTGCCAGTGACCATCGGCTCTGATAATGGACCTGCTTTTGTGAGTCAAATAGTTCAGAGCCTTGCCCTAGCCCTGGGGACTAAATGGAAGTTACATTGTGAATACAGTCCACAGAGCTCAGGGCAAGTAAAAAGAATAAATTGGACTCTAAAAAAAACTTGAACTAAATTGGCTATAGAGACTGGCGGGGACTGGGTGACCTTCCTTCCCTTCGCCCTCTTCCATGCGCGTAATACTCCTTATCAACTTAATCTGACCCCATTTGAAATTCTGTATGGGAGACCTCCCCCTGTATGTCCAATATTTAAAGAAAAGAAACTACCGCCTCCCACGTTGAGACAATTCCAAGAGGCCTTGATGGCCTTAAGCGAGGTGCACTCTCGTGTCTGGAAACTGCTCCAGGAAATACATGTGGGTCAAAATAAGGGAACTATTCCCTCACATGACATTGGCCCAGGAGATTGGGTATGGGTCAAAAGGCACCAAACCGAGGCACTAGAACCCAAATGGAAGGGTCCTTATGTTGTTCTTCTTACCACCCCAACTGCCCTAAAGGTCGATGGTATCGGGCCTTGGGTGCATTGCAACCACGTACGCCCAGCTGCTTCAGCAGAGCAAAAAGACACTAAAAAAAAAAAAAAAAATGGGAAGCATCTCTGCACCCGTCCAACCCCCTGAGGCTAAAGCTTCAAAGGCGCCAACAGGACCAGGACAGCTCGGCTGGGCCATCTTGTGGATGACCCAGTTACTCTGCTCCAGAGCTGCCAGTGTAAACCCGCATCAACCCGTCAAAATCACCTGAAAACTGCAAAATAGGCTAACACGTGAGATGCTTAACTCCACCACCGCAATACATCCACCAAATACTTGGTGGCCAGACTTATACTTTGACCTTAAGCCGGTGGTAAATATACCCTGGAAGAGGGGCAAGCTCCAAAATCATGCATTCTGGGCATGTCCAGGTGCGCCCGGTCATAACTAAAAGATCTGTGGGGAGGTACAGGGGGGACTCTGAGCTGCCCTAAAAAAGAGTATTGTTTTTATGCTGATCACACAAAAATAGTTTAAAAATCTATGGCCAAAATAAGAGAGAGACTAGCCCAACGTAAACGAGAACGTGAGGCTCAACAAAGATGGTTTGAGTCTTGGTTTCAACAATCCCCTTGGTTGACCACCCTAATCTCCACCTTGCTGGGACCCCTGCTAATACTTTTACTAATGCTTACCTTTGGCCCATGTATTATCAATAGACTTATAGCCTTTGTAAAAGAATACATAAATACAGTACAGCTGTTTGTGCTTCGACAACAATATCAAACTGTGTCTCAGGACCGAGAGGAAGATTCCTCTATATGATCTAAGGACAGGGGGGAATGTTAGGGACCAAACGACGGGCTCTAGGACCTGAATCATGTTTACCAGAAAGAGACAGGATATGCGCTCATCCTCCCTGGCCAATCGTGTAACGCCAGCTACTCCTGTAACTGAGACAAAGAACTGCCTGTATATAAGCCGCCATACTCCTTTGTTCGGGGTTCTTGTCGGATTCTCTTGTGTGAGATGAGACTTGGGCCCTAGCGCACTAGAGATAAACTCCCTTCTTGCCCTTGCATTACCGTGGTGGACTTGTTCTCTCTCTCAGTTGGTTCGGAGATACGGGCTAGAAGCATAACACTTTTGACTTTCAAATTATAAAAAAAAGGAAATACATTTTATCTCAGAGAAATAATGTGTGGCATATTGTAGCTAATAACTATTTACATAAAATAATTTTTATTTAAAAGAATTCATGACATACAATATTCACTGTGTTGTTTCTGAGGCCTTGCAAAATCTTAACTCAGATAAATCTGTGCTTCTCAACCTGCCAGTTTCTCCCAGGTTTCCAATACACTAAGAACTTCTGAAAATGGGGCTCAGGCATAAATATTTTCTAAAAAATTTTCCCTAATCATAATGTGGATGCAGTATTGATAATTACTGACAAACTTCATCCGGTAGAGGTATCTATTATGCCTTGGTTATTGTTTTTCTGATAAATATGTATGTATAATAAATATATATTTATATATGCATATCAGAAACTTAATTCCAGATAATCCTGGACAAATTTGATATTTGATTTTTTGACAGAATATGTTTAAAATAACAATAAATGTTTTAATATTTAATATAGAATAACTGGGCTTCCCAGGAGGTGCAGTGGTAAAGAATCTGCCTGCCAATGCAGGAGATGCAAGAGGTATGGGTTCAATCCCTGGGTGGGGAAGATCCCCTGGAGGAGGAAATGCCAGTATTCTTACCAGGGAAATTCCACAGACAGGAGCCTGTTGGACTATAGTCCCTGAGGTCACAAAGAGTCAGATGTGTTGAGCACAATCCTTATTCCTTCCAACAGAGTAAAACTAGGATGCCTGGAGACATCATACAAGAGAATAAATATAATCTCATTGTATTCCTCCAATAACTATGAAATAAGTGACATAATCATTGCCGTTTTACATGTAAGGAAATTAAAGTATCAAATAGCAAAGAAACTTTCCCAAGGTTGTAGGACAAGGGTGAGCCAAGGATGAATCCAGACAGCCTGGCTTTTTAAACCCAGCCTTTACTCTTAACACCTAGACTTTTCTACTCACCCAGCAGTGATTTCCAGTGAAAATTAGCTTTCCTGGAACATCCACTTCAAAGACGTCTTCCCTTTTAGTCTCATAACTCCTGAATTGTTTTCTATCACTGGGCTTCTCTTGTGGCTAAGATGGTGAAGAATCTGCCTGCAATGTGGGAGACATGGGTTCTATCCCCCTGGGTCAGGGAAGATCCCCTGGAACTTCTGAATTGTTTTCTATCAATCACTACCTCTCAAGAAAACCAGAGAAAAGATTTTTAATTTTTTCCCAAGAGCAGTACTCCTGAATTAACAGTCCCTATTATTTCTATTCATGGTCCCTATTATTCCCATGGACAGAGGAGCCTGCTGGGCTAACAATCCACAGGGTCGCAAGAGTCAGACACAACTGAGTGACTACACCACCACCACCAAGGCAGTGCTCAGTGTAGACGTAAGTACTCCTCACTATGAAGGCAGGACCCTTTGAGCGTAATTGAATCCCTGTGAATTAGGAGACTGTGAAATCTGGTCATGGCAGCACATGCTATTCTGATTCTTTTGGTTGTTTCCTCCCCCAGATTTGAGGACTTCCTTACACATACACACTCCTGAGTATTCTGCGAAACAGACTCTGTGAACATCTCCAGATCAAGACCCTTTGAAGACCTCCAGATTTCCTCCCCTCCACAGTTCTCTTTCCTCTCTGATTCTCAGTCCCATAAATTCTAGCCAGCTGGGTCTGCTGCGGTTATTGGATGAAGCAGTCAATTGATGTCAACTATACCCAGTTGATTGATGGTGCCAGTGAACTCAAATATGTCCTTCCAGATTTTATGCCTGCTAGGTCACGTATGTCTGTTTCTGATAGAGGGTATTACCAACTATAACAGTCGTTGTTCAGTCATGTCTGACTCTGCAACCCCATGTACTGCAGCACACCAGGCTTCCCTGTCCTTTGCTAATCTCCCAGAACTTGCTCAAACTCATGTCCATTGAGTTGGTGATGCCATTCAATCATCTCATCCTCTGTTGTCCCCTTCTCCCCCTGCTTTCACTCTTTCCCAGCATCAGAGTCTTTTCCAATCAGTCAGCTCTTCACATCAGGTGGCCAAAGTAAGGGAGCTTCAGCTTCAGCTTCAGGATCAGTCCTTCCAGTGAATATTCGGGACTGATTTCCTTTAGGATTGACTGGTTTCATCTCCTTGCAGCCCAAGGGACTCTCAAGCAAGCATCTTCTCCAACACCACAGTTCAAAAGCATCAATTCTTCAGCATAGATTCCTTTATTTCTCCTGTATTTCTATCAGATTTTCCTCTTATATTTTGATGCTCTGTTTTAGATGCATACACATTAAAGACTGCTATATCCTCTTGGAGAACTGACCCTTTATTGTTTTGCAATGTCCCTCTTTATGGTAGCTGTGTTAAAGCTGGTAGCTCTCTGCTAAAGAATCTGCCTCCCGATGCAGGAGATGCAGGTTCAGTCCCTGGGTTGGGAAGATCCCATGGAGAAGAAAATGGCAACCCACTCCAGTAGTGTGGCCTGGAGAATTCCATGGACTGTTATAATCTATGATGTTGCTAAGAGTCGGACACGACTGAGTGACTTTCACTTCACTTTCAGAATTCCCTGGGAAACCCCATGGACAGAGGAAGCTGGCAGAGTACAGTCCATGAGGTTGCAAAAATGTCGGATACAACTTAACAACTAAACAACAAATAATAACAACAAAAAAATGGCCCTTCTTTGCTCTTGATACTATTCTTTTTTTGAAATTTGTTCTGCCTGAAATTAACATTGTCATCTATGCTTTCTTTTGAATAGTACTAGCATCTTTCTCCTTCTTTTTACTTTTAGTCTATATAATTTTATATTTTTAACAGCTAAGTTACATATTATGATCCACTCTGACCATCTGTTTTAATTGGTACAATATAACATTGATACTTAAAATGATTATTAATGTAGTTGGATTAATAGCTATTGAAATGTTATTGATGTAGAACACTGCATAGTTTTCGATATACAACATAATGATTTGATATATGTATATACTGTGATATAATTGCCTCAATAAATTTAGTTAACATCCACCACTGCACACAGTTACTAATTATTTTCCTTGTCATGAGAGCTTTTAAGATCTACCCTCTTAGCAAATTTCATATAAACAATACAGAATTGTTGACCATAGACACCATGCTGTATATTAGGTCCCCAGAACTTATTCATCAGATCAGTGAAAGTTTGTGCTTTTTGACCACCTTCAAAGATGAATGTTTTCTATTCATTGCACTGTTTGTTTGTTTGTTTGTTCCTACTTTTGTATCCCATGCTTTATGTTTTTTCTGTTGTTGTTTTAATTGAGCCTTACATATGATTCTATTTTCTCTCCTTTATTAGCATACGTGAAATTGCTTAGTCGTGTCCAACTCTTTGCGACCCCATGGACTGTAGCCCACCAGGCTCCTCCATCCATGGAATTTTCCAGGCAAGAGTACTGGAGTGGGTTGCCATTTTCTTTATATTTTTACAGTGCTTGCTGTAGAGTGGGCAATACATATTTGCAACTGATTCAGTTCCACTTTCAAATAACATCATAGTACTTTATACATGATGCAAGTACTTTATAACAGCAATATATTCCTTATTCCTCCCTCCATCCTTTGTATCATATATTTTACTTACGTATAAAACATATTTGCATGCATAACCCCATGCATTTTGCTATTATTATTTCTAACAAAATATTACCTTTTAGTTGAATTAAAGATAAGAAAAATAAAAGGTTTTACTTTACCTTCAGTTCAGTTCAGTTCAGTTCAGTTGCTCAGTCGTGTCTGACTCTTTGGGATCCCATGAATCGCAGCATGCCAGGCCTCCCTGTTCATCACCAACTCCCGGAGTTCACTCAGACTTACGTCAATTGAGTCAGTGATGCCATCCAGCCATCTCATCCTCTGTCGTCCCTTCTCCTCCTGCCCCCAACCCCTCCTAGCATTAGAGTCTTTTCCAACGAGTCAACTCTTCACATGAGGTGGCCAAAGTACTGGAGTTTCAGCCTTAGCATCATTCCTTCAAAGAATACCCAGGACTGATCTCCTTTAGAATGGACTGATTGGATCTCCTTGCAGTCCAAGGGACTCTCAGGAGTCTTCTCCAATACCACAGTTCAAACGCATCAATTCTTCAGTGCTCAGCTTTCGTCACAGTCCAACTCTCACATCCATACATGACCACTGGAAAAACCATAGCCTTAACTAGACTTTACCTTACTTTATATTTCCCATACTCTTCCTTTCTTTGTGTAGATCCCGCTTTCTGACCTGTATCATTTTTCTTCTTCTTGAAGACACTATAATATTTCTTGCAAGAGAAGTCAACTGGCAACAAATTTTCCCAATTTGTGTTTCTCTGAGAGAATCTTTATTTCACTTTCACTTCTGAAAGATACTTTGGCTGGGCATCTCTGCTCTGCTAAGTCACATCAATTGTGTCTGACTCTTTGAGACCCTATGGACAGTAGCCCACCAGGCTCCTCTGTCCTTGGGATTCTCCAGGCAAGAGTACTGGAGTGGGTTACCATGCCCTCCTTCAGGGAAACTTACCAACCCAGGGATCAAACCCACATCTATTAACTTCTCCTGCACTGGCAGGCAGGTACTTTATCATTAGTGCCACCTGAGTTTCTGGGCGTAGAGTTCTAAATTGGGTTTTTTTTTTTTTTTTTTTCTTGCAACACTTTAAGTATTTCTCTCCATTCTCTTCTTGCTTGTATTGATTCTGAAGAGCTGACATGCATGATTCTTATCTTTCCTCCTCTATAAATAAGATATTTTTCCTCTGACTTCTTTAAAGATTTTATCTTTGATTTTCTGAATTTTGAATAACATATGCCTAGATGTATGTTTTCTGACATTTATCCTGCTTAGTGTTATCTGAGCTTCCTGGATCTGTGGCTTACAATCTGACATTAGTGGAGGAAAATTCTCAGTGCTTATTGCTTCCAATATTTCTTCTGTCCTCTCTCTTCTTCTTCTGGGATTCCTGTATAACTATTCTTTACTTTTTGTGTTGTCCCACCATTCCTAGATATTCTGTTCCATAATTTTTTTTGCCTTTTTTTTTTCTTTTCTGTTTTCCATTTTGGAATTTTCCAGTGACATATTCTCAAGCTCAGAGATTCTTTCCTCAACTGTGTACAGCATATTAATGAGTCTATCAGAGGCATTCTTCACTTCTGTTACATTGTTTTTGTTCTCTAGCATTTTTCTTTGATTGTTTTTCTTAAAATTTTCATCTCTCTGCTCACGTTACTCATATGTCCTTGCATATGGACATACTTTTCCCAGGAGAACCCTTATTATATAGAGCATAGTTGTTTTAAAATCATAATCTACAATTCCAACATCCCTGCCATAAATGGGTGTGGATCTGATGCTTCCTGTGACTCTTTATATTGTTTATTATCTTTTTGTTCACCTTATCATTTTTCTTGAAAGGTAGGCATCATATACTGTGTCAAAGGAACTGCGGTGAATAGGTCTACAGTAATGCAGTGGTAAAGTGGGGGAAAGGAAGTTCTCTGCGGTTCTATGATTAGTTCTCAGTCTTTCAGTGAGCCTGTACCCCTGGACCGTGAACTTTCCCCAGGGCTTCTTAGTTACTGCACCCCTCTTAGGTGGGACAGGATGGCTAAAGGAGTCTGGATGTGGATATTTCCCTTTCTTCATGTTCAAGACTAGAGGGATCTAGACAGTTGAGCATTTCCCTTCCCCTAATGTCACCTGGGCTCAGCTGGTAAAGAATACGCCTGCAATGCAGGAGACTCCAGTTCATTCTTGGGTTGGGGAGATCTGCTGGAGAAGGGATATTTACCCACGCCATTATTCTTGGGTTTCCCTGGTGACTCAGCTGATAAAGAATCTGCCTACAATGCGGGAGACCCGGGCTCAACCTCTGGATTGGGAAGATCCCCTGGAGAAGGGAATGGCTACCCATTTGGATATTCTGGCCTGGAGAACTCCATGGACTGTGTAGTCCATGGGGTCACAAAGAGTCGGACACAACTAAGTGGATTTCACAGGGTTATTAGTCTCTAATAAATGCCAAGTAAGGTAAGCTCTGATAAAAATAAATTTCTCTTGAGGGCAGACTTTGTTAAGCAGGCGGAATGCTCTGATGTATTTCAAGATGCTTGCTCTTCTTGTCTCCCTGCTGGAAGGCAAGGAGATTTTTCTCAGATCTCCACTGTCAGAATCTGTTCAGAGTTCTAGAAAGTAAAGCAGAGGCAAGGGGCCTTCTCGATGACCATGTCCCCATGAAGTTTTTAACTCACCTATTTGTCCACACTTAGTCTCCACCAATTGTCAATTACTGTTCATGTTTTCCTACCCTAGCTTTGGTTCCCTGAGAAGTTTCTGCTCAGGAGTTTCGACATTGGTTAGTTGTGGTTCTCTGCACCTGCCATTCTATCTCTCCAACTCTGGAGGCAACAGCTTGCCCTGGGGTCACACTTCTCTAAAAGATTTAAGAAGAGTGGCTGATTTTTCAGATTGTTCTGATTTTCACTTGTTGTCAGGAAGTAGTGGTGATTCCTGAACTCTTTACCATGGCAGATCAAAAAACAGGATTCTGATTTGCTTTCACTTTTATGCTACTTCAGAGACCACCTGATACAAGCAAAGAGTAAAATTTTAAATATTAACTCAGTTTTAAATATTGTCATTAAAGGGCCATGAGATGGATGCACAGACTTCTTGGTTGTTTTTATTTTTATTTTTCTGGTATAACATAGATGGTTTGAACGAAAAAGTATGCAGTCAGACCTGTTATTGAACACTGTATTATTATTTTAGCCAACATCATCTATTTCACAGAGATTTAATACTTTTTGGAGTCTTTGCTCACCTACTATGACTTCTTAGAAGAAGAGGAGGAGGGCATAAAATCTGAATCCTTGGTGAAACTTTGATTTTCTTTAAGAGATTATTTTTTCCCCAAATCAGCCATCAAATTAGTAGTCAAAGATTTTAATAGACAACACAATGTTAACTTTAAGAAAAGGTTTAGAAAAGGAATACATTTCTAATACTAAAGAAACATTCTGTCTTCCTGAAGTGTGCTGCTGTAGAACTTGGTGATCATGAAAAAGGGAGAGCTTCACACACTAGGCCACTGCTCACCATGGAGTTAATCCAGGTCAAAGCACATCTCCAAAAAGGCAGTTCTCAGCTGTACCATCGCTTTGAAAGATCCTGTCACATTTAACCACTGCCTTCTGTGAAGTAATGTTTTTTTTTTTTTTAAGTTTTAAAACTTTTAATGCAATATGTAAAAAAATCAGATTAGCCATTTACTTATAGTGTTTTTAAAGTTTCTGTCATATGTGAGTACATCATTATTGACTAACTTGTAAACCTCTTCGCACTTAAATAGACTTGATGAAAATATATGCCCTCAGCCTCCAACCAGGTCTCATTGCACTCTTTCCCTTGTTTACTTCTCTCTCTCTCTCTCTCTCTCTCTCTCACAAACACACACATACATATGCAAGCAAAAATCCTAAATTCAATTATCAAAATTCATCTTTTCTTGTATCTTCTAGTAATTGCTCAGAAGTTGTTAAAGAAAGCTTATGTGGTGATCACTGAGTCATTTGGAGAAAAATTCAAGTTATTTTCTGATTATATCATATCAAACTAATTATCTAGTTTAATTATACTGTGTTACTGTGTAACCAACTAAACATGATAAATGATTTCTATTCAAGCTCTTCAATTTGATCCTTCACGTAGTGAATAAATATGAAATGATGCTTTAAAGTATTTATGTTTGCATCATCCAAAAAAATAAAGACTTTTTAAAATATCAAAACACTGAGAAATCTAAAAGTGAATTGACTTAAAACTTTGTCTAAAATTAACATAGAAGTAGGCTAAATGTCCATCGACAAGAGGAATGGCTAAAGATGTTGTTCATTTATACAACTGAATATTACTTAGCCATGAAAACAAATAACACAATGCCATTTGCCACAACATGGATGGAACTAGAGATTGTCATATTGAGTGAAGCAAGTCAGAGAAGGAGAAATGTCATATGACATCCCTTATGTGTGGAATTTGAAAAGAAATTATTGAAATGAACTTACAAAACAGAAAGAAACTCACAGAGAATGGATTTACAGTTGGTGAGGGGAGGGCATAGTTAGAAAGTTTGGGAAGGACATGTACACACTGCTATATTTAAGATGGGTAACGAACAAGGACCTACTGTATAGCGCATGGAACTCTGCTCACTGTTCTGGGACAGCCTGGATGTTACAGGGGCTTGGGGGAGAATGGATGCATGTATGTATATGGCTGAGTCCCTCTGCTGTTCACCTGAAACTATCATGAAGTGAAGTGAAGTTGCTCAGTCATGTCCGACTCTTTGCGACCCCATGGACTGTAGCCTACGACGCTCCTCCGCCCATGAGATTTTCCAGGCGAGAGTACTGGAGTGGGTTGCCATTTCCTTCTCCATAGGATCTTCCTGACCCCGGGATCGAACCCAGGTCTCTTTCACTGTAGGCAGATGCTTTACCGTCTGAGCCACCAGGGAAGTCACTATCATGGCATTGTTAATTGGCTGTACCCCAATACAAAATTAAAAGTTCAAAGTAAATAAATAAAATTAAGAGTAAAAAGTAGTTATTAGATCACTTTTCAGTCAAAATATAAAAATTTCAGGGTAAAAATTTCTTTTATTATTAAAACTGCAAAATTTTATACTCCACAACATTATTTCACTAAAACATATGAAACATAAAATTATCATCCTGCTTTTGCAGCTCCTTCATGAATGACTGCAAAATATATAAATACAGTTTAATATTCAAAAGAAAATTTGAAGAGTTTCTTTACATATATCAACACTTTTATTAAGATCAGTCTGCATTTAATTTTATTTTCATTTTTATTGAAGATATAATGTCTTACTAAAAATAGGACTTAAAAATATACTATGAATTAACAATTGGTAAACTAAAATCGCTTTGTAGTTAAAAAGGTTCTGTAGAAAATCATGTACTATTGTACCAAATGTTTCTTTGGATCCCCAGTATGTACTTTTTCAGGATTTATCATTGATGCATGTTTGGATGCTTAGTCACTAAGTCCTGTCTCACTCTTTTGAGACCCAGTGGACTGTAGCCTGCCAGGCTCCTCTGTCCATGGGATTTCCCAGGCAAGAATACTGGAGTGGGTTGCCCTGTTCTCCTCCAGGGGATCTTCCCTAACCAGGGACAGAACCTGCATCTCCTCTGTCTCCTGCTTTGCAGCTGGGTTCTTTACCAATCCAGAAAATTCATCCTGAGTTATTTTCCCCCACTGATTAATTACAGAACTAATTGTTCACACAATTGGAATGTTTCCTATTTATATATGTTTTTTTCCTGAGGATAGTTTGAAGTTATTTACACTTCAGTGATTAATTTAAATAGTTTGTATCACAAAAATATCAGCTTCAAACAAGACACAGAGAGTAGCAACTTCACTTGCTGACTGATATGCGTTTGATTGATCCATGCAGGATGTGCTTCCGGAAAGGCTTTAGGGAAGTTCACACTAACACACACAACGTACTAAGATAAAACACGATTAAAACTCAGTTGGATCTGGTGAGCCGCCTGTTCTTTCACTCCTGTGTCCCTACCTTACCTTCCTCCAAAGGTCATACAGTGTTGCTCAAACACCTTAATTCTTTGCAAGAAAAAAATGGACCCATCAAAGAGAGTCAAATTTTATTGAGACACATGACACTGAATGTTCTAGAATGTCACCTGTGGGAATTCTGACCATTCATGGATCTGCAATTTGGACAGTTTTGCTTCTCGCAGATGTATTTCATGTGACCACCTGACCATTCTTAATTATACCTCTTTGCAGACTCTTTCTTTGCTTTTTAAAAAGGGGAGATGTTGACTTCCTAATCACAAGTTCACACAGAAGAAATAAGAGCTGGAATTTATAACACTAGCCTTGCAGGAGCTTAGAAAATGCTGACAAAAATGCTGAAACACTGTGCTGTGGGACTAGCACACTCCGGCCATCCAAGATGAATAGCTTTAAGCACCTGGAGAGATAAGGGAGAAAGCACGGCCTCTAGCCAGGCCACCATCACATTCACCTTCTCAGGGACCCGGCTCAACTAAGGCTTAATTGAAAGGTTGTTTATGCCTACATATGACCTCTTGATTTGACCTATTTGGTAACATTAAAATTTCAACTGATAAAATTATATTCATTGAGTTTTACCAAAGTCTCCATTAGTTTAGCAAATTTCCTTGCCAGTGCAGGAGACATAAGAGATGCAGGTTCAGTCCCTGAGTTGGGAAGATCCCCTAGAGGAGGGCTTAGCAATAATAATAATAGTGGGCATAGAGTTAGAACCAGTAAATGGATTTTTCCCATGGTAATTACAGGTCCTGACATTTACCTGAAAGGGAAAAATTTAGAGGAAAACATAAGCAGTCAAAAACGTTGGCTTAGAGTGCTTGCTTCAGAAGCATGTACACTGAAGCTGAAAATATACAAAGAATTAGCATTTCCTCTGAGGGAAGATGACATGCAAATTCCAGAAGTGTTCCACATTTAAAACAAACAAACATTGGCTTAGATACACAAGGAGTACAGAAAGATGCCTAGATATACAATATGATCCAAATCCCTATTTCTCAGAAACAAGGAAGAAATTACTTGTTTTGTACAGAATGCCCTCCACGAGCTAGCAGCAGGCCATGGCTGAAATCAGAAATGGAAGCAAGTGCTGAATCAATGCCTTTTCTATACCACAGAGACCTCTCTCTGTAGACTCTTCTTTCAGATCCCCTGGAGGAGGAATTGGCAACCCACTCCAGTAATCTTGCCTGGAGAACTCCATGGACAGAGCGTCCCGGTGGACTATACAGTCCATGGGGTTGCAAGGAGTAGGACACGACAGAGCGACTAACTTCAAATATTTCCATAATGACGATTGAGAGATGTATCAGAACTTCCCTTTAGAAGCCAAAGATTTCCTTTTGCCCCCAAGGAAATCAAATTCTATTTCTTGGGTACCTGGAAGCAGCAGTCTGGAGGAAAAGAGTGAATATGTGTAAGGCCTTCCAGAGGTTGGATTACTGAGATAAGCTTGGGGTGGAATGAAAATGTATCTCTTACCCCAGAAGTACAAATGACAAATCTTTTACATTTCACCATTTCCAAGGTATGGTCATTTTTGCTTCCCTGACTGTTGCTAAGGTGCTATTTGGTTCCTATGAAAGTGAAAGTGATAGTCACTCAGTTGTGACCCCATGGACTGTAGCCCGCCAGGCTCCTCTGTCTATGTGACTCTCCAGGCAAGAATACTGGAGCGGGTAGACATTTCCTTCTCCAAGGGATCTTCCTGACCCAAGGATCGAACCCAGGTCTCCTATGTTGCACGTGGATTCTTTACCATCTGAGTAACCAGGGAACTCCATCTGGCCCCTATGCACCTTTCTCCACAGCTCAATTTGGCTCGTTCCTTTCTGTTTGGTTGGCTTTGTTTATCCCTATTGTTTCCCAACACCAAGTTCAGGTCTCACTTTCTCCAAGACACCTTGCTGCCCCTCCCTGGCACAGGCTGGGGGTTCTATATGAGAGCCTGCTCAAACACTGTTGTAGTGGCTGCTAGTGATTATCACACTGCGTCTCCATTGTTCTGTACCGCTGCGCAGTGAACTCCTAGAGCACAGTGTCTGAGTTTTCCATCTCTGTCTCCCTGGCAGAGAACCTGAGGCATGGCGGATGTTCAGAGAAGACTTTAATCGATGAAACTCCGGCCCTTTCTATTTCTGACACCATCAGAGTCTGTGCTGGGTTCCACACAAGCCCTTTATTATCCTCTCATGAAGGAGTCTTAGAATGCAAGTGACAGAGGCTAGGTTCCAAAGATAACACTCCATCTACTTTGATGCAAAATAAACAGTGGGACATCATTAAGCCACTCTAAGATGCTTACTCCTTGGAAGAAAAGTTATGACCAACCTAGATAGCATATTCAAAAGCAGAGACATTACTTTGCTGACTAAGGTCCGTCTAGTCAAGGCTATGGTTTTTCCTGTGGTCATGTATGGATGTGAAAGTTGGACTGTGAAGAAGGCTGAGCGCCAAAGAATTGATGTTTTTGAACTGTGGTGTTGGAGAAGACTCCTGAGAGTCCCTTGGACTGCAAGGAGATCCAACCAGTCCATTCTGAAGGAGATCAACCCTGGGATTTCTTTGGAAGGAATGATGCTAAAGCTGAAGCTCCAGTACTTTGGCCACCTGATGCGAAGAGTTGACTCATTGGAAAAGACTCTGATGCTGGGAGGGATTGGGGGCAGGAGGAAAAGGGGATGACCGAGGATGAGATGGCTGGATGGCATCACGGACTCGATGGACATGAGTCTGAGTGAACTCTGGGAGATGGTGATGGACAGGGAGGCCTGGCGTGCTGCAATTCACGGGGTCACAGAGTCAGACACGACTGAGCGACTGAACTGAACTGAACTGAACTAGTAATAAATGGCTTGTGAAACACCTCATGTGAGATTACAATTTATAGATGTCTTACCAATCTGAAGTTGCCAATATAGATGTCTTACCAATCTGATTAACCAGCACCCATGGATCAGGAAAAAGAAAGTTCTGTGGAATAGACATGTCCCCAAAACACACGAAGACACAAATATAACCTTGGTCATGGGTGTGCGTACTCACTCAGTCATGCCTGACTCTTTGCAATCCCGTGGACTGCAGCCCGCCAGTTTCCTCCGTCCATGGAAATTCCCAGGCGAGAATACTGGAGCAGGTTAACATTTCTTCCTCCAGGGGATCTTCCTGACCTAGATATCTTGTGTCTCCTGCATTAGCAGGTGGATTCTTTACCACTGTGTCCCGTGGGAAGTCCTGGTTCATGTGAATTATGAAATTATGAGAGCTCCATCTGTATCATTGACAGCAGATGCTTCCCCAAATTACCCATGTTAAACCCAAAGATATGAGGTGAGAGAAGCAACTCTCAAGAAACCAAAGTTAAATGGTACTTTACAATAATACAGGAGTAGAGTATCTCCCTATAGTAAAGTTATAGAGACTCCCCTCCACGGTGTGCTAACACAGACGGGTAAGGTATAGCAAATTTAGGAACTACCTAATGCTTCTGTTAAATCCACATAGACTTATTTGTTAGCCAGGCCCACCCTATTTTCCTGCTTGGGATTAACAACAACAAAAAGAACACCTAGCTGTTTCAGTCAGTTCAGTTCAGTTCAGTTGCTCAGTCATGTCTGACTCTTTGCAACCCCATGGACGGCAACACGCCAGGCCTCCCTGTCCATCACCGACTCCCGGAGTTTACTCAAACTCATGTCCATCAAGTCATCGATGCCATCCAACCGTCTCATCCTCTATCATCCCCTTCTCCTCCTGTCTTCAATATTTCCCAGCATCAGGGTCTTTTCCAGCGAATCAGTCCTTCACATCAGATGGCTTTAGCATCAGTCCTTCCAATGAATATTCAGGACTGATTTCCTTTAGGATGGACTGGTTGGATCTCCTTGCAGTCCAAGGGACTCTCACGAGTCTTCTCCAACACCACAGTTCAAAAGCATCAATTCTTTGGCACTTAGCTTTCTTTGTAGTTCAACTCTCACATCCATACATGACTACTGGAAGAACCACAGCTTTGACTAGATGGACATTTGTTGGTAAAGATTTCATGGCTGCAGTCACCATCTGCAGTAATTTTAATACTATAAACCCAGATTACAGTCCTGATTCACAGAGCTACAGTAGGAGGTGAGTTAAACTGGTTGAGGGAATAACATCAAGAGAAATTTGACAAGAGGAGTTCTGAGCTGGAATGAAGGGTTATGCCTTTGTTCCATGGTTATTAAGGTGAAAAGTATACAAAATGGATTAGAGGATCAAATGTGCTTGTGTTGTTGGACTGGACTCTTTCCATGTTTCATTTTGGCATTAAATGCTATAATTCTAAGATGAGAGTCTCAAAACAGCCTTTTTCCTCAGGTGCCACTGAGGACACCTATGAACACCCACGTGGAGGGAGCCACCCTGTGTGCCCTGTCTCCTGGCAGTTGGGTACATACAGAGCACAAGCCAGGAGTCATCACCCCCTCTAAGAAGGAGCAGAGATGCCAGTGCAGGGTCTCAGAATCAAACAGAAGATGAAGAGATCAAAAATCAGAAGCAACGAGAGATGAGGGTTTTAAATCAAAGTGCTGTGCACTGTTTAGAATCTTTAAACATCCCCGTTCTCCATGCAGGTCAATGCCGATGGCACGTCCTTAGTAATTCAGTCTTGTAAAACTCCTGTTTGATGCTCAGTTTTGTTGTGGATCATTTGCATTTAACTGTGTGAGGCTGTGGATTCTGCATCGGGAGCTGAGTGGAGAACATAATGGTCAGGGTCCCACCGTGCCCCCATATCACACTTGGGCGGGAACAGATCTCTGCATTGAGTTTGGTCCAGCAATGATGAGAAAGAGTGAGGACCTCAACCCAGAGAGTCCACCAAAGTGAAATATCTGCCAGGATTCCCAGGGGTGTTTGAAACAGAAGCAAGCATGAGAGAAATGGACCTTGACCAGGGGTGAAGGATGATTAAAAGCATCAGGTATGACAGTCGGGGCACAGGTTTGCCTGAAGGTGGGCAATGTTACTGTCTTCTGAAAGTCCCTGAGCAACAACTGTCAACCTTTTAAGGTGTAAGGTGTCACTTTGGCATGAAGGCAGCTTCCTTAGGCAACAATGTGCAGTAATTTTTCTGAGATATCAAAGCCTCTCTTTCACTACTCTCTGGATGAGATGAATCATAAGAACACTTCTTTTCTACACTGATGTCCCCCATGGACCCCATCCAAGTCCAATACCAGCTTTCCATGAATGTGAGTTACTGGTGCATGGACAAGAATGATGAGAATTCGGTGGACCTGCACATCCAATGTCTCAGTCTTTGTTGAGAAAACCATCAACATCACATAAAAGGCATCCAGTTAAACACATGTCGGGTGGAGCATAAGGAAAGCTCTACATGTAGCAAAAAATGTGCCAGCCCTCTTGGGAAAATAGAGCCCATCAGTGAAATGGGTTTTATTTCTACTCTGAAATTACTGGCTAAAATCAGAAAGCAGACATGAAAGAGAAAATGGGAGAGATGAGAGAATTCCACTATATTTACATTTTTAATTCATGTACAATTATTTTTGTAGGCTGTCAGATTTTTTTTCCATTAGAATATGGAATCAGTCCAATGTTTTTATTTAATAGCAGATATGTTATGGGACCATGCAGAGATATCACGCATGTGTTGAGGACTTTGTACTTTTTATCCTACAAGCACTGAGAAAAACCACTGGAAGTTTTTATTAAGGGCAAGGCATGATTAAATTTACTTCAGAATCTAAAAGAACATTCCCCTTAGAGTACACAAAATGGATTAGAGGATCAAGTGTGCTTGTGTTGTTGGATTGGACTATTTCCATGTTTCTTTTTGGCATTAAATGCTATGATTCTAAGATGAGAGTCTCAAAATACAGCCTTTTTCCCTTGTATATGCGTTGCATGAACTTGATCAAAAGTAGCATTCCGTAGAAACTCTTCAAGAAATGGTATTACACTCTCCAAAGAGGCAAAGAACAGCTCTGAATTTATAAGAGAAGACAACACAACTTGCAAGAGGCCAACAACAAATTCAAACAGAGTATTCAATAAGTTCTGCACCAAACAGAGCATCTGTGTTCTGTTTTTAATGCCTTTCAGAATGTTGAGATTTTAAAGAAGTCTATATGACAGCTGCAAAGATCACACTGTGTTATAGGTCACTCTAGAAATTGTACTATATATATAGATAGATAGATAGATAAATCAGTTGTCAAAACTATTAATTTTAATATAGGCCATTTACTAAAAGTCAATTTACTACATTTTAGTATAGGCCATTTACTAAAAGGATGGGAGTTGTGTGGATGAACTCAGCTGGTTCTTTCACTGAACCAAACTCAAGGCAATTCTGTGAATCCTCAGATGTATATTTCCCCTGGTCAATCAGTTATGAAGTTCTGGATATCTATTGCAGAGTAACAACTAACTGGATTAAAACAATTGGTTGCTATCTCTCACAGTTCTGGAAATTGATGAGTCATCTGAGCGTCTGCACCTTAGGGTCCCCATTCATTAAGGGAGGTCAGGGCTGAGTCTGGAGATGTCTGAAGTCTTCTTCACTACATGCCTAGCATTGGTCTTGGATGCAAAATGGGTGGAAAAGTTGGGGGTAGACCAAGCATCTCTTTCCATTTGTTAAACAGTCTTGGAATCCTTGCATGTACAGTAGTTTCAAGGGTTCGAGCATCATGCATGGCACCTGAATTACACCAGAGCAGGTGATGTGAGGAAACACGCAGAAGTTTCGCAGTGTCATCTAGGTTTCCTGTAACTGAGTCTCAGGAAGCAGCACCACTAACACTGCATTCTCCTGGTCACACAGGGTCAGCTTGAACTAGTGCGAGAGAAGGCTACCCAAGGGGGACAAACACCGGCAGGCATGGTTCATCAAGGCCATCTGGTAAACTAGTTTGTTGTTCAATCGCTAGGTTGTGTTTGACTCATTGCAACCCGTGAACTGCAGCATGCCAGGCTTCCCTGTCCTTCACTCTCTCTCAGAGTTTACTCAAACTCATGCCCATTGAGTCAGTGATGCCATCCAACCATCTCATCCTCTGTTGACCCCATCTCCTCCTGTCTTCACTCTTCCCCAGCATCAGGGTCTTTTCCAGTGAGTTGGCTCTTCGCATCAGGTGGCAGAATAATTGGTGCTTCAGTTTCAGCATCAGTCCTTCCAATGAATATTCAGGGTTGATTTCCTGTAGGATTGACTGGTTTGATTGCCTTTCATCTACTGGAGGCTAGTGGAGCAAAGAAGATGTGATGATTAAGGGAGTACAGTTTTTCAGCCCCGTTCTTTTGAATGAAAAGGATGCATGCTACACAGTAGATCAGTGCTATAATATCTTATTGAGCAGATTCCACATAGGAAGCCAGTTTAACTCAAGAGGAAACTCATTTATTACCATTTAATATTTCTTAATATTTTGGGAGGAAACAGAGAGTAAGATAGGTACTGAGAATTGCTATTTCTTGCTCTCACAAAAGGATTAAATAACAGAAATATCTCTTGGAGTCCATAGGTTAAGTTTACTTGATAAAAGTGTCAGGAATGGCTATTTACTGCCAGGAAATGAGGGGCCAGCCCAGTGATTAGAATCCCTCAGACTCTTGAATCGTCCCAGCAGTCAAGGAAGCTGGTAACTTATTTATCTGTAAACCAGAAATGTCACTTGCCTCTATCATCGATCAGGAGGGTGTTGTGTCAAGATGCTGTAACGTGTGCTGCCTGGTACAAATAATCTGCAATGAGTGGATCTGTTTCTCCTCATTTTCTTCATCCTTTAGAGGTTAATGGGCACGTGAATCACTCCAGAAACCCCCAAAACCCCAGGGCTTTTTTGTTACACTCTGTAGCTATCTAAATCCTCATGATTACAAAAGTTGAATCTCAATTTTTAAAAAAATTCCAAAAATACTTTAAAAGTACCATCCTGTTTAATTTGTTGTTCAGCTGCTCAGTCATGCCCGACTGTGCGACACCATGGACTGCAACACACCAGGCTTCCCTGTCCTTCACCCTCTCCCAGAGTTGCTCAAACTCATGTCCATTGAGTCGGTGATGCCATCCAACCATCTCATCCTCTGTCGTCCCCTTCTCCTCTTGCCTTCAATCTTTCCCAGCATCAGGGTCTTTTCCAATGAGTCACCTCTTCGCATCAGGTGGCCAAATTATTGGAGTTCCAGCTTCAGCATCAGTCCTTCCAATGACTATTTGGGGTTGATTTCCTTTGGGAATCACTGGTTTGATCTCCTTGCTGTCCAAAGGACTCTCGAGAGTCTTCTCTAGCACCACAGTTCAAAAGCATCAATTCTTCAGTGTTCAGCCTTTCTTATGATTCAACTGACCATCCATACATAGACACTGGAAAAATCATAGCTTTGATTAGGTGGACTTCTGTCAGCAAAGTGACATCTCTGCTTTTTAATATGCTGTCTAGGTTTGTCATAGCTTTTTTTCCAAGGAGCAAGCATCTTTTAATTTTGTGGATTTTAGAGCCCAAGAACGACCTCGAGACAAATCAGTTTGTCTTCAGCAGGACAGAAGCATGGATGCTGCTGACTAATACAAAGCAACCCCACATGAGAGTTTAAGCCAGGAAAGAAAAATACCCATGTGATTGGAATCTGTGGAAGGAGAATCTCTGTGAGCACCAGGAGTGATTCCAAACTCTGGAGAAGAGCCAGCAAAGCCTGGCGCCCCCAAACAAGGAGGACTTAAATGCTTGGGGATTGGGGGTGGTCTCAGCCATGGAGAGACCCACCCAGCCCCAACCTCGCCAGTGAAGTCTGTGTCTGTGGAGGAGAGCAACTTTGCCACCCACTGGACCACTGGAGACCCAGGAAGACACAGCAACAAGCACCAGGACAAGACAGATGCTGCTCACACACAGAAGGTACAATCATGTGAGGACGGCTGGTCTATGGATGGGTTTTCAGGGCATGGGACTCAACGTGGATTTGCAGACGCAAAGTCGTCAGGCTACAGCATGTTCCCTGTATTTAAGCTTTTCTTCTTTTCCCACTTCTAGAAGTCTGGAGTGAGTGATGTTTGTAAACTGACTGCGTATTGGAGCAGTTTAACAGACAGGCGTGAATATTCGAGGCGAGCAGCTCATCTCCACCTGGGGGACAGGAGAGCGTGGGTGGCAGGGCAGGGTGGCAGTGGGGCTCATTGCTCATTACTCGCAGAGTCCTCTTGTGTTGGGTGAGGGGGCTCTGCGTCACCTCCAGGGGAGGGTATGTGGGGTCCTAATGCCTTCGGAGTCCAGTCACCCTCATGCCTCACCCAGGGGCCCCAAACACGTTAGTAAAATGGTAGTGAGAATGCACATTTGGGCACAACCCCACCTCTTGGGACACAGAAGCCTCAGGAACAAATGTAAGCCTGGCTCTGAGTTGACTGAGTCAACACAAGGACCGTTCACAGCAGCCGTGCGAGGCTTTTAGGGAACACATTCAGCACTGTTCCTGGTTGGTTCACAATCCAGGCGCTTTTTCTCCTTATTTCACTTTTAGTAAGTCTCCTCAGATTCCTAGGGTTAACAGAAGAATGCAGTGGCAGGAAAGCCCTGCCCTGGGGGCTTTAGGACTTGTTTCTATAACCTTGTCGTTTTACAGCCGTGTTGCCAACTCTGTCCATTTGGAGTTCATCCTCCTTAAGACAAAGGACAGGCTTTGGACCAGCAGATCTCTGACCTTCCATGGCATTTAGATGAGACCACAAATGACCATAAAGCATAAGCAGATTAGTGTTGACTCCATTCTTTCACCATTCACTTATTCCACATATGTCGTCAAAGCCTGATCCATGCCCGAAAGTCATGATAACAGAGGTGATACCGTGTAGCCCGGGTCCTCAAGCAGCCCCACAGTCAGGAAGGGACAGAAGCACATCTTTGATTACATTCATTGATATATTAAAGGTAATTAATGCTTAAGGTTTATTAGAATAAAGGAAGACCTCTGACTGACACTCACAGTCAGACATCATTTGGGTCCACAGCTGTCAGAGAGCCCACACCCACAAGGCAACTGTGATTCAGGAGGAGAGTCCCCAGGCGTCCCTCACAGCAGCTTGTGGGAGGTCAGTGAAAAAAGAGCTCCTCAGATGAGCAGGACAGATTAAAGTCCTACCACCTGCTTTGGCACACTTCTGAGGGGTCATTAAATCCTGAGACAATGATAGGACTCAACTCAGAAAAGAAGGTGTCTAAATGATACCCCCAAACCTGATACTGTAATAAAAACATGACAAACGCTCCACACAAGATGTGATTTTCCCCCAGCCACAGTCATAATAGATAATACGTTTCGTTATCTCAGAACTGCGTGAGCTACCCAGATGAGAACAAGTGAGCTTCTGGGGGTTGAATCTTCTCAAAATTTCCCCGCTGGTGATGGTGTTCTTAAATTTCTTTTAGTTGGAAATGCTGTCCTATTTGTTGAAAAAAAGGATGCCAACCCCACATGGCCTTCGATCAGTTGCTGATTTTACTTGGGATACACCACAGCAGGGTGTGTTATCGTAACGCCCATCAACAATTCCAACAGAAAAGCTTCTCATGATGAACTGTGGCCAACTCCCTCGAGGCAGCCCCTTGAACATTTGTATCCACTTCTTAACCCTCATGGCTTTTGCCCTGTGTTGCTTTTGCTTGACCTCTAGAGTTAAAGTTGCCCTCTGCTGTTTTTTTTCTTTATTTTCCATCAGTTCTGCTGTGTGAGCTCAGGGTGACTGTCACTTGAATCCCTGGGCAAAGGTCTAGAGAGAGACCCCACTTCACAGAGAAGGGCAACACTAAGCAGTTATCAGACCATGGGGGAGAGGACTCGGATGTCAAGGACAACCAGAAGTGCTCCTGTCAGGTCAGAGCTGAGAACCACAGACCAATAAACTGGGAGGAGCAGGGGGCTGGCTCTGCAGTCCCCACCACACAGGGACCTGTGAGGGGAAAGGCAAGGTTGAGGGGAGGCTGGGGACCTGCCCTGACCACCCCGAGGGGGCAGCGCGGGGTCCTAATGGCAGGGTGCCCCATTCCTGAAGACCTCGGCCTCCCAGGCCTTGTGCCTGACTTTTCCCTCTGTTGGCTGAAATGACAGCATTTCTCCAAGAACGGGACTCTTCTCAGAGGACTTGGAAGAAAAGCTGTGATCCCAACCGCCACAGCGCTTTTCTTTCCAGGACAGGATCCGTGAAGCTTAAAGCTGAAGGCTGACTAAATCACACCAGCATCTCATGCCTGGTTGTCCCAGCAAATGCCTGTCTCAGCTCTGGTGTGGGGCCGTGCAGAGGGGGAACGTAGTCTGTAGCCCTTGCTGCTCCTGAACCAGAGGAGGGGGCATGCAGGCACCATGGGGGTGAGGAAGAGAAGGGGGTCTCAGCCTCCTTCCATGTCCAACCACATCTGACAAGGTGGGTCCCACACTGGCTGGGCTGAGACCCGAGGCTGGTGAATCTGTGGAGCATGTGTGTGTGTGGAATGGGGGGTGTGTGGGGGGGAGTAGCTGTGAGAGAGAAAGAGAGAGAGGTGGGGTGGAAAATGCCTGTGATAATACTTGTGTTTGTACTCAATGCTTAAAAATGTGATTGTGAGCACATGGGTATTGTTGAGTGCATGATGAACGTAAGAGCGTGCATGAGTGTAAAGGTGTTTGTGAGTGTGGGTGTTTTGTGTTTGTGGATGTGAGTGGACTGCGTGAAAATGTGAGGTTGTAGTTTTGGCTACACAAATGAGTGAGTGTGTATGAGAGTATGTGAATGTATTTGTGTGTCTGTGAGTGAGTAAATGAGAGAAGGTGTGTGTGAAAGGGCTGTGTGCTGGTGTGTTCTGTAGGATTGGGGAAATGTGGTGAGAAGGGACACGGAGAGAGTCTTAAGCACTTTCCAAGGAAAGCATGGACCCTAGTATTTCCCCGAACTCGTGCACACATGTCTTGCTGAACCACAGGCCCAGGGAGCCTGGAAAAGTGATGTGGAAACCCTGGAAGATGAAAACTGGGACCCTCTAGACACAGTGCCCCCGTGCACATTCTTGTCCTGGCCCATTGGCCTCTTTGCCTTGGGCAGCTCTTGGTCTAGGCATAGGTTGGCAGCATCGATGGAGAGAAAGCCCACCATTCCCTTGGGCAGGCCTGTTCTCCTGCTCCCGTTTGTTCTCAGCCTGTCTTCCCTTCATGCTTTCAGAACATATGATACTTCTGGGCAGTAATTTTCAAAAATAAATGATCTTGAAAAGGCCCATTCATTTTAGATTCTGCTTCCATATGCCTGTTGAAGCAACTTATGTGACAAAATGAGCAGAAGTTGGAAGAATTTATGGATTTGTGTTTCTGCATTGCCCTGAAGGAACGTCTACAATTGGGCACTGAGAGCTTATTGGAAAGTGCTAACTGGGGGACGCGGCTGCACTAGCTTCCCTTGCAGACAAAACGTCCCTCCCCTGCAGGGGAAAGTCTTCCTCTCACAGGTGCTGAAGGGCTGTGGGGAGCAAAGGGAAACCCCCATCACAGCCTCCTCTTCTGTCAAATCTCTCTGAGAAAACAAGTGTTGTCAGCTCTCAACTCCCAAAACAACTTTTTTCAATCCAGGACATCTCCAGAAGAGGGAAACACATTCCCTGAGAAAGAAGGCAAAGACACAAGAGCAAAGAAAATGACAGACTGGTGGAGCGTCCCATGGATGAGACCCTGGGGCCAGGAATCAAGACCCAAGGCTTCGTCTTCAGCTTCTACAACTTGATGTGTGGTTCTGATTCTGAAATATTAAAATCGAGATAGATATATTTAATAATTATTTTGAGAAAACTTGCCTTATTCTACGGTTATCAAAATCCCATTAGAAAAGTCTGTATTTACTACAGATTTTGAGACACAAACTAAGAGCTGTCAGTGGTACCTCCTCCATATGAAGGAGTTTCTGTGTTGGAGATGCTGAACATTGGCTCCAGGAGAACAGGAGTGGAGACATTTCAACCCTCTGACCTTGATCTTGGGTCCATTCTTCAGCTGCATATGGTGGCCACTGCAGCCATGGTGTCAGGAGGTGACCTACATAAGGAAAAGCAGAGGTGATCAGAGTCTCAGTGTTCCCAGAGAATGTGACCCCACTCTGTTATCACTTGGTACTGGCTGCTTTTTCTTTTCTGAAAATGCAAATAATGTCCTCCCTTTATCTATACAGATGGGTATAAGTGTCATACATATTGATATAGTTGATCCTCCTAGAAAAATAGGGGCTTCCCTGGTGGCTCAATGGTAAAAAAAAATCCGTCTGTAAATGCAGGAAATTCGGGTTCAGTCCGTAGGTGGAGAAGATCCCCTGGAGGAGGATATGGCAACCCACTCCAGTATTATTGCCTGGAGAATTCCATAGACAGAGGAGCCCCCAAGGGCTACAGTCCATGGGGTCACAAAAGAGTTGGACACAACTTAGTGACTAAACCATGGAAAGAGTATTCCTCCTGATTTGTTTCTTTATGGGTTTTCATTTTTATGACCTATATGGTTTTAAGGTTCAGCCCAGAGCCAAAGAGAAAATTCCTGCTAATGCTGAGAAAGACATTTCTGTATTATTTCTAACATTTTAAGAAGCCAAGATATTTTCATTTCTGAGAAGAACAACACCTGCGGCAGGGACTCTTGCCTGAGCTGTCCTTACTGACATAAAGTAGAGACCCAGAGGATTTTTAAAACCTCCTGATTGGAGAAGGGGGGGAAGACTGCAGTTTCACTCATTAACAACATTCTGGAAAATTATTTGGGTCGCCTGTACTGGGCCTGTCTTAATCTGTCTACACCAGTACCTGTGGACGTGCTCTGGTGTTCTCCAGTCTCAGAGGGCAACCCAGTGTTCCCCACCGTTGCATGTGCTACACAGAATTGAGAGAGAAACAAGGGTGATAAAATCAGTTTTCCACACTTAGCACTAGAGTATTTTTCATTACCAGGTCACTCTATTCAGACGATGAAAACTCCTATACGCACTGCTGTATGGTGACCAGGCCTTGCATCTAATGAGAAAGGCATCTCCTTCAGTGAAGCTGAATATGAGTGCTTCAGCTTTAAGCTCCTTTGATCTATTACTCATTGATGAGAAGCCAGGTTGTTGGTTCTGAGGAGATAGTGAAGCTTAAAGGTCAATGTGATGTTTAGGTTAAAAGAAAAGAAAGTCAGACTTCCAAAGTAGTATATTTAGGAGCCATAGAGTTTAGAAGTGAGGTGCTTTTAGTGAATGCCAGGGACAAATTTTAAAATGTACATCTTGGCATAGTTGAAAAGTTTTTTTTGTGGGGGGGAGTGTATGGAAAATGCAAGTACTGTATTATGTTACTTTATCAATACAGGGCTTAGACACATGAAGCAAAGAAAAAAGATTACACTCGTGTGCATGTATCAATTTAGACATTAAGAGCAGAGACACACTGAAGAAAAGCAAAGCAATCTATTTTGAGTTTGATGTTAAACTCCCAGAACTGGGCAATAAAAAAGGCTGCATCTAAAAAAAAGGATTTTCCAGTAGTCATGTATGTATGTGAGAGTTGGACTATAAAGAAAGCTGAGCGCAGAAAAATTGATGCTTTTGAACTGTGGTGTTGGAGAAGACTCTTGAGAGTCCCTTGGAGTGCAAGCAGATCCAACCAGTCCATCCTAAAGGAAATCAGTCTTGAAGGTTCATTGGAAGGACTGATGTTGAAGCTGAAACTCCAATACTTTGGCCACCTGATGCGAAGAGTTGACTCATTTGAAAAGTCCCTGATGTTGGAAAAGATTGAAGGTGAGAGGAGAGGGGGACAACAGAGGATGAGATGGTTGGATAGCATCACAGACTCAATGGACATGAGTTTGAGTAAACTCTGGGAGTTAGTGATGGACAGGGAGGCCTGGCATGCCACAGTCCATGAAGTCACAGAGTTGGACACGACTGAGCAACTGAACTGAACTGAAAAATAAGAATATTTCTCACATTGTCATAAGTGTACCAAAATCACTTTGTACTGTATTTATAACAAAATTATTTAGTTTTGTATTCACAGGTCTCCATATTATTTTGGACAACTTGACATGGGCTCTCCATGTCCTGAAATACGTAGATGAATTTGCAGCTTGTGGGAGTATACCAGAGAAACCATGGCCGGTGAGGCAGATTTGCTGCTCCTAGACACACCTTCTTGCAGCTGCATGTTTTAATCAAGAATGTAAGATTGCTTAGTAGAAAGTAAACCACACTGCTTGGATATTCCATTTGCTTTGAAAGATATAAAAAATAAAATAAATTCAGGTACTGAATTCATTTTACAGTTGCTGCCATGACAAATTACTACAAACACAGAGGCTTAAAACAGCAAATTTATTATCTGACAATTCTGTAGGATGAAAATCCAGGCAGCTTGGCAGATGTTCTTGCTCCTGCCCTCTCGCGACTGAAATCAAGGTGTCAGCAGAGCTGTGCTCCTTGCTGGAGGCTGTGGAGCATCCTCTCCTAGGCTCCTGATGGCTGTTGGCAGAATTCAGTACCAGGTGGTGGCCACATCAAGGTCCCCATTTTGCTAGATTTTGCCAGCTTTTGCCCGGAGGTCATTCTTAGCTTCTAGAGGAAACCTGAATTCCTTGACTTGTGATAGCCTCCATCTTCAAAGTCAATATCAAATCCATCTCAGGCTTCCAATCTCTCTGACATTCTGTTCTGCCTCAGCTGAAAAAAGTTATCTGCTTCTGTGGGCTCATGTGATCTGATAGGGCCTGTCTGGATAATCCAGAAGGCCCACCCCATCATAAGGTCCAGAAATTTAATTAGATCTGGTAAATGTCCCCTTTAAAAAAAAAAAAAAAAGTGCATTTCTTTCATTATTAAAAGCATACACAGGAGAAGCTATTAGTTTTACATAGGAATGTACTCATGAACAAGGCATTTCTTACAGTTTTCCAAAAGTAATACAGTATTATAAAATTAATTGAATAAATATATCCAAATTTTAAAGCTAAATTGAAATCCCTAAAACTACTGGGGAGAGTAGACTTTTTCAAAATCAGATGAAAGGAGAATATGGTTTGTATTGCCTGCCTGCCTGCTAAGTAACTCCTGTCATGTCTGACTTTTTGTGACCCAGTGGACTGTGGCCCACCAGGCTCCTCTGTCCATGGGATTCTCCAGAAAAGAATACTGGAGTGGGCTGCCATGCCCTCCTCCAGGGGATCTTCCCAACTCAGGGAATGAGCCAGTGTCTTCTGAGGCTCTTGCATTGAGGCAGATTGTTTACTGCTGAGCCACCAGGGAAGCCTGGTCTGTATTAAATAAATTTCATTTTTAGCTTTGGTGTTGTTGTCGTTGTTCAGCTGCTCAGTTGTGTCCAACTCTTTGTGACCCACATGGACTGCAGCAGGCCAGGCTTCCCTGTCCTTCACCACCTCCCGGAGCTTGCTCAAAATCCTGTCCGTTGAGTCGGTGATGCCATCTAACCATTTCATCCTCTGTCGTCCACTTCTCCTCCTGCCTTCAATCTTTCCCAGTATCAAGGTCTTTTCTAATGAGTCAGCACTTTGCATCAGATGGCCAAAGTATTTTATAAGATGCACCCTTATTGTGCCTTTGCAAACAGGATGGCTTTCTTTAAAACCTGATCAACATTTTCAATATTTATAGCTCTATATGACAGATAACAGTGAAACATTATTCTCATTGTGTAGTTACAGACATATTATAAAACCCATATTATATTATATACATATTATATGTATAATTATGTATATAAATGTATATTATACATATAATATGTTCGATCCCTGGGTCGGGAAGATTCCCCTGGAGAAGGAAATGGCAACCCACTCCAGTGTTCTTGCCTGGAGAATCTCATGGACAGAGGAGCCTGGTGGGCTACAGTCCACAGGGTCACAAAGAGTCGGACACGACTGAGCGACTTCACTCACTCACTCATATGTATATTATATTATATACATATATTATATTACATATTATAAGGCCTTCCCTGGTGGCTAAGAGGTTAAAGTGTCTGCCTCCAATGTGGGAGACCTGGGTTCGATCCCTTGGTCGGGAAGATCCTCTGGAGAAGGAAATGGCAACCCACTCCAGTATTCTTGCTTGGAGAATCCCATGGACAGAGGAGCCTGGTGGGCTACAGTCAACAGGGTCGCCAAGAGTCGGACATGACTGAGCGACTTAACTAACTTAATTATAAAACCCAAGAGCATGAGAGAAGCAAAAGAAATACAACTCTGAGCCTCTGAACAAGATATAATGGAAGAAATTCACAGGTTTCAGAGAATGGGAACCGGCCATCTCTCTGGGGCCATTAATTTTTCCATCTTAGGTACTGTTTTCAAATAATACAGAAAATTTAACAATTATCCCCACAGAACTATCTGTTGTTTTGATATAAGATATTAGAATTTTGAATTTAAACTGTTTGAAATCACTTAATACTTAGATTGTTCAAGTATTTTGCTAAGGATTTATGCCTCATCTTGGCTCCTACTGCACATGCACACATAACTTGTATTTACATTATATGTAAAATATTATATCTAGCATATGTATATATGAAGTATGTGTATCAAAGCTATGAAATAAAGGTCACTGAATTTTTCTTATCTGTATTAATATTTCAACTTCTGATGATTCACTACTTTCTTCTTTCTGCTGCTTTTTGATGTTTGTTGTTCTTGTCATTTTTTGTTTTAATGGTTATCAATTATTTTCTAAGTTACAAGTAAAACTTATTTTTCTTTGGCCACACTGTGCAGGATGTGGGGGTCTTAATTCCCAAACCAGTGATCTAGCTTGTGCTTCCTGCTTTGGAAGAGCTGAGTCTTAACCACTGGACAATCAGGGAAGTTCCTAGCAAAACTTTTAAAGACAGTTTCACTGGGGAATGAAACTGTTCAATAAACATGTAACGGATCTTCCTGTCTTCTACTATGCTTTCCCCCCTATAGTACAGTGAATTATTTTAGGGCTTTTACACAATGTAGTGCCTTCTCTCTCAACCTAAATGCTATGATTGTTACTAAGGACAATATGAATTAATAGGGGAAAACTGAAATGATTATAGTTTCCATTTTATCTATCTTTAGAGGAACCCACATTATTTTTCAGTGCATAAACCTTTTGCATACATATTTACTGCAATCAAATATTTAACTTTCAAATTGCAGAATGGGTTGATTTCTAAGAAACATATTCCATTGTGGTCTCACAGTAAATACATGGTTGCAAAGCAAGGGCTAGATGGTAAAAAATACCTGATGCTTCAGAAATATTCATTCCAAAACAACAACTAAAGGAGTGAAAAAGCACCCAGTCCAGCTGGATTTCAAGGGCAACCTTCAGCTTTTCTCATGTCACAGAGAAAATTAAAAAACAACAACAACAACAACAACAACAAAAAACCCTTAAACGCTCGAATGATTTTTTTTTTTTTTTGCCGTTCTAATAATTTGTCACAGGAGAAAATTTTTGATCATATCTGTCCAAGCTTCTAAACAAAACACTGAAATTCAGGTCACCATATTACCAGGACTCATTATGTTCTGTCTTTTTTAAAAAGTAAATTCTTTTTTAAGCAACAGCTTGCAATTTCTGTTCAAAATAAAAGGCTGATTTCAGCTCATTTGCCATGGAAAATTTCTAACATAAGAAATTCAGAGCAAAATAAATTGAATTCAATTTCTTCTCATGCATTGCTTAGTGAAGGCAAAGGCTTTCTGCAAAGAGAAAATTACAGCATTGAAGGTTACATAAAAAGGAAGACTGAAAATAAAATGACACAGAGGAAACATTAAATATGAGAAAACTTGCCCTGAGCAAATACTGTACATTGATGTCTTGATTTCACAGCATTTCCAATAGCATTTGTAAAAATGTTCTGCAAATTGCCCTTAATGTTTTGAAAGGAATTCAATAGATTCAGACAAAGTTGAGGCAGAATATCCACCAGTGAAAGCTAAAGCACTTGGCTTTGGCACCTGAGCTGTCTGCGTGGCCTCAGAGGACACGCTGGTGTGTGACTCCAGCCTCACTCACAGGAGTGAGAATACACGAGGACATGGTCCTGGCAGAGACTGTTCAGTCTCCCCACAACAGGGAGTGTGTGCTGGGGAGATCAACGGTCCAATACAACCTCCACACACCCCAGCTCCCCCGCCTGGCCCCACCGGGGCTTCACATCTGCCAGGGAGTCACTGAGCAGATGTCTCATGAAGCATCACCACCCTACTTGATAAAGGCTAGCAGGGGACACCGGATTCTGGAGAGGGAAGAGATTCAGTGAACTGGGAAGAGGCCAGCCTCCCCACTTCACTCAGGCTAAGGGCAGCGCCTGCAGGCAGACTCGCTGGGTCAGGCAAGTGCCCCCAGAGAGGAAAGGCAGGGCAGCCTGTGTTGCCCAGCTCGCCCTTCCAGGGGTCCCCACTGGCCTCGGCTCTTTGCTGGGCACCACAGGGAGAAGCTGGGAATCACACAGATGAGCATCCCTCCTGGGATGAAGACTCAAGGTTGAGCTGATTCTCTGGGGTGAGACACCCCTGACCTTGACTCAGACCAGCCACCCTAGGTGGGCGATCTTCCTGATTCTCACCGGATTTCATCTCTTCATATGGAAATGAAGGCTCAGTTCATTATGTAGATTCAGGAATGGGAGACCAGCTATGTAAAACACTTAGCAGATGCTTCATAAATGTGAGTTAATATAAAAATTGCCACTCTGAGCCAAATGTATATTTAGTCAATCATGGTGTTCTTGATGTTTATTCATACGTTAACATCTGACTGGTTACAGTTATACCACAGTGCCACTCCACTTAATCTTTCTGTATTCATTTTGATAGAAATCAACATATCCTGTACATGGATAATGGTGTACTTTCAATCAAATGCTTGCAAATGCAACTAAGTTGTAGCCAGATGCTACAGACTGAATGTTTGTGTCTCTCCAAAATTGCTGTGCTGAAGTCTAATCCCCTGTGTGATGCTTTTGAACTATGGTGTTCGAGAAGACTCTTGAGAGTCCCTTGGACAGCAAGAAGGTCCAACCAGTCCATCCTAAAGGAAATCAGTACTGAATATTCATTGGAGGGACTGATGCTGAAGCTGAAACTCCAAAACTTTGGCTATCTGATGTGAAGAACTGACTCATTTGAAGAGACCCTGATGCTGGGAAAGATTGAAGGCAGGAGAAGGGGATGACAGAGGATGAGATGGTTGGATGATATCACTGACTCAATGGACAAGAGTTTGCGTAAGCTCCAGGGGTTGGTGATGGACAGGGAGGCCTGGCCTGCTGCAGTCCATGGGGTCACAAAGAGTCACATACGACTGAGTGACTGAACTGAACTAAACTGATGGAGTAGAAGGTGGGGCCTTTGGAAAGTGATTAGGTCCTGAGCATGGAGTCCCCTAAATGGGATTGGTGTCCTCATAAGAGAGACCCCAGAGAACTCCCTCACACTTTCTGCCATGTGACGACCCAGAGAGATGGCCATCTGCAAACCAGGAAGCAGCCCTCATCACACACCAAATCTGCCAGTGTCTTCATCTTTGGACTTCCTCATCTTCAAACTGTGAGAAATAAATTTCTGTTGCTCTGGCTACCCAGTACATGGCATTTTTATTATCCAATGGACTAAGACACCAAGTTTTCTCTCCCCAAAGTCCCTCTGTTAATTTTACCTTCTTAATATGACTGAAATGTGTTTACCTTTCTACCCTTTCTTAGACAGTACCTTGGTGAATGCCCTCTAACCCGTCCTCCTGAATAGGTACCTGGTGACTGATCTATTTCCTTCAATCTCTATCCCAGCTGACCGACAGAGACTCATCTAAACGTGCAGAGGACATTCAAGGACATCCCTTTGCCCAAGACAAAGACGAGCTCTGCTTAACACAGCCACTTCTAGAGTCTGGGCTCCAGCCCTCCTTTCTTTAGACTGAGTCAGTTCCCCAGTGCCCACCCTCTGGACCTTCACATTCTCTCATCTGCATCCTGCCCTCCTCGGCTGGCCTGATTAAACTTTACTGGCTTTTCACATTTGTGGGATTATCATTCCTCTTATTAGACATGACTTTCTAAGAAAGCCATCCTTGACCTCCCAAGGCTGGAGTAAGCACATATGTATGCCTACATGCTAAGTCATGTCCAATTCTTTGTGATCCCATCGACTGTAGCCCGCCAGCCTCCTCTGTCCATGGGATTCTCCAGGCAAGACTACTGGAGTGGGTTGCCATTTCCTTCCTTCAGGGGATCTTCACAATCCAGGCAATGAAGCTGTGGCTCTTATGTATCCTACACTGGCAGGCACATTCTTTACCACTAGCACCACCTGGGAACTCTGTAAATACATACAGTCAAGCCATTACCTCATATTTCACATTATGTTATAAATTAATTTTTACCTGCCTCTGCCATAAGGACCCTGTGCCAGAACACAGAGCCAATTATTTCCTGAGTATTCTCAGTACCAGGCCCAAGGATAAGCACATACTGTGTCTTGAATAAGCATTGCTGCAATTGATTAAGAATGAATGAACAGGATAAACATTTACTTCCTGACTCTGTTCTCTCAGTTCCCATTCACTATTCCTAGTGCCACACTGACTTTTTCATCTAGAATAACCAGGATAAGATTCAAAGTCAAGGTCACTATTGTGACATCACTGTGCAATCAGTAGAGTTGTCAGCATAAAGATTAAAACTGTAGAACCCGAGACTTCCCTGGTGATCCAGTGGTTAAGACTCTGCCCTCCCTATGAAGGGAGCATGTGTTCGATCCCTGGGCCAGGGAACTAAGATCCCACATGCCACACGGCATAACCAGAAAACATAAATAATAAAGTAAATTTAAAAGTGAATAGATAAAACTGTGAAACCCACTTGGCACATCCCTTTGAGAATCTTTCTTCTTGGGAGCTTCTTCCTCTTTGATTTATCTTCTTTTGCATGCTGTACTTCCTCCTTCCTCATGTCATAGTCAACCCTTTTCTTTTGGGCTGGCCAACTTGAACAGTCTTTGGGTTTTTATATGTTCAGTTATCAGCTAAAGCAGGCTACATCTGCACAAGACCAACATCTGAAATTTTAGAATGGACAGGAAAGAATACAAAAGTGTGGGGGCAGGAGGGAGGGTGGAGAATGTGAGTCTTTGACCAGCTACATAAGACTTGAGGAAGTAAGCATCTCATTATCCTCCCTACTGACATGCACATCTGTGGAAGATGAAATGGAGGGGCATGAATAGATGTGTGAAAGATGCTACAGGCAAGTGTTTTTCTTATTCATTTTGTTATCCTCTACTGTTCAGAACCAAGTTTGTGCAACTAATACCTGATAGAGTTAACTTTAGTCAAGTTGGTAAGGAATCCAAGGCCCCTTAAAAGGAGGTATACATTCTTTGCCTGTAAATAACAATCTATCTTGCTCAAGAATATGTTTTTCCTTAGGCTCTGTGTTAATGACTATAGAGCAACAATGTATCTTCCCTGAGGACATGTTTTTCCTTAGGTCCTGTGCTAATGATTATATAACAACAAAGTATCCTGCTTAAGGACATGTTTCTTCTTCTTAACAGGAACCCTTTCCTTCTGGCTAATCTTGTACCTATGTTATCTCAAGATGTATGATGTGGGAGAGCTTCTGGGAGAACTTTTACAACCTTGAGATAGTCTTCTGATCCATTGCTAGTAACTAATCAAAAGGCATATAATGTTCTGCTCAAGTTAATGAAAGAGAATACCTCTTTCACCTCCTTCTGATGTCTGTGTCAGAAGTCTTCTCTGTTTCTTTTCAATAAACTCTCCTCACTGGAAGCCTCAAGTGGTCCCTATTATCTGCCAGGATGGGTGAGAGATTTCCTCTCCCCATTAAAGCCATGAGCTCAAGTACAGCCTACACTCCATGGCTTCATCACATCAGGAAAAGTTTCACACCCATTCCAGACTGGTTCACCAGGTACAAGTCTTCCATGCTATGATCCTAGATCAAGGAATAAAGTGATAAATTATATATTTGCTTGATTTTCTCTGCTCATCTTCAGATCCTTGCAGAAGTAGGAGTCAACTACTTGAGGTTTTAAAGACCTTCCATCCCACCTATTTCTCCATGGGATCCTCATAGACAATGAGAATGGCATTGCCTCTTGATGAGAGTCAATTCTTCTCCTAGCTGCTGCTGCTGCTAAGTCATTTCAGTTGTATCCGACTCTGTGTGACCCCATAGACAGCAGCCCTCCAGGCTCCCCCATCCCTGTGATTCTCCAGGCAAGAACACTGGAATGGGTTGCCATTTCCTTCTCCAATGCATGAAAGTGAAAAGTGAAAGGGAAGTCGCTCAGTCATGTCCAACTCTTCGAGACCTTATGGGCCGCAGGCTACCAGGCTCCTCTGTCCATGGGATTTTCCAGGCAAGAGTACTGGGGTGGGGTGCCATCACCTTCTCTGCTTCTCCTAGCACTTATGATTTTTACTTTGCGCAATGAAGCATGACTTCTATCATGTCTTTCTCCCCTCTGGTTGCACCTTTCCTTTAGCATACATTAGTGTCCATTGCATACAGTAGTGTCATAACATACAGTAGTGTCTCCAAAAATCACTGCAGATGGTAACTGCAACCATGACATTAAAAGACGTTTACTCCTTGGAAGAAAAGCTATGACAAACCTACACAGCATATAAAAAGCAGAGACATTTCACTGCCAAGGTCCATGCCAAGGTCCATCTAGTCAAAGCTATGGTTTTTACAGTAGTCATGTAGGGATGTGAGAGTTGGACCATAAAGAAGGCTGAGTGCCAAAGAATTGATGCCATTAAACTGTGGTGTTGGTGAAGATTCTCGAGAGTCCCTTGGACTGCATGGAGAACCAACCAGTCAATCCTAAAGGAAATCAGTCTTGAATATTCATTAGAAGGACTGATGCTGAAATTGAAGCTCCAATAACTGATGTGAAGAGCTGACTCATTAGAAAAGACCCTGATGCTGGGAAAGATAGAAGGCAGGAGAAGGGGATGACAGAGGATGAGATGGTTGGATGGCATCACTGAGTCAATGGACATGAGCTTGAGCAAGCTCCGGGAGATGGTGAAGGACAGGAAAGTCTGGCGTGCTGCAGTCCATGGGGTCATAAAGAGTTGGACAGGACTGAGTGACTGAGCAACAACAAGTGTCCATTAGTCATTATCTCTGAAAGAAATATTTCTTAATCTTCTCATCATGTCTTCCTCTCATGCAGCTCACCTATCTCTATCATTCCCTTTTCTTCCAAAACCCTAGAAAGAACTATCTAGGGACTTCCCTTGTGACTCATTGCTTAAGACTTCATGCTGCCAAAAGAGGGGCTGAGCATTCGATCCTTGGTCAGGGAGCTAAGACCCCCATCCCAGGTGGCATGACCAAAAGATTAAAAAAGTAATAAAAGAAAAAACTAAATGAAGAACCATCTAGCACCACTGTGCTTACTTCTTTAACTCTCATTCATTGCCCAAGTCCCAAACTCTGCTATTTCCTTAAAATCAATTTATTTGTTATTTTCTGGAAATTGCATTTGCCAATGTCAACAGTGACCTATAACTTGCATATCCAATTTCTTTTTTCCATGCAAGGGACGTTTTTAAATAGGCTGCTAAAATATCTTCTGGGGGCTTTTTGGTCTTCCACAAGCATTGCCTTCTCCCTGAGATCTTTACAGACAGCACTTCTTCACAGCTCATGTCTCAAGCACTTACATCTTCCGTTCCTCCTCCACTCTCTCCCCTTTCCCAGTGTTACTCAGAAGTCCAGTATGAGGCCAAATTTCTTCTCCATCTCTGCATCATTTATAGATCACACTATCCATCCTCATGTCTTTTGCTACAACTTTTAAACATCTTTCAGCATTTTGACTTTTTTCTGATGCTTAAATCCACATCTCCAAGCTACATACAGAACAGTTTCATGAAAATGTCCTAAGGCAGTTGAAATTTAAAATTCTAAAACCAAATCTCATTATCTATCCCTAAACACACTCTACTTCTTCTCTACCCTTTGTGGGACCAAGATGATTTTGTTAATAGCATTTTATTAATTGTTTAAAATAACTTCTGTTTTCCATGGGGAAGAGCTTATAACAGAGGAGTTCTTATTGATCTACAGAATGCTATGAGGTGGTTGTAAAGCTGAGTTTATCGATGGACACTGGGGTGAGTTAAATGCTTGACATAAACAAGAACTGTGAATGCCCAGTTACTTTCCAGGAGAAAGAGTGAGGAATTAGCACAGGAGTAGGGAAGAAGAGAAAAGAGCAGGTAAAATAATAAGCCAGGATTTCATCTGGTAAAGAAGAGTTAGGGAGAGATGTCAGTGTCAAGATAACTGAAAGGAAACACAGTCATTGTATGTTTCAGTTCATGCAGGATACAAGATGAGCTCTCCCAGTGTTTCAGGAGAGTTCTAGCTGAATTTAGCAATTGCCTTAGGCAGAGAGAAAAAAGCAGAAGGGATTATTTCTTGGGTCTGGAAGGATTCAGTTCAGTTCAGTTCAGGTGGTCAGTCGTGTCCGACTCTTTGCGACCCATGGACTGCAGCAGGCCAGGCCTCCCTGTCCATCACCAGTTCCCGGAGTTCACCCAAACTCATGTCCATTGAGTCGGTGATGCCATCCAACTTTCTCATCCTCTGTTATCCCCTTTTCCTCCTGTCCTCAAACTTTCCCAGCATCAGGGTCTTTTCAAATAAGTCAGCTCTTCACATCGAGTGGCCAAAATATTGGAGTTTCAGCTTCAGCATCAGTCCTTCCAAGTGAACACACTGGACTGATCTCCTTTAAGGTGGATAGGTTGGATCTCCTTGCAGTCCAAGGGACTCTCAAGAGTCTTCTCCAATACCACAGTTCAATAGCATCAATTCTTCAGTATTCAGCTTTCTTTATAGTCCAACTCTCACATCTATACATGACTACTGGAAGGATACCAGGACATTAAGTAAGGACCATCTTAAAACAGATAAGAGATAATCAAGTTCACAGAGGTAATATGTTGACAACAAAGACAAGGAAATGTAGACCTTGATATAAATTTGGAGAGATCTGCGGGATGTGTTCAGATGTCCCCAGTTTCTGAAAGACAGTTGGAATCAATCTTTTCTGATTATTAGGTCAGGAAACTCACCAGAGTGGATTTCTTCAAATGAGTTCATAACTTGATCACAATCAACTGTCTGGGAATGGACTCAGAGATAGTCACCATTACCACCACCATTTCCAACAGGTCCTACTTCTGGACCTATTGGTCTTTGTTGCATTCTTCCTCCTTCTCCTCCCTACTTTCTAGTTTATCTGTGTATGTATGCTCAGTTGTTCAGTCGTGTCTGACTCTTTTGCAACCTCAGGGACTGTAGCCTGCCAGGCTCCTCTGTCCACGGGATTTGCCAGGCAAGAACACTGGAGCTGGTTGCCATTTCCTCCTCCAGGGAATCTTCCCAACCCAGGAATCAAACCTCATCTCTTGCATTGGTGGGCAGATTCTTTACCACTGGGGAAGCCCAAGCAGACTATGTCTCTCGTTCTCCCATGGCAGCTTTGTTCTGGTGGGATCCTGCCAATATGAGGCTCTAGGGGGAAAAGGGAGGGAGCAGGGAAGGGAGAAATCTATCATGGCTGGAGACTTTGTCAGCAGCTGAATGTTCTCTGTGGATCCAGACAGAATTCTGCACTAGCCCTGCCACTGGGTGACCCCAACTCTGGGCTCTGGACACTGCCTCCTGCCTTTGAGCTTCCAATCTGCAGAGAAATAAATTCCTGTCCTGTGTTGCCCATCCCTGGGTGACTTCACAGACTCATTCAGATTCTCAGTTTCTCCATCACATGTATAAACATCCTTGTTTAAATCTCCTTTTTTTTTTTTTGTAAATTAATTTATTTTAATTGGAAGCTAATTACAATATTATAGTGGTTTTAAATAGACAAAATGATTCCCTTTGTCCTGTTTAAACCCTCACTGATAAATTACTCATGGACAAATGTCAGTATATGTCAGTAATGGGACATATACACTCATGCTTCAATTTGAGTATCATATTTCAACCATTATCATTTCTTGAATTTAGTGTTAAACAAATATCTAAACTATTAAATACATACTATTCTAAACAAGGGTATATCAAGGGCAAAACAGCCCTGGAATGCAAAATGCTTTCCTGGCATTTTGAACAAACCTGAGAAAGAAATGAATGTCATCCATTCATTTCTCTGCACCTGTTTGCTGAACAAACATTTACCAGCACCTTTCGTGAATCAGAAATTCTCCTTTGTTTCTGCAGGAGAGGGATTAGAAGTTCTTGGAAAGGGATAAATGACAGCAAAATCAGCAACATCAACAACGAAAACAAAAAGAGGTTTCTGCCTCTGGGGAGTTCAGGTTCATTCGCAGGAGAAGAGTGTAAACAAATAATTACTGACTCCAACAAGGTTATGCTTCTATGGTGCCAGCTGAGGAAGGAAGGACCCCACAGTCATTTCTCATTAAAAAGACAAAAATGTGACTTTTAAATAAATATTTATTATCTCCTGTGTGTTTACTCTTAGGGCAATTCACTTTTATGCATCTTCTGTTTGACTTTCTTAGATGTTCTGTCCATCAAGCCTTGCCTTCTCACAACTGGAGGAGACTGAAGTCCATGTTTTTGTGTTAATTTGATTTATCATACAGGAAACAAATGTGTGCTCTGCTGAAAGAACCAGAGAAGCCATATAACAAGACCTATTTTAAAACTGACCACATTATGTATTGCTTTTTTTTCCCCAATTCACTATTTCCCAGAGCAGAAATACATTTAAATTTGTTATTTCGTAGACTTATCTGTGTACCACCAAACACAATATTTCATTTGATTTGAAAGCCAAATGCAATCTAAGCTGCTCCCCATATCTTTTATGAAATATTGCAGCACAGACCAAACCTCGAAGAATCACAGATTGTGAGTGATGTCGTGCAGATCACCTCTGCATCTGGGTGTCACTGGGGAGCCAGACAAATCTCCATTATTTGTATGAGCATAATTCTAAAAGGGCACAAAAACGTTTTTGGGAATCAATCCTGTGAGAGATTGAATATACAAATGGACAGTGTTAGACCGTGTATGAAAATAGAAACCTGACCCACAATTTGCAGTGACCAGCCCAGGAGATCAAATTATTATCCACATAAAGGGCCCAGGAAGCCAGCTTGCTTTCTATGTCAGACTTGTAGGAAGTCAGATTACTATCTTTCATGACTAATCCTGGAACCTCATCAATAATCCCTATAATGATTGGTCAGAAAGAACCAGGACTTGGTTAACAACTGACAGCCTCCCTAATTTTTATCCTCACTTTTAATCTAGGACTAACCAGAGTAACCCCTAACCAATGTACTCCTAACCAATCACATTAGAGGCCTCAATTCTAGTTAGCTCACCTCTAGCCTCCCTCAGAGAAGGCAATGGTACCCCACTCCAGTACTCTTGCCTGGAAAATCCCATGGATGAAGGACCCTGGTGGGCTGCAGTCCATGAAGTCGCTAGGAGTCAGACACGACTGAGCGACTCCACTTTCACTTTTCACTTTTCACTTTCATGCAGTGGAGAAGGAAATGGCAACCCACTCCAGTGTTCTTGCCTGGAGAATCTCAGGGACGGGGGAGCCTGGTGGGCTGCTGTCTATGGGGTCGCACAGAGTCGGACACAACTGAAGCAACTTAGCAGCAGCAGCAGCAGCAACCTCCCTACACCACAACTTCCAATAGAGCACACCAAACACTGTCTCTTGGTTTTCCAAAACAGAATTCCCCACTCATCTGCCTGCCTTTGAGTCTCTGCTGAAATGCAAGTGATGGTAACTGACTCCCTTACTCTGGCAAGCTCTGTATAAGTAGCTTTTGATTTTCTCATTTGATTGATCTTTATTTTCACATATGATTTCTCTTTGCACGTGAATTTAGTTGACAATATATAAAGTTCATTACTGCACTGAACAATGCACTCGGGGTTTTAAAACAAGATTAATTGTCAGAGTTTCAGTAAGATATTTCTGAGAAAGACTATGAAACTGTTCATCATAGCATCTTGGCTATAAACCTGAATGTGTCTAATAAACTCAGTATAAGTACTGAGAAATTCCCTATTGGGATCTACATCCTTTGTTCTAAGCAGAAATGTAGGTTTTTGTGGAGACATGAGCTAAAGAGGTGAAATTAGAATGTACCTGGAGCACAACTCTGCCATATGAAAGAGGATTTGTAACAACTACAGTACCCAGAAGAGGATCAACAGGACACCAGAATGAGTCTGGAAGCCTCAAGAGAGTGGGCCAGTTACCACGGGAGACAGTCCACTCATAGCAGAGATTAGAGAAGAATTTCAGGGGGCAACATCACAGGTTTAAAGGGATCTATGGTTGGAAGGAAAAGGTTGTTTTGTGATGCTTTAGAATATAGTATATGGACTAACATGTTGAACATGGATGAAGCAACATATTTCAAATGTATGATTCGGGATGGGCATTAGACTGGATGATTTCTTATATGTCTCTAAGATTTCATGATTCTGTACAAACTATTATTATAGTAACATACTAGCATAATAAAGCAGCCAGATGTTTGCATTGCAAATCTCGTGACTAGTGTGCTTCCACTGAACGAATCCAGGACAATGTTCTGAAATCAGGGAGGAAGTTTGTCTCAAAAGTATCAAGAGCTTGTTTTATAAGAAGAAATGATTTATGTCGAGAGTGTTTTGCTTATGTTCTCCTCTAGGAGTTTTATAGTTTCTGGGCTTACATTTAGATTTAATCCATTTTGAGTTTATTTTTGTGAATGGTGTTAGAAAGTGTTCTAGTTTCATTCTTTTACAAGTGGTTAACCAGTTTTCCCAGCACCACTTGTTAAAGAGACTGTCTTTAATCCGTTGTATATTCTTGCCTCCTTTGTCGAAGATAAGGTGTCCATAGGTGTGTGGATTTATCTCTGGGCTTTCTATTTTGTTCCATTGATCTATATTTCTGTCTTGGTGCCAGTACCATACTGTCTTGGTGACTGTGGCTTTGTAGTAGAGCCTGAAGTCAGGCAGGTTGATTCCTCCAGTTCCATTTTTCTTTCTCAACATTGCTTTGCTATTCGAGGTTTTTTGTATTTCCATACAAATTGTGAAATTATTTGTTCTAGCTCTGTGAAAATACCGCTGATAGCTTGATAGGGATTGCATTGAATCTGTAGATTGCTTTGGGTGGTATACTCATTTTCACTATATTGATTCTTCCAATCCATGAACATGGTATATTTCTCCATCTATTAGTGTCTTCTTTGATTTCTTCCATCAGTGTTTTATAGTTTTCTATATATAAGTCTTTAGTTTCTTTAGGTAGATATATTCCCAAGTATTTTATTCTTTTCATTGAAATGGTGAATGGAATTGTTTCCTTAATTTCTTTTTCTGCTTTCTCGTTATTAGTGTATAGGAATGAAAGGTATTTCTGTGCATTGATTTTATATCCCGCAACTTTACTATATTTATTGACTAGTTCTAGTAATTTTCTGGTGGAGTCTTTAGGGTTTTCTATGTAAAGGATCATGTCATCTGCAAACAGTGAGAGTTTTACTTCTTCTTTTCCAATTTGAATTCCTTTTATTTCTTTTTCTGCTCTGATTGCTGTGGCCAAAACTTCCAGAACTATATTGAATAGTAGCGGTGAAAGTGGGCACCCTTGTCTTGTTCCTGATTTTAAATTTTTAAAATAAATAAATAAATAAAAGCATAAAAAAAGAAGAACTGATAAGTGAATCCAATGTTCTATCCTGGATGAACTCCTGGAACAGAAAAAGGAGAATGGGGTACAGCTAATATAATCCAAATAAAGTATAATAAAATATACAGTTCAGTTGGCACTAGTGATCAAAACTGGATCACTAGTTGTGACAAATACACCACAAAACATAAGATGCTAATGGGGGAGGGTGAGAGGAGAGATGGTGAACTGAGAGGATCCTGAGCTCCAGACTCCCACAGGCACGAGGAGATACATCCTCACGTGGAGCAACTCTTGCTGAAGACAACCTGGAGTCTGGAAGACGGACTCTGCTACTGAGAGAGTCCACACATGCTGAAGTGATTTTACTAAAAATGCTAACATGCTTTCTTTAAGGGGAAAAGAAAACACGTAAGAAGGAAGAATTCATAGGAAAGGGAAAATTCCACTAGTGAAGGACATGTAAAGGATGTGGACCAACCACCTACAAAGCCAGCGTGATTAAAAGACAAGAATTATGAAGTTAAGAATAATTACAATAAATAAACCCTTAAGGCTGAGACAGGAAGATATGACATCAAAAACACAAAACATAGAGGCAGGGAGTGAAAATATGTACTTTAGAAAACATTTGAATTTAAATGATTATTAGTTTAAAATAAGTAGACATAGTTACAGGTCAACACATACAAACCCCGTGGTAACCATAAATGAAAAACCTACAATACATAACACAAAAACTTTCCAGAACTGAACTCAAGCATAACACTAAAGAAAATCAACAAATCACAAAACAAGACATTAAGAGAAGGAGAAAAGAGCTAAGAATAACTAAGAAACAAAACAAAACTCCCTCCCAATAAAGGCAGCAAAATGCAATAAATGCATGCTATTGATAATCCCTTTTAATGTTAACAGGCTAAATAATCCAAACCAAGAGACACTGAGTGATTGATTGGATTAAAAAACCTAAACACATCTACATGCACCCCAGTTTTATGGCTGTATTATTTATGATAACCAAGATTAGGAAGCAGCTTAAGTGCCCATCAACAGATGAATTTACAAGCAAGATGTAAGATACACTCACACACGTGCATACACACACACACACACACACACACACGCAATTGCACATTACTCAGCCATAAAGAAAAGAATGAAATTTTGCCTTTTGCAAAAATATGGATGAACCTGGAGGGTATATGCTAAGGGAAAGTAGTCATTTAGGGGCAGACAAATAATCCATGTGTCATTTACATCTAGAATCCAAAAATAAAACAAATAATGTGTGTGTGTATATATATATATAATATTTAAAAATATAAATAAATAGGTAACAAAACAGAAACATACTCACAGATAAAGGGAATCAATGAGTGGTTACCAGCCTAGAGAGGGATGGGGGGAGGGCAAACTAGGCTTAGTGGATTAAAAGCTACAAACCAGTATGTATAAAATTAGCTACAAGGATAGAAGGATACATTTTATAGCACAGGGAATACAGCCAACATTATGTAACAACTTCAATGGAGTGTATTCTATAGAACATCCAGACACTATGTCATACTAAAAACTAATATAATGTTCTAAATCAACTGTACTTCAATAAAACTATACTTCAAAAAACTATAGAGGAAAGAATATAAAGTATACAGAACTCTTCAAACTACTTTTACAACTGTTTTTGAAATCTAAAACTATTATAAAGTTAAGCATCAATACAAAAAAAAATTGATGCTTCTTAAAAATGCAAATGACTGAGTACATAGTTTTTAATTTTCTCTTTCATTAGGGTTATTCAGGTAAGAACATTGCCAAAATAATAACATTTCAATCAGACATACTAGATTAAATTTTAACCTAAATCTGTGAGATGGGAAATTCAAATAAAGTGAGGAGAGTTCATGCTACACAAACGATTCAGAGTAGTCAATATATTCAGGAAAGTTTGAGAATGAGTCATTGCCATAGTTTCACCTGAGACTAGTCTTATTTAATTATTTTTCCAGTGTCCAAGCTTACTGTTAAGGCATGGGAGTAGAAATCTTCATTACAAACTATATAAAATATTTTTAAATGAGCTGGTTCTTTTATGCAATTCCACTTATGGATTTGGATTTCCAGTGTGAGGAATTTTAACTTTTAGTCACTACATGAAAGAAACTGTTATAACCAAAGACTTTTGATAATGGCACATTCGTTTAATAGATTGCCACTAACAATAGTCAATTATCATGAGTGATGACAAAGCAAAACATAACATCTGCAGGTTTCACTAGATTAAACCCTGTGATTCACTGAACAGGACACTCTGAACAATTAGGGATCCATCGTAAATTAAGACTAATTGAAAGCTAAACATGAAAGATAAAGGAAAAAAAAACTAACAAAATATTTGTGAGCAATTCAAGCAATCAACTCTGGATTTCCTTATGAATCCATCGTAGAGATATTTTAATGCATGAAAGCTATACTATAGGAAAAATGTTAAAGAAAGATGACTTACTTTTGCATTTTGAAGTATGTATATGTGCTGGAGCTTTAAAATGGATTTATTGAGGTATAATTGACATACAGCAAGCCATATATAGAAACCATAAAATATGCACAGAAAACATACCTATAACCACATTCAAGATGGTGAATATATTCATCAACTCTACAGGAATCCTTGTGCCCTTCTGAAATTTCTTCCTCCTTTCAGTGTCTGCCTCCCATCCCCAGAAATACACCAATCTACATTCTGAATTTTCTATAATTACATATAAGTAGATGATAGACCATTACACACAGAGAGAACATACTTCTTTCAATCAGGGTAGTTTATCATTTATTAATGTTGTATGTATCACTATAGCAATATCCTGTTTAATTTTTGAGTAATATTCCCAACATTTTATGGTATAGATGCATTTAATACTAAACTTTGTTTATTCATTCACCTGTTCATCAGTTCAGTTCAGTCTCTCAGTCATGTCCGACTCTTTGCGACCCCAAGGACTGCAGCACCCCAGGCCTCCCTGTCCATCACCAATTTCTGGAGTTTACCAAAACTCATGTCCATTGAGTTATTGATGCCATCCAACTATCTCGTCCTCTGTCATCCCCTCCTCCTCCTGCCCTCAATCTTTCCCAGCATCAGGGTCTTTTCAAATGAGTCAGCTTTTCACATCAGGTGGCCAAAGTATTGGAGTTTCAGCTTCAACATCAGTCCTTCCAATGAACACTCAGGACTGATCTCCCTTAGGATGGACTGATTGGATCTCCTTGCAGTCCAAGGGACTCTCAAGAGTCTTCTCCAACACCACAGTTCAAAAGCATCAATTCTTCAGCACTCAGCGTTCTTTATTGTCCAACTCTCGCATCCCTACATGACTAATGGAAAAACCATAGCCTTGACTAGACAAATCTTTGTTGCCAAAGTAATGTCTCTGTTTTTTAATATGCTGTCTAGGCTGGTCATAACTTTCCTGCCAAGGAGTAAGTATCTTTTAATTTCATGGCTGCAGTCACCATCTGCAGTGATTTTGGAACCCCCCCCCCCCCCGCCCAAAATAAAGTTTGCCACTGTTTCCATCCCCATCTATTTGCCATGAAGTGATGGAACCGGATGCCTTAATCTAAGTTTTCTAAATAATGAGCTTTAAGCCAAGTTTTTCACTCTCCTCTTTCACATTAATCAAGAGGCTCTTTAGTTCTTTTTAGTTTTCTGCCAAAAGGGTGGTGTCATCTATATATCTGAAGTTGTCGATATTTCTCCCAGCAATATGGATTCCAGCTTGAGCGTCTTCCAGCCCAGCATTTCTACTCTGCATAAAAGTTAAATAAGCAGGGTGACAATATACAGCCTTGATGTACTCCTTTTCCTATTTGGAACCAGTCTGTTGTTCCATGTCCAGTTCTAACTGTTGCTTCCTGACCTGCATACAGATTTCTCAAGAGGCAGGTCAGGTGGTCTGATATTCCCATCACTTTCAGCATTTTCCACAATTTATTGTGATCCACAGAGTCAAAGGCTTTGGCATAGTCAATAAAGCAGAAATAGATGTTTTTCTGGAACTCTCTTGCATTTTCAATGATATAGTGGATGTTGGCAATCTGATCTCTGGTTCCTCTGCCTTTTCTAAAACCAGCTTGAACATCTGGAAGTAGATGTTCATAGACATATCATTTGTTTCCAATTTTGGCTGACCATAGCCTGCCAGGCTCCACTTGTCTATGGGATGTCCCAGACGAGAATACTGGAATGGGTTGCCCTTTCCTTCTCCAGGGATCAAACCCTTCTCTCCTGCGTTGGAGGCAGATCTTTGTGATTGAGCCACCAGGAAGCCCCAGGATACATAATGTGCTGTGCTGTGCTGTGCTTAGACACTCAGTCATGTCCTGTGCTTTGTGACCCCTTGAACTGTAGCCCATGAGGCTCCTCTGTCCATGGGGATTCTCCAGGCAAGCATACTGGAGTGGGTCTCCATGCCCTCCTCCAAGGGATCTTCCCAACCCAGGGATCAAACCCAGGTCTCCTGCATTGGAGACAGATTCTTTACCATCTGCGCCATCAGAGAAGCCCAAGAATACTGGAGTGGGAAGCCTATCCCTTCAGCAGGGTCTTTCCAACCCAGAATTGAACGAGGGTCTCCTACATTGCAGGTGGATTCTTTACTACTGAGCAACAGGGAATCCCAAGATATACGATAGGTGAATGCTAACTCTCTTTCAAATGGTTGCTCCATTCTATGTGTCCCTCAGGAGTATATGAGAGCTCCTGTTACTCTGCATCACAAACAACACTGTTTTGTGGGCTAAATTTTTAGCCATTCTAATGGGTATATAGTATATTTCTTTATGGTTTAAACTTGCCTTTCTTTGTTCACTAATGGGTTTCCCTGGTGGCTCAGCAATTAAGAATCCGCCGGCCAATACAGGAGATCAAAGAGACATGGGTTCAAACCGTGTCTTCGCTGGGATGGGAAGATTCCCCTGGAGAAGGAAATATGTATATAAAATATGTATATATTTTCTTCCAATCTTCTTTAGTGTCTGTTTTAGTGCTTTTAATATTGGGAGAAATATCAATAATCTCAGATACATAGATGACACCACCCTTCTGGCAGAAAGCAAAGAGGCAGTAAAGAGTCCCTTGATGAAAGTGAAAGAGGAGAGTGAAAAAGTTGGCTTAAAACTCAGCATTCAAAAAATGAAGATCATGGCATCCAGTCCCATCATTTCATGGCAAATAGATGGGGAAACGATGGAAACAATGACAGATTTTATTTTCTTGGGCTCCAAAATCACTGCATATGGTGACTGCAACCATGAAATTAAAAGATGCTTGCTCCTTGGAAGAAAAGCTATGACCAACCTAGACAGCATACTAAAAAGCAGAAATATTACTTTGCTGACAAAGGTCCATCTAGTCAAAGCTATGGCTTTTCCAATAGTCATGTATGGATGCAAGAGTTGGACCATAAAGAATCTGAGCACCAAAGAATTGGTGCTTTTAAACTGTGGTGTTGGGAAAAACTCTTGAGAGTCTCTTGGACAGCAAGGAGATGAAATCAGTTAATCCTAAAGGAAATCAATTTTGAATATTCATTGGAAGGACTGATTCTGAAGCTGAAGCTCCAATACTTTGGCCACCTGATGTGAAGAACTGACTCATTAGAAAAGACCCTGATATTGGGAAAGATTGAAGGCAGGAGGAGAAGGGTATGAAAGAGAATGAGATGGTTGGATGGCATCACTGACTCAATGGACATGAGTTTGAGCAAGCTCCAGGAGTTGTTGATGAACAGGGAAGCCTGGTGTGCTGCAGTCCATGGGGTCTCAAAGAGTTGGACATGACTCAGTGACTGAACTGAATTGAATATTGCCTTCTAAAAAGCAGATGTTCCTAAATTGGGTGAAGTAGTAGGTATTCATTTGTATTTTACATGCTTGGCTCAGATGTTCAGTCATGTCCAGCTCTTTGTGACACCATGGACTGTAGCCCACCAACCGTCTGTCCATAGGATTCTCCAGGCAAGAATCCTGGAGTAAGATCCCACTTCCTCCTCTAGGGGATCTTCTCAATCCAGTGATCAAATCTGAGTGTTTTGCATCTCCTGCATTGAACAAGCAGCATCTTTATCACTAGCGCTGCCTGAGAAGCCCATGTGAAAGGGAAACTGAAAGTTGTTCAGTTGTGTCCTACTCTTTCCTGTATAGTCCATGGAATTCTCCAGGCCAGAATACTGGTGTGGGTAGCCTTTCCCTTCTCTGGGAGATCTTCCCAACCCAGCGATCCAACTCAGGTCTCCCACATTGCAGGTGGATTCTTTACCAGCTGAGCCACAAGGGAAGCCCAAGAACACTGGAGTGGGTAGCCTATCCCTTCTCCAGCAGGTCTTCCTGACCCAGGAATCAAACTGGAGTCTCCCGCATTGCAGGCGGATTCTTTACCAACTGAGCTATCAGGGAAGCCCATATATGTGTGTAATTTTATTACATATAAATTATTTCTTCCATGTGTTTTTGCTTGTTCGAATTTGCCCAGCAAATTTTCATTCTCCAGAAATCCAGAAGAGCGAAATATTTAAAAGACTCACCCTTCCCTATCAAAGAAGTGAAGTGTATCTTCCCATGACTTATGTGTGGGCTGCATATAGTAGCTGCTTTCTAAAAGTATAACCCTGAAAGGGGTAAAAAGAGTAACTTCATGGTAAAGAAGCCTGACAAAAGTACTTCAGCAATTGATCAAAGCTAACACCCTTAGTGATTAGTCATGTTGGCAGTATGTACCTTTGACATGGTGTGAGGAAAACCGCACTTTATTTCTATGGTCTTCGTCTCAAAACTAAAAACCCCAGGGTGGGAAACATATCAGACTCAACCTAACCAAGTGGAATCCTACAGTGTAAGGGATCAATACTCCTCAGGACTGTCAAGGTCAACAAAAGCAAGGAAAGTCTGAGTAACTGTCACAGCCAAGCAGAGCCTTAAGAAGAGATGACTGGTTAATAATTGCAATGCGATCGCCTCAGTGTATCCCAGAATCAAAAAGGGAACATTAGGTTAAAATTTAGGAAATCTGAATAAAGTATAGGCTTGTAATGTATCAACATTGGTTTATTGTGTAACAAATGTACCACACTAATGTGAGACGTAAATAATAGAAGAAATGGTGTGAGGCATATGGAATCTCTGTACACACTGTAAGTCTTCCTTAAATCTAAAAAGGTTCCACTTTCAAAGATACGTATTTAAAAATTGTCTAAGGACTTGATTTTATGTAATACCTTTAAGCTCTTCTTTGGATGTAGCTATTATGAATTAAAGAGTCATTTTTTATATTTCTTGTAATATGAATTGGTCACTGACTGCCATAAAGCTGCTAATTATATACTTAGAAGTAAATGTTCCTTTTTGAGTTTGTTTGGTCCAAGTGAGTTATTATCATGAGGAATAATTGCCTATGATTTGCAAAAGTAGATAAATATTTCACATCAAAGACTCCCATGGCTTATAAGATTTTCTTTGCTTGAGTGGTTTCTGAGGATGAAATTCAAACTGGAACAGACATTACAGTGAAATCTTAGTGAATTTGGAAGAGGTCTGAAGGATTGAAAACATGTAATGAAACAGAAGACAAATATCACTCCTTTCCATAGATAATGCTATGGAAATATAACCAACTGAAATATTATATTAAATGCCCTAAGTAACATTTAATATTTTGACAGTTTCGTGTTTACCATATGAACATTATGTGAGGTTTAATCACACAGTTGCCATAAGTCATTAATAAATGAGAGTAGTAATAAAAGTAATACATAGTGCAAGGTTGTATGTCAGATTCTCATCTCCACCCTACTTATCTGCTATGTGATTTTTAAGTAAACCATTTAACCCTGGGTGTTCATTTTCTTCTTTCTGTAAAAAAGGGATAATAAAGCACCCACCTCCTAGGATTACGAACGAATGCTATTTCAGTCATATCATTTACCTCTAAATATATCGTAAATCCTACTCTATAGTGTTGTTCCTTCAAAAGTCAGTTTTCTAGTAAATTAAATAAAGATAAAAGAACACACTTTTTCTAGTTAATTATCAATTTATCATTTACTGTGCCCACCATTTCTGCTTCTAGATCAAGTTTTCCAACTGGTCTCAGGACCTTCAGCCTGAAGGACTGGTCCTACTTAGCATTTCCTGCTGTGCAGATTGTCTCAGCTTCTGTTAACACGAAGCTATCCTGATGTCCTCTCAGCTTTGGAGGATACTTTTGGCTGATAAATTTTTATTTTTTTAATATTTAGTACTTTGAAAGTATAATATTTCTGTTAAATCAGCAGTTATTCTTATCTTTAAATGCCTTTTTGTAATGTTTCTTCTTTTCTCCCCACTCTGGCTGCTCCCAAGTTTCTTTGGTTGTCTGTTTTGATTTTGGTTTATAGCATTTTGACTGTGGTATGTGTAGTATGAGTCTTTTAATACTTATTTTTCTTGTGTCCTACTGAGATCCTTGCATATGTAAACACATTCTTTCTGCAGATATTGAAAGGTTTTAGCAATTATGTCTTCAAATATTTTTTCTACTCCAATTTTACATATTTCTTTTTCCTGAGGAACAATTACATGGATACTGGATAATTCAATATTATCTACAGTTCCCTTAAGCTATTCACTGGGTTTCTTTTTCTCTCTTTTTTTTCATTCTAGTTTTCTCTGTTCTTCAGGTTGGATAAATTCAATATTTATACATTTATTTTAATATAACAGATATTTACTATTTTATATATTTAATGATAAATATTATAATAAATGTTTAATATGAAAAATAACACAATACATAATATAATGAATATACATATTATGTATTACCTTGTATTATATGTCATATAATATATTGTGGTTTATAATATAAATATTGTAATATACAGTATATTAATATACAATATCATTATAAATAATTATAATTTAAATATTTATATAAATATACTTAACCTATAAAATTTAGGCATTTAATTTATATTTTAATTATATATGTCACATAGTATGTTATATATAAAATAATATGTAAATATGCTTCTGTATGTTATATGTTTGATATGTTATGCATAATTCATATATAAATATTTATATTTGGTATTTACATTCATATTTGTATAAACAGAAATATTGTTAGGTGACATTATATATGCATATATTTCTGGGATACTAGTTTTGCTCTAAATAAGTTACTTATTTTCTGTCTAGGACGTTTAGCTCCTCTGTTCATCTTTCTGCAGATTAAAATTATGTAGCAGTTACCATTGCCCTTCCTCAGGAGAATTATTCTTTGTGGATATTCTGAGCTGACACACAGCAATATTACTTGCTTTGATCAATCAAATTAGATTGAAACTGACATGACAATTACAGACATTAGTATAAGAGTCAGTGTGTCAAACAAAAATAAAAATTAGGGTTAAGATTCTGTGCTTCCCAGGGATGATCCAGAGAGATGATATGGGGTGGGAAGTGGGAGGGGGATTCAGGAATGGGAACTCATGTACACCCGGGGCAGATTCATGCCAATGTATGGCAAAACCAATACAGTATTGTAAAGTAAAAAAAAAAAATGAAGAAGAAGAAGATTCTGTGCTTCCAATGCAGGGAGTAGTGCAGGTTCTATTCCTGGTCGGGGAACTAAGATCCCACATGCCCCCAGTGCAGCCAAAATAAGTAGATAAATAAAAAATAAATAATGAAAATTAATATCAAATCAAGAGGGGGGGGAGGGAAAGCATCAGTGTGCCCTTCATTTGATATTCTTTTTTCTCTGGCTTGTTATCTAAGACTGTTCTAGAAAGGTGAAGTCTCAGCAGGCTGACTTTGGCATGAAAATTACAATCATGCAAAGCAAGAATCTATAATGATCTGAGTGAAGAATAAACATCTGTTGTTCTAATCAATGAGATGTGGGTGTCACTTGTTACTGTAGCCAAGTTAATTTATCCTTCTGATACCTTAGATAATATATGTACTTATGTATTATGGTTTTAGAATAACTTTTAATTTTAAAGTATATTCCACTACTTACACTTTGGAATTTTGCTAGTCAAACAGAACAGTTCAAAATAATATACATATTGAGATTATTGAATCACCTCCTTCAAAAGGATAATATGTTTCCATTTGTGTAAATCTTCTCCTGTGCCACCAAAGAGACATTTTAGTGTCTGTTATCGCATAATTTTAGAGAAGGAAATGGCAACCCTTTTCAGTATTCTTGCCTGGAAAATCTCATGGACAGAGGAGCCCAGGGCACTAGAGTTTGAGGGGTCACAAAGAGTCAGACATGACTGAGCGACTGAGCGCACACATCACGTAATTTACATCAATTTTTTTCTAATGAACAGTAATTATTTTTATCTTTAATCTATTAATAGTAGTATAATCAAAAACATTCTGCATAAAACTTGACATGACTTCTAATTAATTCTCCTTCATAAATGCATAGAGTAGGATTACTAAATTCAAAATGATAATGATTTTTAAACTCTTGATTGCTGTTAAATAATATCTTAGAATAATTGTATGAATTTACTTTCCCACCAGCAATATATTTATACTGGTAATTTCATACATACAATGTTACTATTATTAAGTTTTATCTTTTCTTCTGTAAAGCATCCATATGGATACGTAGACGGATAAATAGGTAGATAATATGTGTGTTTTGTGAGTGTCGATGAAGATACTCCCACAAATAGAGAGTATTTAAAATGCACGTAGGTATGCACACACATATATTTTTCATCTAAACAGTGAAATAAACAGTTATATATTCATTCACATATTCACATATATTAATACATATGGCTGCATACACACATAATTGTTGGCTGTTGCTAGCATTAGAGATCATTAGTTGTCAGTCTTATTTAATTTGTACTCTCTAACTTCCCATTAACTTCTAACTGCTAAGTCACTTCAGTCATGGCTGACTCTGTGAGAACCCATAGAAGGCAGCCCACCAGGCTCCCCCGTCCCTGGGATTCTCCAGGCAAGAACACTGGAGTTGGAGTGGGTTGCCATTTCCTTCTCCAATGCAGGAAAGTGAAAAGTGAAAGTAAAGTCGCTCAGTCGTGCCCAACTCTTAGCAACCCCATGGACTGCAGCCCACCAGGCTCCTCTGTCCATGGGATTTTCCAGGCAAGAGTACTGGAGTGGGGTGCCATTGCCTTCTCCAAACTTCCCATTAAAGTACAGTGCAAATCCCTTACATCGTGTCATTCTGCCTGTAACTTCAATCAAGAATCTTTCACAGGGGGCGGTCCTAAGATGGCAGCGGAATAGGACGGGGAGACCACTTTCTCCCCCACAAATTCATCAAAAGAACATCTAAACGCTGAGTAAATTGCACAAAACAACTTCTGAATGCTGGCAGAGGACATCAGGCACCCAGAAAAGCAGCTCAGTGTCTTCAAAAACAGGTAAGAAAAATATAAAAGACAAAAAAAGAGACAAAAGAAGTAGGGAGGGAGCTTAGTCCCAGGAAGGGAGTCTTAGAAAGAGAGAAGTTTCCAAACACCAGGAAACACTCTCAGTGCCGAGTCTGTGGCAAGCCTTGGAAGCCCAGAGGGCAACATAACAGGGAAGAAAAATAAATAAATAATTAAACCCACAGATTATGAGCCCATCAGTAACTCCCCCAGCGGAGAAGCAGCAAAGACAACTTCATCTGCCACTAGCAAGCGGGGGCTGGGCAGGGAGGCGCAGGCTGCATTGCTTTACAAGGATTGGGCCAGAATGCCCTGAATGCCCCGAGTGTAACCAGAGCGAGCTAACTTGGGCTAGCAAACCAGGCTGTGGGATAGCTACCATGTGAAAAGCTCTAACATAAGACACCACCAGGACCACACACAGAACAAAGGATGGAACAGAATTAGCCGGCTGCAGACCATCCCCCTCTGGTGACAGGCAGCCAGACTCAGAAGGGCTGGAAGGGGGCAATCGCAGCCCCAGAGAGACATTACCTATGAAACTGCAAACAGGCTTCTTTGCTAACTAAGACTTCTTGGGGTTCTGGACAGTCATCATCCACCTGAGAAAGTATGCCAGCTGTATACCCAGAAAACTGAGCAGCAGGGACGAGAGAGGTGATAAGTCACAGCAACCACACTCGCCAAACACCTGAGCTACTAGGACCTGGGAAGGACACAAAACGCAGGCCCAACCAGTCTGCGCCTGTGGGGACTACCTGAGTGTCTGAGCCTGAGCGGCTTAGACCTTGGAGGTGCGTGCAGCCCAGGGCCGGCCTCAGATGGTTCCCAGCAGAGCAACCTAGAGCCTGAGCTGTGTGCGCCATGAGCGGGAGCAGGCCCAGCATGGCTGGGACACTACAAGCACTTGCCAGTGTTATTTCTTTGCAGCATCCCTCCCTCCCCACAGCGCGTCTGAACAAATGAGCCTAAAAAAAAACTGTCCACCACCGCCCCCCTTGTGTCAGGGCTGAAATCGGACACTGAAGAGACCAGCAAATAGAAGAAGCTAAAACAGAGGGAACTGCCTTGGAAGTGACAGGTACAATAGACTAAAATCCTATCATTAGCACCCACTACATAGGAAGGGGCCTATAGATCTTGAGAAATATAAGCTAGACCAAGGAACTATCCAAAAATGAACTGACCCCATACTGCCCACAACACCAGACAAAGTCCTAGATATATCGTTACCATTTTTATGATCATTCTTTTTTTTTTTTTTTGATGTTTGTTTTTTCTTTTCTTTTTTCTTCTTTTTTTTAACACTTTTTAATTTTTAAGTCCTCTATTTCCCCTTTAGTTTTCATTTTTAAAACCTACTATTACTTCCTCCCTCCCAAAAAAAGACCCTATTTTTAAAGAAAACTTCATATATATTATTTTATTTTTTATTACTTTTTTAAAATAATTCTTGTGACTATGTTTTTTTTAATTTTTCTCTTTTTTCTTCTTCTTCTACTTTTTAATATTATATTTTTGAAAATCCAACCTCTACTCTAGATTTTTAATCTTTGTTTTTCGGTATTTGTTAGCAATTTGTACCTTCAAAAACCCAATCTTCAGTACCCATTTATACTTGAGAGTGACATTACTGGCCTGAATGCTCTCTTCTCCTTTGGACTCTCCTTTTTCTCCACTAGATCGCCCCTGTCTCCTCCCTCCCCCTTTTCTTCTCTACCCAACTCTGTCAATCTCTGTGTGTTCCAGATGGTGGAGAAATCTTAGGGAACTGACAACTGGCTGGATCTGTCTCTCTCCTTTTCATTCCCCTCTTTTATACTCCTGACCACCTTTGTCTCCTTCCTCCCTCTCCTCCTCTCTGTATAATTCCGTGAACATCTCTGAGTGGTCCAGACTGTGGAGCACTCATAAGGAAGTGATTACTGGCTAGCTAGCTCTCTCCTCTCTTGATTCCACCTCATCTCATTCAGGTCAACTCCAACTCCCCCCTCCCTCTTCTCTTCTCCATGTAACCACTCTGTGAACTTTTCTGGGTGTCCCTCAATGAGGAGATACTTTTCATCTTTAACCTAGATGTTTTATCAACGGTGTGGTATAGAAGGGGAAGTCTTGAGACAACTGTAAAAATAAAACTGAAAACCAAAAGCAGGAGGCTTAAGTCCAAAGCCTGAGAACATCAGAGAATTCCTGACTCCAGGGAACATTAATCGACAGGAGCTCATCAAACGCCTCCATACCTACACCGAAACCAAGCATCACCCAAGGGCTAACAAGTTCCAGAGCAAGACATACCACACAAATTCTCCAGCAACTCAGGAACACAGCCCTGAGCTTCAATATACAGGCAACTCAAAGTTACTCCAAAACCACTGACATCTCATAACACATTACTGGACATCTCATTGCACTCCAGAGAGAAGAAATCCAGCTCCACCCACCAGAACACTGGCACAAGCTTCCCTAACCAAGAAACCTTGACAAGCCACCTGTATAACCCCACCCACAGTGAGGAAACTCCACAATAAAGAGAACTCCACAAACTGCCAGAATACAGAAAGGCCACCCCAAATGCAGCAATATAAGCAAGATGAAGAGACAGAGGAATACCCAGCAGGTAAAGGAACAGGATAAATGCCCACCAAACCAAACAAAAGAGGAGGAGATAGGGAATCTACCTGATAAAGAATTCCGAATAATGATAGTGAAAATGATCCAAAATCTTGAAATCAAAATGGAATCACAGATAAATAGCCTGGAGACAAGGATTGAGAAGATGCAAGAAAGGTTTAACAAGGACCTAGAAGAAATAAAAAGAGTCCATATATACTGAATAATGCAATAAATGAGATCAGAAACACTCTAGAGGCAACAAATAGTAGAATAATGGAGGCAGAAGATAGGATTAGTGAAATAGAAGATAGAATGGTAGAAATAAATGAATCAGAGAGGAAAAAAGAAAAATGAATTAAAAGAAATGAGGACAATCTCAGAGACCTCCAAGACAATATGAAACGCTCCAACATTCAAATTATAGGAGTCTCAGAAGAAGAAGACCAAAAGAAAAACCATGAGAAAATACTTGAGGAGATAATAGTTGAAAACTTCCCTAAAATGGTGAAGGAAATAATCACCCAAGTCCAAGAAACACAGAGAGTCCCAAACAGGATGAACCCAAGGCAAAACACCCCAAGACACATATTAATCAAATTAACAAAGATCAAACACAAAGAACAAATATTAAAAGCAGCAAGGGAAAAACAACAAATAACACACAAGGGGATTCCCATAAAGATAACAGCTGATCTTTCAATAGAAACCCTTCAGGCCAGGAGGGAATGGCAAGACATACTTAAAGTGATGAAAGAAAATAACCTACAGCCCAGATTACTGTACCCAGCAAGGATCTCATTCAAATATGAAGGAGAAATCAAAAGCTTTATGGACAAGCAAAAGCTGAGAGAATTAAGCACCACCAAACCAGCTCTCCAACAAATCCTAAAGGATATTCTCTAGACAGGAAATACAAAAATAGTGTATAAACCCAAACCCAAACCAATAAAGTAAATGGCAACGGGACCATACTTATCAATAATTACCTTAAACATAAATGGATTGAATGCCCCAACCAAAAGACAAAGACTGGCTGAATGGATACAAAAACAAGACCCCTATATATGTTGTCTACAAGAGACCCACCTCAAAACAAGGGACACATACAGACTGAAAGTGAAGCGCTGGAAAAAGATATTCCATGCAAATAGAGACCAAAAGAAATCAGGAGTAGTAATACTCATATCAGATAAAATAGACTTTAAAACAAAGGCTGTGAAAAGAGACAAAGAAGGCCACTACATAATGATCAAAGGATCAATCCAAGAAGAAGAAATAACAATTATAAATATATATGCACCCAACGTAGGAGCACCGCAATATGTAAGACAAATGCTAACAAGTATGAAAGGGGAAATTAACAATAACACAATAATAGTGGGAGACTTTAATACCCCACTCACATCTATGGATAGATCAACTAAACAGAAAATTAACAAAGAAACACAAACTTTAAATGATAAAATAGACCAGTTAGACCTAATTGATATCTACAGAATATTTCACCCCGAAACAATGAATTTCACCTTTTTCTCAAAGCTCACGGAACCTTCTCCAGGATAGATTACATCCTGGGCCATAAATCTAGCCTTGATAAATTCAAAAAAAAAATTGAAATCACTCTAAGCATCTTTTCTGACCATAATGCAGTAAGATTAGATCTCAATTATAGGAGAAAAATTATTAAAAATTCCAACATATGGAAGCTGAACAACACGCTTCTGAATAACCAACAAATCACAGAAGAAATCAAAAACGAAATCAAATTATGCATAGAAACGAATGAAAATGAAAACACAACAACCCAAAACCTGTGGGACACTATAAAAGCAGCGCTAAGAGGAAAGTTCATAGCATTACAGGCATACCTCAAGAAACAAGAAAAAAAGTCAAATAAATAATCTAACTCTACACCTAAAGCAATTGAAAAAGGAAGAAATGGATAAGGGTTAGTAGAAAAAAAAAAATCTTAAAAATTAGGGCAAAAATAAATGCAAAACAAACAAAAGAGACCATATCAAAAATAAACAAAGCCAAACGCTGGTTCTTTGAAAGGATAAATAAAATTGACAAACCATTAGCCAGACTCATCAAGAAACAAAGGGAGAAAAATCAAATCAATAAAATTAGAAATGAAAATGGAGAGATCACAACAGACAACACAGAAATACAAAGGATCATAAGAGACTACTATCGGCAATTATATGCCAATAAAATGGACAATGTGGAAGAAATGGACAAATTCTTAGAAAAGTACAACTTTCCAAAACTGAACCAGGAAGAAATAGAAAATCTTAACAGACCCATCACAAGCACAGAAATTGAAACTGTAATCAGAAATCTTCCAGCAAACAAAAGCCAGGTCCAGACGGCTTCACAGTTGAATTCTACCAAAAATTTCGAGAAGAGCTAACACCAATCCTATTCAAACTCTTCCAGAAAATTGCAGAGGAAGGTAAACTTCCAAACTCATTCTATGAGGCCACCATCACCCTAATACCAAAACCTGACAAAGATGCCACAAACAAAGAAAACTACAGGCCAATATCACTGCTGAACATAGATGCAAAAATCCTTAACAAAATTCTAGCAATCAGAATCCAACAACACATTAAAAAGATCATACACCATGACCAAGTGGGCTTTATCCCAGGATGCAATGATTCTTCAATATAAGCAAATCAATCAATGTAATTCACCACATTAACAAATTGAAAAATAAAAGCCATATGATTATCTCAATAGATGCAGAGAAAGCCTTTGACAAAATTCAACATCCATTTATGATTTTTAAAAAACTCTCCAGAAAGCAGGAATAGAAAGAACATACCTCAACATAATAAAAGCTATATATGACAAACCCACAGCAAACATTGTCCTCAGTGGTGAAAAATTGAAAGCATTTCCCCTAAAGTCAGGAACAAGACAAGGGTGCCCACTTTCACCACTACTATTCAACATAGTTCTGGAAGTTTTGGCCACACCAATCAGAGCAGAAAAAGAAATAAAAGGAATTCAAATTGGAAAAGAAGAAGTAAAATTCTCACTGTTTGTAAATGACATGATCCTCTACATAGAAAACCCTAAAGACTCCACCAGAAAATTACTAGAGCTAATCAATGAATATAGTAAAGTTACAGGATATAAAATCAACACACAGAAATGCCTTGCATTCCTATACACTAATAATAAGAAAGTAGAAAAAGAAATTAAGGAAACAATTTCATTCACCATTGCAACGAAAAGAATAAAATACTTAGGACTATATCTACCTAAAGAAACTAAAGACCTATATATAGAAAATTATAAAACACTGATGAAAGAACTCAAAGAGGACGCTAATAGATGGAGAAATATACTGTGTTCATGGATCGGAGAATCAATATAGTGAAAATGAGTATACTACCCAAAGCAATCTACAGATTCAATGCAATCCCTATCAAGCTACCAGTGGTATTTTTCACAGAGCTAGAACAAATAATTTCACAATTTGTATGGAAATACAGAAAACCTCAAATAGCCAAAGCAATGTTGAGAAAGAAAAATGGAACTGGAGGAATCAACCTGCCTGACTTCAGGCTCTACTACATAGCCACAGTCATCAAGACAATATGGTACTGGCACCAAGACAGAAATATAGATCAATGGAACAAAATAGAAAGCCCAGAGATAAATCCACACACCTATGGACACCTTATCTTCGACAAAGGAGGCAAGAATATACAACGGATTAAAGACAGTCTCTTTAACAAGTGGTACTGGGAAAACTGGTCAACCACTTGTAAAAGAATGAAACTAGAACACTTTCTAACACTGCTCACAAAAATAAACTCAAAATGGATTAAAGATCTAAACGTAAGACCAGAAACTGTAAAACTCCTAGAGGAGAACATAGGCAAAACAATTTCCGACATAAATCACAGCAGGATCCTCTATGACCCACTTCCCAGAATATTGGAAATAAACGCAAAAATAAACAAATGGGACCTAAATAAAATTAAAAGCTTCTGCACAACAAAGGAAATGATAAACAAGGTGAAAAGACAGCCTTCGGAATGGGAGAAAATAATAGCAAATGAAGCAACTGACAAACAACTCATCTCAAAAATATAGAAGCAACTTATGCAGCCCAATTCCAGAAAAATAAACGACCCAATCAAAAAATGGGCCAAAGAACTAAATAAATATTTCTCCAAAGAAGACTTACAGATGGATAACAACTACATGAAAAGATGCTCAACATCACTCATCATCAGAGAAATGCAAATCAAGACCACAATGAGGTACCATTTCACACCAGTCAGAATGGCTGCGATCCAAAAGTCTACAAGCAATAAATGCTGGAGAGGGTGTGGAAAAAAGGAAACCCTCTTACACTGTTGGTGGGAATGCAAACTAGCCCAGGCACTATGGAGAACAGTGTGGAGATTCCTTAAAAAACTGCAAATAGAATTGCCTTATGACCCAGCAATCCCACTGCTGGGCACACACACCGAGGAAACCAGAATTGAAAGAGACACGTGTACCCCAATGTTCATCTCAGCACTGTTTATAATAGCCAGGACATGGAAACAACCTAGATGTCCATCAGCAGATGAATGGATAAGAAAGCTGTGGTACATATACACAATGGAGTATTACTCAGCCATCAAAAAGAATACATTTGAATCCATTCTAATGAGGTGAATGAAACTGGAGCCGACTATACAGAGTGAAGTAAGCCAGAAAGAAAAACACCAATACAGAATACTAACACATATATATGGAATTTAGAAAGATGGTAACAATAACCCTGTATGCGAGACAGCAAAAGAGACACAGATGTATAGAACAGTCTTTTTGACTCTGAGGGAGAGGGCGAGGGTGGGATGATCTGGGAGAATGGCATTGAAACATGTATACTATCATATAAGAAATGAATCGCCAGTCTAGGTTCGATGCAGGACACAGGATGTTTGGGGCTGGTGCACTGGGATAGCCCAGAGGGATGGAATGGGGAGAGTGGTGGGAGGGGGGTTCAGGAGTGGGAACTTATGTACACCCGTGGCAGATTCGTGCTGATGTATGGCAAAACCAATACAGTATTGTGAAGTAAAAAAATAAAAATAAATAGATAAATAAAAATCTTTCACAGATAAGAATGCAGCACCATTATTACTATTAGCAAAATCCTAGTACATCCTTATAGCTATATAGTATTCACTTCGTTCAAATTTCCCCTAATAGCTCACAAATATTTGATATTTTACACTTTTTTGTGTTTTTCTGTTCCCTTTGTCATCGGAATCTTTGATTAAAAGTTATTTAAAGTAAGACTACTTTCAACATGCGTGTACATATATCCTTGTAAATGTGTGATTCATTTTATCTTTGGTCTCTACATAAAAATGAAATTGTGGGATCATGAAGCAAACACACCTTCTTCTTTTGGATAAGATGTGGAAGCTGGTGAATCTTATACAAGGTAGTTTTGTATTCTCCATCCTTTGCATTTCCATAGACAATTGAGAACATACTTGTAATTTTCAAGAAAAAAATAAAGACAACAACATCAACAAAACCCACTGGATTCACCATAGATCTACCAGGGGAATTAATAATAATTTATAACAATATATGATGTCTGGTAAATTCATTATTTGTTGTCAGTTTTGTAGAAGATACTAGAGACTCTGGGATTTATCAGTTGTTTTTGTTTGTTTTTCCAGAAACGAGTATCCCTCTTCTCCAGTGTGATGAGAAACTGATCTCAGTTCAGTGAGTAACTGGAAAGGGTCCCACCTGGCAGCCACTTTAGTGACACCCAGTCTTCCTCTGGTCTCCATCTTCTGGAGCCTGTGGGCTCTGCTCTTCTGTAGCTGCAGACCTTTGCTCTTGATTTCCTGGACACCAAGAGGAGGCAGTCCTGCTGCTTAAATTTCCTTGCATCCCAACACTCAGCAAATGCCTCATGGAGAAAAGCAGCCTCCCTCAAGATGGGGTCCCCCTGAAGTCTCTCCTCGCAGCCTACACTCTCTGCTGGTGTCCTTCTCTTACAGAGTCCTCTGCCCTGAACCAAGAACATGACCATTCTCTCCACGATTTGCCAAGTATCCCCAAGAAAATAACTTGAGAAAAAGTTTAAGTGTTGTGATTTTTCATGACAACAAAATTTTACAGTTGATGTATCTCCCTTCATCCAGTAGGACTTATGAAAAGGAATTCTGCATCTTCTATCCAACCTCCAAACTCAAATGTTTTTAATTCATCCCTACCCCATTATTAATCTGGAAAAATAGTTGCTTTGGGCTCCTTTACCTGCACTTTTCCGGGAAGATGTGAACATCTTAAGGCTTTAAGATAAACTGATCCTACTTGTAAGCTGCTGGCTGCACAAGCCACATGATCAGGTTCCTCAATCCACTCTGAGTCTTCTAGCTTCCTCCTTGCCCCTTCAGTTCCTTTTCCTTTTCAGATGCAGGATGGAGTTCACACCTATTTGAGAGTCCTGGAAACGCCAATACCTTCTTTCAGTTCAGTCAGTTCAGTCGCTCAGTCACGTCCGACTCTTTGCAACCCCATGGACTACAACATGCCAGGCCTCCCTGTCCATCACTAACTCCCAGAGTTTACTCAAACTCTTGTCCACTGAGATACCATCCAACCATCTCATCCTCTGTCATCTCCTTCTCCTCCTGCCCTCAATCTTTCCCAGCATCAGTGTCTTTTCCAATGAGTCAGTTCTTCACATCAGGTGGCCAGAATATTGGAGTTTCAGCTTCAGTATCAGTCCTTCCAATGAATATTCAGGACTCATTTCCTTTAGGATGAACTGGTTGGATCTCCTTGCAGTCCAAGGGACTCTCACGAGTCTTCTCCAACACCACAGTTCAAAAGCATCAATCTTCAGCGCTCAGTTTTCTTCACAGTCCAACTCTCACATCCATACATGACCACTGGAAGAGCCGTAGCTTTGACTAGATGCACCTTTGTTGGCAAAGTAATGTCTCTGCTTTTGAATATGCTATCTAGGTTGGTCGTAACTTTTCTTCCAAGGAGCAAGTGTCTGAATTTCATGGCTGCAGTCACCATCTGCAGTGATTTTGGAGCCCCCCAAAAATAAAGTCTGTCACTATTTCCACTGTTTCCCCATCTATTTGCCATAAAGTGATGGGTCCAGATGCCATGATCTTAGTTTTCTTAATGTTGAGGTTTAAGCCAACTTTTTCACTCTCCACTCTCACTTTCATCAAGAGGCTTTTTAGTTCCTCTTCACTTTCTGCCATAAGGGTGGTGTCATCTGCATATCTGAGGTTATTGATATTTTTCCCGGCAACCTTGATTCCATCTTTACTGGATACAGAAACATCACCTGTTGCTAGCAACCCCCCATCTTAGCTCCTTCATTCAAACAACTCTGAAGAATAGTCATCTCCATGGGTTACTCTGAGCTCTAAGCCTCACATCACATTCTGTTCCTGCTTCCCCGTGGCTTTAACTACACCACAGGGATGCTTTGGGGCAGAACAAGTAAGACAGCTCTGAATCTCCTGAGTCCAGTTCTTCCTGCATCTTCTAACTTTCCCTGCACCCAAGCAAGTGGAAGGACACCTCCTGTGATCATATCCTGTGAATGCCTCCTCCTCCTTCCCATACAGAGCTGCCAACCAGGCTCCTGGGGGCTAAGGAGTCTCTCAATTTTGTGTGCCCCAGAATCTGCAACAGGAAATGATCATGGGTAGTGGAGACTATTACATGACTATTAGCAAAATGCTCTGTTCAAGGATGGAGTCTAGACTCACTTCAGCAAATGTTGGGATATGAAGCAGGGCAGTCTTGGGCCCTGCCATTGTTGCTCAGCGGCTCAGTCATGTCTGACTCTTTGCCACAGAAACGACTGCAGCACACCAGGCTTCCTTGTCCTTCACTATCTCCCAGAGTTTGCTCTGACAGACAGTAAAGTGTCTGCCTGCAATGTGGGAGACACGGGTTCAATCCCTGGGTTGGGAAGATATCCTGGAGAAGGCAATGGCACCCCACTCTAGTACTCTTGCCTGGAGAATCCCACAGATGGAAGAGCCTGGTAGGCTACAGTCCACGGGGTCACAAAGAGTCGGACATGACTGAGCGAGTGCCTTGCCTTTGCCTTTTGGATGTCCACTGAGTCGGTGATGCCATCCAACCATCTCATCCTCTGTCACCCCCTTCTCCTCCTGCCCTCAATCTTTCCCATCATCAGGGTCTCTTCCAATGAGTTGGCTCTTCCTATTAGTATTGGAGCTTCAGCTTCAACATCAATCCTGTCACTGAATATTCAGAGTTGATTTCCTTTAGGATTGACTGGTTTGGTCTCCTTGGGGACTCTCTAAGGGGCTCTCAAGAGTCTTCTCCACACCACAGTTGGGCCCTGAATGGAGAGAAATCCATGAGTTCTCTTCTGCTTAGACAACTGTGCTCTCATGAGAATCAGCTTCTTGATGGGTCAGAAAAATCAAGCAGAATACTATATGTTCAAAGTCACAGAGACTGAAGGTAATTAGAAGCGAGAGTGTAAATCCATCACCTTTCAGGGTCTTGCTGCCTGAACCATTTCAAAGGAGAAAGATGCTCTCACAGCTGGAATGGCAGCACAGATATCTAAAGGATCCCACATGTAAGCTTTAGAGTAAGGGTGACTTTAATTGGAAAGAATATGCCTGCAATTCTGGGATACCCAGGTTGGATCCCTGGGTTGGGAAGATCTCCTGGAGAAGGGAACGTCAACCTACTCCTGTATTCCTGCCTGGAGAATTCCATGGACAGAGGAGCCTGGTGGGCTACAGTCCATGGGGTTGCAAAGAGTCGGACACAACTGAAGCAACTAAAACATACGCATATAGGAAACCAACGCACTCCGGGTTGGAATATGGTAAAAACCTGTTTATAAGGTCAGCCAACCTTCTGTTCTTCTCTCGGCACCTTTTCCAGAAGGCAAGACAAGAGGAGGAACCTGCAGCAGTGAAGTGAAGCGTTCTTCTGACTCATTTATTTCCTGCCTGCCTGTTTACGGGAAGCACTCGCTGGCTCTAAACTGCCAAGCGCCCTTGTGTTTTCCTCAGTTTTTAAGCTGTGCTGTGTCACCAGATCATCTCATCTCCATTAGGCAAAGGCACAGTTGATGTGATGCCACAGACTTTTCCAGATGCTGTCGTTAATCAAGATTTCTCCTTCAAACACCTGTTTCCTTGCACGCAGAATTACTATTAGACCGTAACAGCCACGAGGAGACACCTTGAACCCTAAAACATAGAGCTTCTGGAAGGTGGTCCTGACTTCTTCCAGGGTTTGCAAAAAATTAAATCTTCCCCTCCTAGGTGCTGTCATAGCACAGTCATTAGTCAAGAGTGAGTTTTGCATAGCTCAGTGTTCCCTGTGAGGATAAGGTTGACTGTTTATGACCCAATGTTACTCACAATCTCCATTTTCATCTTACCTGTTAAAACATATGCTCTTGAAGAATTGGGTTCTGCAAGGGAGCAATTTCTCTGTCTTACAGCAACACTTCTTAAAATCTTCCTCTTGACCTCAATCTCAGGGCAGACAGAGTAATGGGACCACTGAGATATCAGGGGGAAAGTATAGCTTTGAAAGTGAAAGTGTTAGTCACTCAATCATATCAGACTCTTTGTGACCCCATGGATTGTAGCCCACCAGATTCCTCCATCCATGGGATTTTCCAGGCAAGAATACTGGAATGGGTTGCCATTCTCTTCTCCAGGGGATCTTCATTGTCAGTCAGATTCTTTATGATCTAAACAACTGAGCTCTGAAGTGTACCTTTAGAGAAACTGAGATTCAGACTGAACCCTCATGTTTCACCTATAAATACCGTGTGAATTTTTACCATGTACCACTTTTTACATTTATCTTTTTCAGAGAAGTAATATTTTGTATAACACTTCTTCAAGGAAAAATAATTTTACTTTGAAGTTTCTCATCTTTATCTTGCAGCTCCCTGTCCTGACATATGTGAGTCCCATTTTGAAAATGAATGATTTAAGGTTCTTAGTTTCTCTTATTTGGAAATATCTCTTAAGTCCCAGATCATGGGATGATTTATCAGTCAGCTGACTGATTACAGTTCAGTATGAATAAGCTTGCTAGATCTTTCCTGAGAAAGAGTTACTGCAAGAGAAAAGGCAGTGTAATTATGAGAATGCTAGTGACATAAGAGGGGGACTGACTAGCACCGAGTGAGGGCTTTAGCAAAGAGCTGGACAGAGGGTCATCCAGTGACCTGGAAGCAACACACATCCAGTTATTAGGTCAGGATTTTGCACCAGGGATCAGAAACAGGCTCTCTTATAGGTGAATACAGGCAAATTGAATAACTTCTATAGCAGTACTTTTAATCCTACAAACTAAATTCCTAATAATAGCTAGGAGTAAAAAGTAGGACATATTCCTGAATTAAAATAAGATGTGATTTAGTAAGAAATAGATATGAATGGTTGATGCAAATGCAAGATCATCTGATACATGTCACAAGGCTGGTACAAATAGGCTGCTCTAGAAGTTCATTAAGGAGATCAGCCCTGGGATTTCTTTGGAAGGAATGATGCTAAAGCTGAAGCTCCAGTACTTTGGCCACCTCATGCGAAGAGTTGACTCATTGGAAAAGACTCTGATGCTGGGAGGGATTGGGGGCAGGAGAAGAAGGGGACAACAGAGGAAGAGATGGCTGGATGGCATCACTGACTTGATGGACATGAGTCTGAGTGAACTCCGGGAGATGGTGATGGACAGGGAGGCCTGGCGTACTGTGATTCATGGGGTCGCACAGAGTCGGACACGACTGAGCGACTGAACTGAACTGAACTGAGAAGTTCACTTCATGGAGGGGGCCCCAGAACTTCTTTAAAAGGTGAAGACATACTACCCAGCCTCACATAATAATATGCATAGTAAATTGATAGTGCTGGGAGAAATATCAGCAACCTCAGATATGCAGATGTGTGTGTTAATCTTTCAGTCACGTTCAACTCTTTGAGACCCTATGCACTGTAGCCCACCAGGCTCCTCTGTCCACAGGATTCTCCAGGCAAGAATACTGGATTGATTTGCCATTTCCTTCTCCAGGGCATTGTCCTGACCCAGGCATCAAACCCAGGTCTCTTGCCTTGCAGGCAGAGTCTTTACCATCTGAGCCACAGGGAAGCCCAGATATGCAGACAGTACCAGTCTAATGGCAGACAGCAAGAGGAACTAAAGAGCCCCTTGATGAAGGTTAAAGAGGAGAGGTGAAAAGGCTGGCTTAGAACTTAACATTCACAAAACTAAGATTATGGCATCCAGTCCTATCACTTCTTGGCAAACAGATGGAGAAAAAGTAGAAACAGTGACAGATTTTATTTTGTTGGGCTCCAAAATCACTGTGGATTTTGCATGGTGACTGCAGCCATGCAATTAAGGCTTAACACCAAAGAACTGAAGCTTTCAAACTGTGGGAGGACTGATGCTGAAGCTGAAGCTCCTATCCTTTGATCACCTGAGTAAACTCATTGGAAAAGACCTTGATGCTGGGAAAGATTGAGGGCAGGAGGAGAAGGGGACAACAGAGGATGAGAGGGTTGGATGGCATCACCAACTCAATGGACATGAGTTTGAGCAAACTCTAGGAGATAGTGAAGTACAGGGAAGCCTGGTGTGCTGCAGTCCATGGGGTTGCAAAGAATAGGACATGACTTAGGGACTGAAAAAAAAACAGCAACAAGGCTAGACAAAGTTGTACTGGAAAAGATCCCATGGCCCATTTTAAAAAAATCACAAATGCTTTAAACTAACTTTAGTTTTTAGAGCACTTTTAAGTCCAAAGCAACATCAAGAAAGTGTACAGAATTTCCCCATATACTTCCTACCCTCATACATGACAGCTTTCCCATCATCAACATCCTCCTCCAGAGAGGTCAGTTTGTTATAACAGATGGCTCTGCACTGACAGGTCATTATCACCATGATTCACATTCGGATTCACTCATGGTGCTGTACATTCTATGGATTTAAACACATGTCCATCATTATAGCATCATAGGGAAGAGTTCACTGCCCTAAAAATCCTCTGTGCTCTGGGTATTCATCACTCGTCCTTCAGTACCTGACAACCATTGCTTATTACTGTTTTCATGATTTTGCCTTTTTCGGGATTTCATATGATTAGAATCTAACAGTATATAACCTTTTCAGATAGATTTCTTTCATGGGGTAATATGCATTTAAGGTTCCACTGTGTCTCTTCTTGATATCTTGTTTCTTTTAAATGCTAAATAATATTCATTTGTCTGATTGCCACAGTTTATTCATACACCTACTTAAAGGTATATTGACTATTTCCAGTTTGGGGCAATTATGGATAAAGATGCTATGAACATCTGTGTGTGGGTGTTTTTATAGATATAAGATTTCAGCTGATTTGAGTAAATACCAAGGAAGATGTTGCTGGACCATAAGGTAAAAGGACATTTAGTTTTATAAGAAACCAGCAATCTGTCTTCCAAGGTGACTGGACCATTTTGCTGTCCCACCAGCAATGAACGAGAGTTTCTGCTGCTGCACATCCTCAACGGCATTTGGTGTTGTCAGTGTTTCAGATTTTCATCATTTTAATAGAAATCATCAGGAAGATCCCCTGGAGAAGGAAATGGCAACCCACTCCAGTATTCTCACCTGGAAAATTCCATAGATGGAGGAGCCTGGTGGGCCACAGTCCATGGGGTCGAAAGAGTTGGACACGACTGAGCGACTTCACTTTTCACTTCACTTCACATCAGTTTTTAGTTTGGCTTGGAAATCAGGGCATGTGAATGGGAGTAGTGGGTGCCAAATAGGTGGACCAAGCTCAAATTGTAATTGGTTCTAACAAAAAGACCACTTCATTCAACAGACACATGATCTGAGTGTCTTCTTTCCATTTTTTCCAAAGGTCAACTCTTTCCAGGTCTAAGTGGCAAGAGAACAGAGTTTACCCTACAATCCTCCAATCTGGGGCTCTGGACATGCTTTTTATGTTCACGTGCCCCCTCCCTGGTCCCAGCAGTCCCTCCCAACCTGCCCCATCCCAACTCCTCCCACCTAGTGTCCCTCTGTTCATTCCCTCCCTCAGTTCCCTTACTGATCCCTTCCCACATTTTTCATTCTTCACCCCCACCTTCCCCTCCCTTTCATTTACTTCCCAGCCCCTGCTGTCTTCTCCCCACCTCTTCTCACTGGGATGGACGGTGCACAGGATGTTGCTCATCTGCAAGGGTAGCAGGGACAAGACCTCACCTTCCTTCACTTCTCTTTCATTATTCCCTGTCATCTGACCCCACCCGAAGCTCTAAAGATGGATCAGTTCAGTTCAGTTCAGTTCAGTCACTCAGTTGTGTCCGACTCTTTGCGACCCCATGAATCGCAGCACGCCAGGCCTCCCTGTCCATCACCATCTCCCGGAGTTCACTCAGACTCGCATCCATCGAGTCCATGATGCCATCCAGCCATCTCATCCTCTGTCGTCCCCTTCTCCTCCTGCCCCCAATCCCTCCTAGCATCAGAGACTTTTCCAATGAGTCAACTCTTCGCATGAGGTGGCCAAAGGACTGGAGTTTCAGCTTTAGCATCATTCCTTCCAAAGAAATCCCAGGGCTGATCTCCTTCAGAATGGACTGGTTGGATCTCCTTGCAGTCCAAGGGACTCTCACGAGTCTTCTCCAACACCGCAGTTCAAAAGCATCAATTCTTCAGCCCTCAGCCTTCTTCACAGTTCAACTCTCACATCCATACGTGACCACAGGAAAAACCATAGCCTTGACTAGACGGACCTTAGTCAACAAAGTAATGTCTCTGCTTTTGAATATGCTATCTAGGTTGGTCATAACTTTTCTTCCAAGGAGTAAGTGTCTTTTAATTTCATGGTTGCAATCACCATCTGCAGTGATGTTGGAGCCCCAAAAAATAAAATCTGACACTGTTTCCACTGTTTCTCCATCTATTTCCCATGGAGTGATGGGACCGGATGCCATGATCTTCATTTTCTGAATGTTGAGCTTTAAGCCAACTTTTTCACTCTCCTCTTTTACTTTCATCAAGAGGCTTTTTAGTTCCTCTTCACTTTCTGCCATAAGGGTGGTGTCATCTGCATATCCGAGGTTATTGATATTTCTCCCGGCAATCTTGATTCCAGCTTGTGTTTCTTCCAGTCCAGGATTTCTCATGATGTACTCTGCATAGAAGTTAAATAAGCAGGGTGACAATATACAGCCTTGATGCATTCCTTTTCCTATTTGGAACTAGTCTGTTGTTCCATGTCCACTTCTAACTGTTGCTTCCTGACCTGCGTACAGATTTCTCAAGAGGCAGGTCAGGTGGTCTGGTATTCCCATCTCTCTCAGAATTTTCCACAGTTTATTGTGGTCCACTCAGTCAAAGGCTTTGGCATAGTCAATAAAGCAGAAATAGATGTTTTTCTGGAACTCTCTTGCTTTTTCCATGATCCAGTGGATGTTGGCAATTTGATCTCTGGTTCGTCTGCCTTTTCTAAAACCAGCTTGAACATCAGGAAGTTCACGGTACACGTATTGCTGAAGCCTGGCTTGGAGAATTTTGAGCATTACTTTACTAGCGTGTGAGATGAGTGCAACTGTGTGGTAGTTTGAGCATTCTTTGGCATTGCCTTTCTTTGGGATTGGAATGAAAACTGACCCTTTCCAGTCCTGTGGCCACTGCTGAGTTTTCCAAATTTGCAGGCATATTGAGTGCAGCACTTTCACAGCATCATCTTTCAGGATTTGAAATAGCTCTACTGGAATTCCATCACCTCCACTAGTTTTGTTCATAGTGATGCTTTCTAAGGCCCACTTAACTTCACATCCCAAGATGTCTGGTTCAAGATGGATCAGGGCACCCTCAAATTCCTAACATCATATTTTCTTTGTTTCACATGCCATGACTTTGAAGAAAGAGCATCATCTCAAACCTGTGATGATGGGTCAGTCTCCATCTGCCTTTCCAACCACGGAACTCAAACTCATGGCATGGGTTTGTCTTATAATCTATCCCTTCTTCCCAAAGCCCCTGTTGAAGTCTGATTCAAGAATGACCAGAAACATCTCAGACACCAAGAACATCCCAGGAAGGGTTTTGCTGTTCCAACTGAAGGCCAAGAGCCCAGGGCAGCCAGCAACAACCTTGTCTACCCTCTTCAGAGATCATGGCCCCTCATCTTTTGGGTGATAAAGCTGACATGGGAACCACACCCCTGAGTGTATAGATTCTCTCTGCACTGACACAGACTTCTGATTCCAGCTCACCTGCAGCTTCCCCTGCTGCCTAGGGGTCACTGGTCTCAATCCAGCTGGCAGCGTTGGACCTTGTTCCATCTGTTGCCACTGGTCCCTATTCCAGTGACACTGGTGTCCAGGTGCTCAACCCTTCCTGGCATTTAAGAGACAGCAGTTTCATGGAGTCTGATATATGGTGTTATCAGCATAGAAACAAATGGCTGCCTGCCTGCCGCTGGCTTGTCTGAACCTAGGAAGCCACTCACTCATTAGGGATAATGGCATAGTCAGACAGTAATTGAGGTCAGCGAGCCTCACTCTGTCATGCCTGGACAGAGGCTCTGCCCTGTACTTTTTCATTTTTTTCATTTGGACTTTAGCCTAGAAGAGGTCACAGCAGTAACTGATCAGTTTGAAAAAATGCCCAATATTTTGATTTTGCCTTTGAAGGTCTGTTTTGAAGGTGGTCATTGGGAACTATTAGCACACTCAGGGAGTTTTTTGAGAGCAGCCTTATCTGTTTGAGTAGTTTAAGCTTTTTGTTTATAAAAGGGTAAATAACATTACAGGAAAAATGTTTTTGAAAAGCAGTGCTTTCTTTTCAGTTTGTCAACCAAGGAAGACCACTATTGTTCTGTTCTGGAGAGGAATGCATGTGAGCCAAGAGCACTGATACATGCGACCCCTGAAGCCAGCGAGCATGGGGCTCAGGCGCCAGGACTATCACCCACCTCTCACCTGTGGCACACCTGTGACAGTCAAGGACAGCTGTTGTCTTTCGCTTGGGGCCCATGGGTGGACACCACAAAGAGCCAGTTTGGGAATCTACACAATTAAAATTCCTGCTGGATAAACTATTCCCATACCAGTGCCCCACCTGGAGATTATGTTTTGTTTATTCTGTGGTTAGATCTGGACATTGGAATGATAAAAATGTCCAGCTAGAGTTATATATCCCTGATGATCATGCCAGGTGGGGATTGGGTCTCAGGAAACATTGTTCTAAAAGATTCTTTTTCTCTTCTGAGTCTTGGTCAGAAGACTGATTAAAAAAAATAATAATGATAAAGCAACTCTGTTCACATATACTATCCAGGCTTCCAATCAGCTATCAATAATCACAAAGTTGTCTAGGCTTGATGGGATGTTAAATTTAGAGTCCTAACACCCTTTCTGTTCCTATAACTTTATGTTACAGACCCAAGAATGAGTGACTTCATCAGGAACCTTAAGGCCAGATAAGGGCTGACACCTAAAGTCAGCCTCCACCAATCATGGTTTTTCAACTTGTGAACTGAAGGGATTAAATTGTGTTATCAAGAAGTTCCCTCTCAACCTGCATTTCTACCAACAGCTTAACTGTGTCACAGGCATTAGAGATGTTTACAAACAGGTGTCTTTTCCACTTTCTTTTGCACATGTCAAGCCTGAACTTCACTTCTCTGTTCAAAAGTGAGCTGGCATTTGAGTTGTCTTGGCCATTGAAGAGTGAATGGAAGCGAAATACATGACTGCAGAGAAAAACTTTAACAACTAAGGCGTGATTTATCATGCTCTCACTCATGAGGGCCGGAGAAGGCAATGGCACCCTACTCCAGTACTCTTGCCTGGAAAATCCCATGGACAGAAGAGCCTGGTAGGCTGCAGTCCATGAGATCACTAAGAGTCGGACACGACAGAGCAACTTCCCTTTCACTTTTCACTTTCATGCATTGGAGAAGGAAATGGCAACCCACTCCCGTGTTCTTGCCTGGAGAATCCCAGGAACGGGGGAGCCTGGTGGGCTGGCATCTATGGGGTCACACAGAGTTGGACACGACTGAAGCGACTTAGCAGGAGCAGCAGCGGCAGCAGCATTCATGATGGCAACTTGAGCTGAGAGGAAGCTTTGTTAGTGTGACTATGGAATAATAATCCTGGGGCAAAACATCTTTTCCAGTCCGCACTGTAAAAACCAGAGACAAACCTTAACTATTTAGACCACTGAGATGTTAGAGATATTTGTTACTGGAGCACATTTATTTTTTTCTAACTGATACCGTATATCTCAACTTCTGAAAGCTTCATGAGGACTTTTCAAATTCTCGCTGCCCCACTGAGAATGACTTAGTCAAATGTTCAATGATCATGTTGATCCTGATGGAGTAACCTCTCTAACTTACCAAAAAAGAGACCATTTTTAAAGCATGGTAACTAGATGTGTGCTAAGTCTCTTCAGTCACGTCTGACTCTGTGACCGTACGGACTGTAGACTGCCAGCCTCTTTTATCTGTGGGATTATCCAGGCAAGAATACTGGAATGGGTTGCTGTGCCCTCCTCCAGGAGATTTTCCTGACCCAGGGATCAAGCCCAAGTGTCTTATGTCTCCTGCACTGGCAGGAGGGTTCTTTACCACTAGCACTACCTGAGAAGCCCTATAGAATATGTTTATTACTTCATTTGTCAATTTCTTGGATTTGGCCAGTGTAACTTGGAGAGATTAGTGTGATCCAGAGATTTCTGATTCTGAAGCTGAAAAGTTAAGAATTTTGACTGTAAGTGACAGCCACCAGTAAAGCAGCAGGAGCTTTTTTTTTTTTTTTTTTTTTTGCAATTTAATACTTGATGATTTGGACATCAAATGCTACAGAATTTGTAAGAGAAGCTTCTGAGGAAGTAAATTTCCCTTTTTGAGATTTAATCTGATTGTGTTTAACATTTCATACCTGAGATATTATTAGCTTACACTTGTGACAATGAACTGGATAGATGGCATTCAGCTGAGATCATATGCACAAAATTACATGAAAAATGGAAATATCAAGGTTCGTTTAGCACAGCTGTTTGCTAATGAAGACATATTACTAATGGAGAAGTTTGTTTTCTAAAAGGAACTTCCACCTGAGGCTGTGAAAATACAAAAGAGATGAGTAAACTAAGATGGAGACAGAAGGAATTATTCCTAATTAAATATCAGTGATTTATTTGCCAAATCTCAGATATTGCAATGAATAAATCACTGGTTGTGAAGGTGGAATGCAGGCTCTCCTCCTGACTGATACTGTGATGAACTAATTTGAGTTTGAAGTCTCCAATGTACTTTGCCCTGTGTTCCTGTCACTATAAAATGCATTTCCTTGTATCTTTGTTCTTCATCCATGCATTCCAACATAAGGCAGTGAAACAGAAAACAGCTCTTGAATTTTAGAATAACAACAGCAGCAGCACAAATCTGTACAGCAAAACTGTTCTCCTTCTTGTGCTGAAGATGCTGAAATGCTGTTACCAGCCAGAGTCAAAGCAGGCCCATAACTTGTCTGATAGTTGGAAGCACATCTCTCTTTTTCAACACGCTCATCAGTGTGTGCTTGCTTTGTGGAAATACATGGTATAGCTGAAGAAAAAGTCATCCATGTTGGATATTCTCAAAGCTTTCAGGAATGAATTCAACATAAAATAACAGATGGCAAGCACTGAGGCTATTAAGTTTGAGGCAATAGTGTGCAATACAGAGGGGCTGGTGGAGCCAACGAGGGGATACTGGCCAGACATGGAAGGCTGAAGTGCCAAGGTTAGCTCTCACCCCACGGACAGCTGATGGTGGGGTCTCACCCCTGTGGTGGATGACCTGATGACCCCATCCACTGAGCGGTTATTCAAACGGGAATGTGTTGGAACATTCTGATGAAAGCCTATGTTAGAGGTTTCTTGCAGACTTCAAATGACAGCTTATGTGCTGTTTTGCACGCAGAGATCTCCCATCCAGAGAATGTAGCAGCAGAATGTAATGACTTTTGGACACTGATGTCCACCAGTTCATCATGGGTGTTTATTGTGTGCATCAGTGCTAGAACTGAGGATATAAAAATGAACAAGGCCGACACCCTGGTTTTCAAGGTAGCAAATCTGGGTGGCCCTTGAGGTTTATATTCTTGTTTCTTTGGGGGCCTGGGTAAAGAGTAAAGAATCTGCCTGTAATGTAGGAGACTTGGGTTCCATCCCTGGGTTGGGAAGATCCCTTGGAGAAGGGAATGGCTACCCGCTCCGTATTCTTGTCTGGAGAATCCTCATGGGCAGAGAAGGCTGGCAGGCTACAGTCCTTGGAGTCGCAAAGAGTCGGACACGACTGAGCGACTACCAGTCTCACTTTCACATCTTTGGGGGTTCAGCAGATAGGAAACTTACCAAGTCAGGGTTAACTTAACAGACAAGTAGGCTGATACCAGCCACTGCTCGCCCTTCCTAGAAAAGAAGTTCTCAAACGAGGGACTGTCCATTGGTGACCATCACACAGGTGTTCCTTTCTCCCAGATGCAAGAGGTGGATCAGCAGAAGACAGGGACGCTCGACACTGGCAGGTTGGTCACTGGCTGGGTCAGGCAAGGTACGAAATGGTGAGAATTCAGGGGACCATGTGCTCTTCTGCTTCTCGGCTCGTAAGTTTTCCTAGGAAAGCCCACTTTCTACCTGCACCAAGAACTAGTGGGACTGAACCCATGTCCCATAGAGTTACCAGAAGCTGATAACTAGTAGAAATTCTTAAACCTGTCTTAACAACAAAAGTGGGAACAGCTTGTTAAAAATCCTTTGCTCATATACTACCTTCATTGATTAAGCTTCTTTTTTTCTTTTTTTCTCTTTAATAACATACCTTCCCAGTTTCATGCAGACCAGTTGTTTTACAGGAATTGGAGTCAGCTCCTGCCCTGTGTCAGACGGCTAGGTCTGATTGGGACCACTGACCCTAAAATGAGGCCTATGCAGGTGTGTGACGAATGGCTTCTTGACATCAGAGGACTCGAAAACTCTACCCTCAGGTCACTCTATGCATTTCCATTTTGAACACGCACATGCGTGTAACTGACATGCACCTGTGCAAAACTCTGGCTACCTCCCCTTTTCCCCACCTCCAATAACCTTTCCCCAAACTGAAGATCAACATGCTTACCCCATTAACATCCCAGCCCCCTCACCTCTGGGGAGGCAGATCTGAGACTTGGCCCTCCCGTGTCCTCACTTGGTTGCACTGTAGATAAACTCTTTCTTAGCTGTGAACCTCTGTGTTCTCTGTCTTACTGCACATCAGGCAAAGAGACTTGGTTCATTAGCAGAATCTGAAAGCAACCCCTTGGCACAGTTCAGGAGGAAAACAAACAAGTCAGCCACCAACTAAGATGCTGCTAAACTGATATAAAGTCATCCTTGTGATGCAGAGAAAAGAGCGTTGATTCCCTCTGAGTCTACTGGAAGGTTTCACAGAGGATGAGGACTTTAGGTTGAGCCCTAAAGACCGAGTAGGACTTGGACAGAGGCAGGGAGAAGACCTAGGGGTGCAGGCAGGAGTTCAAGGTGAAGATTCCTGAATGGCGAGAAGCCCTGTAGGACTGGGATGTCTGTGCACTCAGTGAATTGCATCTGTCCAGACAGCAGTCTGCAGTGAGGTTCTGGGTCAGTCTCAGCCTACAACAGTGACGCTTTCTACTAGGAGTGACTGGGCACTCACCTGGGCACATACTACCTGTGGCTGCCCCCACAGGTATTTCCCCGTCAGAGCCGATGTTGTGGCTGCACCAGCCCTTGTGCATCTTGCTATTGCTGTAAGTTGCTCCTCAGCAACAAGCATCAAGAAAACTTCAAATAGCAAACTTACTACTCACAAGTCTGCAGGGTACACAGTACACCCGCAGTCACACAGTGAAGTGGAGATGGGGAGACCTCAGCTTCTGCTGTAATTTTATTGGAATCAAGGGTGGGATGATTAGGATTTTACAGGTTCACTCTTCATTGGTGGATTTTAAATCTAAGAGTAAAAATTAAAGCACAGAGAAAGTAAATAAAGCAAGCAAGCAGGTCACACAGGGCTTCCTAAAAGGGGATATCATAGGTGGAACATCATAGTTGACTCCCTTTTTAGTTGAACAGCAGGGAAATCAGTTGTGAATATTCATTGGAAGGACTGATGCTGAAGCTGAAACATTGGCCAGCTGATGCAAAGAACTGACTCATTTGAAAAGATTCTAATGCTGGAAAAGATTGAAGGCAGGAGGAGAAGGGGACGGCAGAGGATGAGATGGTTGGATGGCATCGATGACTCAATGGACATGAGTTTAAGTAAACTCTGGGAGTTGGAGATGGACAGGGAGGCCTGGAGTGTTGTAGCCCATGGGGTAACAGAGTCGGACATGACTGAGTGACTGAACTGAACTGAGACAACGTATTTTTTCAACATGAGTGCCTTGAAGTGGATGCCTCAGCAATCCACCTCCCCTTCAAAGCATTGCTTCTTCTAATAGTAGAGTCTTAAGCTCCTAGTATAGTGCATGTATAAATTTCATTAAATATTCATTTATTTTAAAAGCTTTTTATTCATTGTTTCTCAAAATCTGGGGCTGGTATTTGATGGTAATCGACTGGTGCCACTCCCCCTCTTTTGACACGTGGATTTATGCTTTCTTTCTTCTGAAAGTTCTGGAGTTTGCATTGAATAGGGCCAAAGTTATAAGTATCTAAGGAGAAAAGATCAGTCTCTTTTAAAGTTTTAAAGAAAATACCCGTGTTCAAATGCCAACCATATAATAATAATGTGACATTCTGTAAAGAACTGTCATTTTCTAGGAAGGCTTTCTGATATAACTTTGGCAGAATAAGTGTTGAGGACAGTGGAGGGGGGTGACTGGAAAGGTCATCTAACTGCTTCTTTATATTTTTCTCAAAAACGTGTGATGCCATTGATCAAAGGTAAAAATTTTAATTCAACTGAAATATATCTTTGAATTATTGAGCAAAGATTTTAAAGATTTGAGGTTAGATGAAAATTATAAACTTCATAATGCAACTCAATATGAAATACTTTAGCTTTTCACGATGGAACATGAATGGGTAAAAAGGGCAGTTTTAACACTGAATTAAATGCAGAGTTAATACTTTTGTCAGTCTTATTATTCCAATTGCTTTTTTTTCTTAACATGCAGTTCAATTTAACCTTCTCAAGTAACCTTTCCTGGCATCATGAAGAGAACTAGGGGAGCATGGCACAATGAATACCATGAGTTACTAGAGGGGAGATGACTGTCTAGAAACATATCGAGCTTAAGCTTCCTCCTAAAGGCAAAATGAAGGTTTGCTTAATCAAACAAAAATAGAGACAACTTTTTTCTTTGCAAACAGACCTTGTCTATAAACTCTGTTAAAGCAATGTCTTCAGGTTGAAGAATAGTAATACTCCATGGAAACATGTATCTACGTAAGTAATGAAGAGCACTGGAAATGATAATACGTCGGCAAATAAGAGATTTTTAAATATTTATTTTAAAGAGAGTTTGTGTTCCTGAACTCAGATTTGGCTGCTCACCTCTTGAAAGCCAGTACTTGAGAGAAGAGTGTTGGTAGGAATGGAAATATTGCCTTATTCAGGAGGCTGGCAACCTGGGGAGAAGGTGGACTCGTGTGTAAGAACCAACTCCCAAAGATTCTACTGAACCATGAGAATTTCCAAAGGGGGAAATTAATTGTAGTTCATCATTTCAGGAGGAGTCAGAGTCTTTGTTATCTCCCAGTGTTTGCAGAGTTTCCTATGACTGGCGGTGAAGTTATAGGAAGTTGCTCCAGGACTCCTGTGCTCAGCCTGAAAAAGTACCTTACTGCCAACACAGGTTAGACATGAGAGATGCAGGTTCAATCCGTGGATTCAGAAGATCCCCTGGAGGAGGGCACGGCAACCCACTCTAGTGTTCTTGCCTGGGGAATCCCATAGACAGAGGAGCCTGGCAGGTGCTCTGTCGTGTCTGACACTGCTTGCGATCCCATGGACTGTAGCCCACCAGTCTCCTTTGCCCATGGGGATTCTCCAGGCAAGAATACTGGAGTGGGTTGCAATCCCTGCTCCAGAGGATCTTTCCAACCCAGGGATCGAACCCAAGTCTCCTGCATTGCAAGAAGATTCTTTACCATCTGAGACACTGGGGGCCACCAGGGAAGCCCTTAGTTGCAGCAAAAAAAAAAAAAAAAAACCCTCTAAGATAGTGTTATGTATATTCCTTGAGGAGGAACCAGGACTCTGCATTATTGGTTTACCATTGCTTCTGCTTTGTTTCTGCATTTCCTAACTTTTCTCATCAGCAACTGTTTGAATCTGCCCTTTGATAGTCAGGGAAGTTTTAGGAGGCGAAGCTTTTTTCCTAGAAACAAGAAATGAGAACATTAAAAGGATTTGTACCTTGAAGGCTCCCGTAGGGTCCTTTCTAGTTTCAATAGTCAATTCTGAAAAATTTTAAGGAACCAATTCTGAGATAAAATTTTTTATTTCAGGAGAACTTTACAGTCTTAAAAATTATTGAGGACCGCAGAGAATATTGTAATATCTACCAATACTTTGTCATGTAAGAAACTAAAATAAGAACATATCTTCATTAATAAATATTTTAAATATTTGCTTATTAACTTGCTTTAAAGTAGTAATAATAAAAAGTGCAAAATATATGTTTATATATAACTGAATCACTTTGTTGTATACCTGAAACTAACACAGCATTGGCAATCAAATATGTTCCACTATAAAATAAAAATTTTTTAATTTAAAAAATAAAGATTGAAGGCAGGAAAAGAGGATGACAGAGGAAGAGATGGTTGGATGGCATCACCAACTCAATGGACACGAGTCTGAGCAAGCTCCAGGAGATGATGAAGGACAGGGTGTGCTTCAGTCCATGGGGTCGCAAAGAATCAGACAGGAAAGAGTGACTGAACAACAATGAATAAAAAAAATAACTACATCTTCCAAAAGAGAAAATAATGAACAGGAAAACATTATTTTTTATTTTTCAAATCTCTTTTATACTTAAATAAAGACAGCTAAAGTATAATATCTGATTTTTCATTCATTTTGTTGTAATTTAACACATAATGCAGCAAATGGAAAATTCTTTTTTATGACAGAGTAAAAATTTAGAAAGCAAACACTGTTTCATCATCATGAAAATGATTTTAAACTCATGGGTGATCTGAAAGGAACTTATGGACCACAGAAGACCTTAGGCTGTTCTTCGAAAACCACTTGTTTAAACAAAAAATAACAACAATATGTTTTGAAGTTAATAACTTATGTAGAGGTAAAATGTGTAAAACCGCTAGCATTTAGACTGGAATGAAGGAAATGAACGTAAGGACTGCATAGCTCTCACACTCTACTTGAAATGGCATAATTTAGAAGTAGTCCATGACAATATATGTAAATTGTAAATCTTAGAGCAATTGTTAAAAATAAATAAATGAACCAGATTCAGTAAATATTCCAAAATTGAAGACAAAAGTCAAGTATTAAAAATCACTCTCAAAAACAATAAGGAAAAGCAAAAAAAAAGTGAAACATTAATATGCAATGTGTCAAGTTTAAAAATTATGAGAGTTGCAAGTTATGTTTTATTTGGGGCAAAATGAAGACTGTAGCCTTGGAGATAGTGCCTCAGATAATGCTGAGAAACTGCTCTGAAGAGGCAAGGGGGAAAGTTCAATATATATATGATTTCAGTGAAGGGAGAAAATATGCAAGCAAGCACATGTTTTTCCAGAACGTTTCTACTAGTCTCGTGAACCTTGGCTAGTCAAAAAGAACAGTTGTCACCATAAAGGATTTTAGTGCTTTTCTAGATTTGGGGAAATATAAGAATCAAGGCTCCTAAAATCAGCTCCTGAAAAGATCTAACTATCTGAAAACCTAGCCTGTCAAATATTCGCCGAGCACAGAGTGCCTCATTTCTGCTCTCCACCCTGAACTGCTTTCAGGGGCTTTTTAAGGTCAGCAGCTGCAGCAGCACATGATTTAATCCTTGTAGAGGTAGGTGGCAAGTGCCAATTATTAGTTGACAGATACAAATAGGAAGTACATTAGTACACACAAACCTAGCAATATCAGAAGGTACATTAAAAATAAAAAGTTGACAATCAATGACACCTTCAATTATTTAAATTTCACCTTAAGAAGACAGAAAAAGAGCAAATTGAATCAAAACAAGTATGAAGAAAAGTGAAAGTGAGAATAGCTCAATATGTCTGACTCTTTGTGACCCCATGGACTATACAGTCCGTGGAATTCTCTAGGCCAGAATACTGGAGTGGGTAGCTGTTCCCTTCTCCAGGGGATCTTCCCAACCCGGAGATCAAACCCAGGTCTCCCAAATTGCAGGTGGATTCTTTACAACTTGAGCTGCCAGGGAAGCCCAAGAATACTGGCATGGTAGCCTATCCCTTCTCCAGTGGATCTTCCTGACCCAGGAATCGAAATGGTATATCCTGCAGTGCAGGTAGATTCTTTACCAGCTGAGATATCAGGGAAGCACAAAATACTGAAGTAAAAAAATAGAGTGGAAACAATGAAAAGGAAAACAGAACCAGTAGACAAAAATGGTAGAACCAAAAGCTAGATTTTAGAATCTAGTTAAATCAATAAAATTTATAAAATGTTAACTCTTTTTAAAAATGAAAAAAAAAGAAAAGCAAAATCAAATATTTAGTTCAGTTCAGTCACTCAGTTGTGTCCGACTCTTAGTGACCCCATGAACTGCATCCTACCAGACTCCTCTGCCCATGGGATTTTCCAGGCCAGAGTACTGGAGTGGGTTGCCATTTTCTTCTCTGTAGACTTGGATTACAGTGATATTGAATGTTTTGCCTTGGAAACGAACAGAGATCATTCTGTTGTGTTTGAGATTGCAACCAAGTACTGCATGTTGGACTCTTTGTTGACTGTGACGGCTACTCCATTTCTTCTGAGGGATTTTTGCCCACAGTAGTAGATATACTGGTCATCTGAGTTAAATTCCCCATTCCAGTTTATTTTAGTTTGCTGATTCCTAAAATGTCAGTGTTCACTATGTGGTCTCCTGTTTGACCACTTCCAATTTGCCTTGATTTATGGACCTCACATTCCAGGTTCCTATGCAATATTGCTCTTTACAGCACTGGACTTTACTTCCATCAAAGTTTATTTCACAACAAACTGTGGAAAATTCCTAAACAGATGGGAATACCAGACCACCTGACCTGCCTCCTGAGAAATCTCTACGCAGGTCAAGAAACAACAGTGAGAACTGGACATGGAACAACGGACTGGTTATAAATCAGGAAAGGAGTACATCAAGGCTGTATATTGTTACGCTGATTATTTAACTTATATGCAGAGTATGTCATATGAAATGCCGGGCTGGATGAAGTACAAGCTGGAATCAAGATTGCCAGGAGAAATATCAATAACCTCAGATATGCAGATAACACTACCCTTATGGCAGAAAGCAAAGAATAACTAAAGAGCCTCTTGATGAAAGTGAAAGAGGAGAGTGAAAAAGTTGGCTTAAAACTCAACATTTAGAAAACTAGGATCATGACAACCAGTCCCATAACTTCATGGCAAATAGATGGGGAAACAATGGAAACAGTGAGAGACTTTGTTTTGGGGGGCTCCAAAATCACTGCAAATGGTGACTACAGCCATTAAATTAAACCTAGGCAGCTTATTAAAAAGCAGAGACATTACTTTGCTGACAAAGTTCTGTCTAGTCAAAGCTATGGCTCTTCCAGCAGTCATGTGTGGATGTGAGAGTTGAACTATAAATAAAGCTGAGCACTGAAGAATTGATGCTTTTGAACTGTGGTGTTGGAGAAGATTCTTGAGAGTCCCTTGGACAGCAAGGAGATCAAACCAGTCCATCCTAAAGGAAATCAGTCCTGAATATTCATTGGAAGTACTGAAGCTGATGATGTGAAGAACTGATTCATTGGAAAAGATCCTGATGCTGGGAAAGATTGAAGGTGGGAGGAGGAGGGGATGACAGAGGATGAGATGGCTGGATGGTATCACCGACTCAATGGACATGAATTTGAGTAAGATCTGGGAGTTGGTGATGGACAGGGAGGCCTGGCGCACTGCAGTCCATGGGGTTGCAAAGGGTCGGACAAGACTGAGTGACAGAACTGAACTCAATTGTGGTATGTTGATGAGAGAAATTACAAAATTAAATGTGGAACTGTCCTGTAGGAATGTTTCTTCTTTCAGATAAGTCTAAAACACATTGAGATCGGGAAAGGCAGAGCTTGTTTTATCAAACAGCTCAGTGTTCACACGAGACAGGGAGGGGAGGGAGGCTCAAGAGAGAAGAGATATGTACATAAAGTTGTGACTGACTCATGCTGTCCTATGCCAGAAACCAACACAGCATTGTAAAGCAATTTTTTCTCCAATTAAATAATTTAAAAAAGAAATAAGCAAAGTAGCAACAAATTTAAGGAAGACTGAAATCTGAACCCCCTGAGGCTCTATCCACACAGGTGGGTTTATTTGTTCCCCTTACAAGGCAAGATAATAAAGGATTTCTGACTAATTAGACAAATATGAATATTACTGCAGATGGAATGACTGACTTAGGGACAGATTGCTTAATTGGCCTAGTGTTGAGTGTGGGCTGTGTAAACCAAAGGTTCTGCAAGGAGACAGGATAAAATATTCCATGCAAGCAATTAACAACCATTTCAAGTAAGACAAGCTAAATATTCAGAGGAAGAATACATGAACCTGAAATCCCAGGGACTTAGCAAGAAAATTGATCTCTTGCTCCTGTAAAGTACAATGGATGTGTTCAGCTTTGTGCAGGCATTCCAGAGTCCATGCCAACAGAAGCTCAGCCATGTGAGACCCATGGGTCCCCAGGCCACCTGCATTGGATGACCTCCCAGCTGATGGGGGGAGAGAGGGATTGGATGGTCTTTCTGGAAGTCTGTAAGGGTCAGAGCTGGAAGAACATAAATTACATCGTCCCACATCCAATTTACTAAAAGTCAGTGACCCGATTCCGATAAAAAGGGGTCAGCAAAAATAGCTACATTATGGAAAAGATACATGAGTCCTTGGTGACCAGCGAGCTATCTCTACCACAGACATTAAGTATTGTTTGAAATAAGTTTTAAGACTATTAATGCCGTAAGGTACTCTACCAGAGAATGCTTGCTTTGAACCTCAAAATATCCAATATGATTAGAGGAAATGATTCAAAAGTAATCTGCTAGAAAGACTTACCTTTAGCATAAAATAATTTCCACTTTTAGGGAAAAGTTATAAGCAAAATTTAATAAGTGTGCTTGGTCCCTCAGTCGCGTCCGATTCTGTGTTGACCCCGTGGACTGTAGCCCGCCAAGCTCCTCTGTCCATGGGATTCTCCAGGCAAGAATACTGCAGTAGGGTGCCCTTTCTCATTCCAGAGGATCTTCCCTGTGTCTCAGGGGATATTACGTCTCCTACGTTGGCTGTCAGGTTCTTTACCACTAGTGCCACCTGGGAAGCCCAAAATTTAATAGGTGATGAATATTTATGTTGAGAAAAGGGAATAGAGGCTAATACTTCCTAATTAGAGAGAGTTCTTAGAGTTCTTATTAGGGTATGTGAACAGAAATTTTAGAATATATGCAACAATTATTTTTTTAATAGCTGTTTTGTTGGAATGCAATATACAAAAATTGCTCAAGTGTTCCCATCAATGAATTTTCACAGAATGAACATCCTAGGAAACCAACACCCAGATGGAGATAAACATGACCAGCAACCCCCAACCCTTTTCTGCCCTACAGGGATTAGAAGACAAGATACAGTTAACTGCTCTCGTGGCTTCATCACTTCACACGGGTTCTACCCAATTTTTTATTTTTAAGGTTTGGAGTGGTTTATTATGTAGTAATAGGTAGACAAAACAAGAATATTTTCACTAAGTAAATTGGCAACACTATATCAATATTATTATAATTCCAAATCAAATAATTCACCACAGTTAGGCACTGGAACCACCATAACCCCAGAGTAATCAGTCCCACCACGGTCATGGCTTCTTCCTCCTAAGCATCTCTCATCTCCACCCCCTCTTATTTATCAGCATCATTGCCTAGTTTGAATCTCTTTCATCCCTCACCTGAACCTCCCTGTTAGTCCTGCTTTCTGACTACTTTCTTTATAAATCAGAGGTCTCCAGAGTAATAGGACAAACAGGAAACATAGATATGTAAGAAGAGATTTTTTTATGAGAATTGGTTTATGTGATTGCGGAGGATGAGATATGCCAAAATATGCCATAGACAACCTGAAGAACAAAGAAAGCTAGGGGTGTAATTCAGTCTGAGGCCAAAGGTTTGAGAAGTGTGGGTGTGAGTTTGTGAGTGTGTGTGTGTGTGTGTGTGAAAGCAAGAGTTCTGCTGATTCCAAGGGCAGGGCAAAATTGACCTCTAGCTCAAGAGAGGGAAGATTAATCTTTCCTCCATCATTTTTGTTTTCTATTCAGCTAGGTCCTTATTGGTTATCTACTTTAATGCTGTTATCTGTTTGCTCGGCTGCATCTAGTCTTAGCTGTGCACATCGGATCTTCCCTGTGTCATGCAGGATCTTTTTGCTGCAGCACATGGACTGTCCACCTGCAGTGCCTGGGCTCAGTAGTGGTCCGCAGGCTTAGTCACTCCCTGGTATGGATCCATGGGATCTTAGCTCCTCGACCAGGGATCTAACCCACATCCCCTGCATTGCAAGGCAGATTCGTTACCACTGGACCACCAGAGGAAGTCTCTCCTCCACATTTTTGTTCTGTTTGAGTCTTTCAACGGGTTAGATGAGACCCACCCACATTGATGAGAGCTGATCTCCTTTATTCAGTCTATTAATCCATCTCTTCCTCTTCTCTCCCAGCTCTCTGAGCATCCCTAAGCACTGTCAACTTACACTGTCAGAATATCCTTCTCACAATAAAAATCATAAAAAAACTTCAAAGTCCCTCAATGTCCTTACTTTTTCTAAAAGTCAAATATCAAAGGCATTTTAGGATCTATGATTACCCTCCAAGCTCCTCAGACACTTTCTCCAGCCACTCCACTATGAATGCACCACATGCCTGACCACAGGCTCCATCCCGTGACCACCATTGCTACAGGGCTTCCTCTGACATGTCAGAATAGGCGTGGCCTGGAGGTTTGCCTTATTCCATATCCTCTGCCTGGCACCCCCAGCACTCTTTTATGAATTCCTGGGGAATCTGTCTACTCAGATCTGTCTATTACCATGATCTCCCTTGCTTAGAGGGGAACCAACGTTATTAAAATCACCTGTTTCCTATATCAAAAGCAATTTTCTCTTGATCTCTCTCCATACTACTTTCCTTGGCCTGTCTACTTTTCTAAGCATTTCTGATCCTGGACTCCTGTCTGGCTTCACCTCCCTTTGCATTAATACCCAAGCCATTTAAGCCACTGTTTCAAAGGTGAGGCTTCATCATCCTTCATGAACAACTCATTTCACAGCCATCTGGCTTTCACGTCTCCTCCATGTTCAGCTATTTCCTTTGATCTCCAGGAAAAGAAAAGTGAAGTCACTCAGTTGTGTCCGACTATTGGTGACCCCATAGTCTGCCAGGCTCCTCCATCCATGGAATTTTCCAGGCAAGAGTACTGGAGTGGGCTGCCATTTCCTTCTCCAGGGTATCTTCCTGACCCAGGGATTGAACCTGTGTCTCCTGCATTGCAGGCAGACACTTTACCATCTAGCCACCTGGGAAGTCCTAACATAAGTTAAAAAAAATATTTCAGTCCTCATGATTCCCCATCGCCTTCAGTCATGACATCAAAACCATTAATTCCGTCATGACCTCCCTTCCTTCTTCATTGTTTGAGCCCTCTCTGGATTTGTTTGGGACTCTTGCTGAAGCTTCACTGCTGTGGCTGGCCCCTCACTCAAAGGCTCTCTCCCAAGCCCTGCCCCTGACTCTCCGGGTTCCTGGTCTAACCCTTTCCTGGATATCCTCATGCAGCTTCAGGTGGTGTTTATAGCAACTGGTGATAAAGACGGACAATTGGTACCCCATTTCATCTCCTGACTCTGGTTTTCCTCCAGCACCTAAAGCTTATAATTTCCCCAAGACAGCCACTCTCCTTACCTGCAAATATCCTTCTTTCCTTACCACTCAGCTTTTCAAGTTGTAACACTGAAGTCTTCAATCTTTCTTCCCCCCATCTTGCCCCCCTATCCTTCTACCTCCAAAGCCTCTCTGGTGTCTTTCCATCTTCACTCCTCCCCAGGTGAGTTTCTAACCTCATCACCTCTTCCAGGCCACTGAGTTTGCTTCCCATCCATCTCCAAACAGCTGCCAGATATTTATCTCCAAAGTGAAACAGGAGACATTGCCATTCTGCCTAAAATGCTTAAGTGGCTCTTTATTAAATGCAGAGTATGAAATGGGGAATTGTAAAATTATTTTGGAGCTTCCAACAAAGCAATATTACCAGTAACTGAACCCTGGCTTTCTTTCATAGGCTTTCTTTCTCTGTTCTCCCCATGTGTCCTCTCCTTCTTGCCCTCACAATATCTTATCCTCATCTGAGCACGTCTACATATACCCTTCTGTCCAAGAAACCTTTAAGTAATATCTTCTGATGTTCTTTTTAATCTTTAGCTATTTTAGAAACCCAACCCAAGTATCTCTTGTGAAGTCTTTTTATCCGTCATTTCTCCATATATCCATTTTATCCATATATTTCTTTGTATAAATGTAGCACTTTATTAACATTCCTACTCTAGATTTTCTTAAAACTTTTAATGTTGCTTAGTTTCTAAGTCATGTCCAACTTCTTTGCAATCCCATGGACTGTAGCCCACCAGGCTCTTGTTGCCATGGGATTTCCCAGGCAAAAATACTGGAGTGGGTAGCCATTTCCTTCTCCAAAGGACCTTCCTGACCCAAAGATTGAATCCAAGTCTCCTGCATTGGCAGGCAGATTCTTAATCAGTGAGCCACCAGGGAAACCCTTTCTTCTCATAAGTGAATTAAAAATACATATCTATTTTTTGTTCTAGAATATGATCTCTTCAAAATGAAGGAAACCGTGATATTCATCATTGCATTTCCAAGACCTAGCAAAATGCCTAGAATATGATAAATTATTGGAAATGTTCGTTTTTTGTCCCTTTTGAAACCGAGCAGGACCCTATGGGGCTGGGTCCTGGGTCCCCCATTCTTGCTTGTAGGGAACAGAATGTAGCCTCCATGACCTTCCTTAAGTTCCAAAGAGTAGATGTGAGCAGCTGTTAATCAAAGAAGGGAGAGGATACAGAGACAAGGGAGGAGGAGTCAAGAAGCAATAGTTCCATCTCAAGGGAACACATAGCAGTATCTCTGGGCTCTTTACAGAACCAAACCTCCAACAAATGGAGTTAAAATTCTTCATTCCAGGGAAAACAAGCTGAGGCCAGATTAAAGGAACCGGAGAAGCTCATCACGAGAAAACCTGAGATCAGATTAAAAGAGTGTAGGCCTTGCACTCATCCTATATATTATCAGCAAACTTGACCTTGAACTGTTGCTATAAAACCTGGCAAAGCAACAAAGCTATTCTTTTCTACTTCACCCAAAACTCTTTCTCCAAGATCTGATTCAGCACCAGTGCACAGAGGTCAAGTTTTTGACATCATTATCAGGCACTTACATTCTATTTCATGTTACACTTCCATGTTGGAGTCTGAGATACTACTAAAGCAAAGCCAGGAATATTTGTATGATGTCATTATTAACTTGGAGAAAATGTTCTTTATTTGCATTATTATTTTTTTCAGGACCTTCTTTTTTTTCACAGAAGCTTTTAAAGGTTATGTTCAGCACAGCATGCCTAAGTACTGTGAACTTTGAGCTAATGGACTCTGAATGATATTTTAGAACATAAAGTGCTTTCTGTCCTAGAACAACATGATTGACATATTAATAGCATACACACAACACTTGAAGTTGAGGACTTGAGAAAAGTCAGTTGTGTTAAATACCCAGTTACCTTAACTTATAGACAAACAGTGACATTGGTAATAGGGATCCTAAATACAATTTCATGTAGCTTAAATCCTTAGATATTGTCTTTACCAAGATGTGGGGAACACATAACAAATACATTGGTAGGGAAGATTAAATAGCAATAAAAAGGAACAAAAACACAGATGGCTAGCTATATCAGACTAATGAGAAAACCAGTTGGATAGTATTTCCATGACTTAAAAATCTGGAGATAATGTAAGGTATATAAGAGTAATCAATAGTTACATGCATCTCAGGCCATCTACAATTCAGGATGGGGAACCATGTATACCTGTGGCAGATTCATGTTGATGTATGGCAAAACCAATACAATATTATAAAGTAATTAACCTCCAATTAAAGTAAATAAATTTATATTTTAAAAAATAGAAACTTTTAACCATGGGAGAATTCAGATGCAGTTACTATACCTGCCACAAGCAGAGCAAGGACACTAAAATGGGGTCACAAGATATAATCCTTGGAAAGCTATTCAAGGGAGGATCTGAATGGCCCTTCCCTGGAAGATTTCAGCACTTATTCTGCACCATGTATACAGAAAACTGGGATACTTCCAAGGACTTCCTGAACTGGAGATATCAAACATCCAGCTTCTGGATTTGCTGTTCTTGTTGTTCAGCCTCTAAGTCACGTCCAACTCTTTGCAACTTCATGAACTACATCACAACAGGCTCCTGCGTCCTCCACTGCCTCCCAGAGTTTTCTCAGGTTCATTTTCATTGAGCTTGTGATGCTATCTAATTATCTCATTCTCTGCCACTCCCTTCTCCTTTTGCCTTCAATCTTTCCCATCATCGTGGTCTTTTCTTATGAGTCAGCTCTTTGTATTGGAGCCTCAGCTTCAGCATCAGTCCCTCCAATGAATATTCAGGACTGATTTCCATTAGGATGGACTGGTTTGATCTTCTTGCAGCCCACTGGACTCTCAAGAGTCTTCTCCAGCACCAGTGTTTGAAGGCATCAGTTCTTCAGTGCTCAGGTTTCTTTATGGTCCAACTCTCACATCTGTACATGACTACTGGAAAAATCACAGCTTTGACTATACAGATCTTTGTCAGTAAAGTGATGTCTCTGTGTTTTAATATTCTATCTAGGTTTTTCACAGCTTTCCTTCCAAGGAGTAAGTGTCTTTTAATTCCATGGCTGCAGTCACCATCTGCAGTGATTTTAGAGCCCAAGAAAATAAAATCTGTCTCTGTTTCTACTTTTCCCCCTTCTATTTGCCATGAAGTGATGTGGCCAGATGCCATAACCTTAGTTTTTTGAATGTTGAATTTTAAGCTAGCTTTTTCACTCTCTTCCTTCACCTTCATTAAGAGATTTTTTTAGTTCCTCTTCCTGATAGCCTGCATTACAAAGGACAGAGCTTGACTACATCACTTTGCTTCTCCAATAAAATCATAACCCTTTGGAAAGAAGAAAAGATATAAATTCTCTATGTTGAGTTTCTCTGTGCTGAGTTTCTCTACGTTTTTTCTTTGTCTCCCTGTATATTTTTCCAATTTTAATCGTTATAAATCTGTATTTGTTTCCTAGCCTGGTGCTTGGGTTTGTTTGTCTACCGGGATGATTGTTGATGGTGTTGTGATGCTGCTGATTCTCTGAATTAGGAGGATATTGAGATGAAGCTTTTCCACCTTCTGTGACCTGGTGCTAAAGGGCAGGTTCTGCCTGAGAAACCTATGCAAAGAGATGAGCATTTCGTGTTTAATTGCACTGTAGTCCTTTGATCCATAACAGTACTTCTCCCCTGAGGGAGAACCAACCCTCCCTGCAAGTGTTCCGAGGTCACATGAGTTGCCAGCACCAGTGACCGCACAGAAGGAAAGAACCAGTTCCTCATCCTGAAGGGAGTATAGATTTCCTTCCTTCCATTCACAAATATACTGTTTTTATCTTAATAGTTGAATTTATTTGGATAATTAGTTTTCAAAGAAGATTTACTTTAACTCGCTTTTTCATTGATGTGGAGATTTTTGGCTTCTTTCTTTTCAAGACTGCAGAGTATTCTACATCATTTTCATTAATGAGTCGCTATGATTTTCTGCAACAAATGTTCACAACAGTTTTGTTCCATGAGCAGGTGGCTCAGAATCTTTATCGTTCTGTTGCATTGCTTCCTTTTCCTCAGTTCATTCCTACAGCTGCTTAGGGGAATTCCTTATGATTGGTTGACTGAGAATGTAAAGTTTCAAGCCTGGTTTACAAATGAGTCTGCACAGTAAACTAGTAACAATTGAAAAACTGATAGCTACAGTATTATTGTCCCACTTGGAGAACTTTCTTTCCCCTGTCCTTCAAGGTCTCCTCTGAGTGCTAGGGCAAACCCCTCTCCCTCTTAGCCTCTGCCCAGCACAACCTGCCTAGATGTCTGGAGGCTCGGACACCTGCCTTGGGTATTCAGTGTTCTCATGAAGCTGAGGCAGCAAGGGGGTCCTCCAGGGGCTTTGTTGTCAGAACTCGTGAGCCCGTGAGAACTTCCCCAGGACAAAGGGGCAGCCTTGTGTGTTCATGGAAACACGTGGGGACATGAACCTCTAAGAATTTCCAGAAATAACTAGAGGACTCATGGGGGGTAAGGATTGGTACTCCATCACCAACACAGAAAGGATTTATCAGTGCAATTGCTGCTGATCACATCATCATTTCTCATAGCCATGTCTCTGTTCCCAGGAACAGTTCCCATGATCTCTTGGTTGATGTGGTTTATACCATTTATACAGCAGGCTTCACTTTCTTTTAATTAAATACATTCATGTTCTTAATTCCAGAAAGATTCCACTCCAGAAACTGACTAAAATTGGGGGGGGGGGGGGGGTGGGAGGAAAGATGATTCTCCTAGCACCAGTGAAGGTGCCTGGATATAAGGTGGAAATATGTATCAGAATAACCTTTACAGAGAGAAATTTAGCAATCAAATAAAAAGCCTCAAATAAATGGCTGACTTTGGTCCAGTAACTTCTTTTAGAGGAAATATCTTGATAAATTAACTATTTCCTGGCATATCAGTAAACAAAGATTGTCACAGTAATCAGGAATTGCAGTCACCTCTGTTGCTGAGCTGATGGAAACATTCCAACTCAGGATGGAAAGAATACCTGCCATCTAGCAACAATCAGACTGCAGCCACTCCCTATGGTGAGTTCCAAGGAAACTCGCAAAGAGAAAGTACAGGATACTGGCCCCAGACAGCTGAGGTGCATTTGGAAAGAATAGTTTCAGTAATCCCAGACTCTTGCATCTTCCCATACATAGAAAAGGAGCTAAATTCCTTAACTTGAGATATCTGGTTTTCTTTAATTAACAACGACTTTTTGATGTGCCGACCACGTGCTCTTTGTTGTAAAGCTCCTATATATCCTGGCTTCCTCCACCCCTGCTCTTCAAACCAGTTTTCTCAGGATTACTTGAGATACTGCCTCTCTAAAAATTTGAAGACCTAAAAGTTACCCCTAATAAAACATAACTCTCAACTTTTAGGTTGAGCATTTTTTTAAGCCAATGTTCTTAAGGAATGCTTATGAAAACAGTCATCTCAGTCTTCTTTGTAATAATGACTCTTGGAAACGACCTGCTGCACTAAGTCGTTTCAGTCGTGTCTGACTCTGTGTGACCCCATAGATGGCAGCTCAGCGGGCTCCCCCATCCCTGGGATTCTCCAGGCAAGAACACTGGAGTGGGTTGCCATTTCCTTCTCCAATGCAAGAAAGTGAAAAGTGAAAGTGAAGTCGCTCAGTCGTGTCCGACTCCTAGCGACCCCATGGACTGCAGCCTACCAGGCTCCTCCATCCATGGGATTTTCCAGGCAAGAGTACTGGAGTGGTTTGCCATTGCCTTCTCCAGGGAAATGACCTAACTTCACACAAACTGGGATTTTACTTTCATGACATGGAAGCTGTGGAGTCACTTAGCATGATGGCGAGGAATACCTAGAAGACTTTTCCATGAAACATATTCATGAACAATATTAAGGGGGAAAACAGGTTAAAGAGTATTTATTTCTATATTTATAAAAATTATGTATAAATGCCTAGCTATGCAAACATCTCACTGGAATAGACACATTCTGGATATGAATTTGTCTTGCTTGCACCACCATCTGTATACTCCTAATATCTATTATCATGGTTTCCACACAGCAATGATTTTGACCTGGAACTCCCTTCACAGCAGCAAGCATTTCACGGGGCTTATATCCAAGGAAAGGACAGTTGTTATCACATTTTCATCCACCTGGAAGCAGAGGTCAGAATGAAGGGAAGAAGGGCTTACTGGGAACTCAGTTATAGCAGCAGTAACACAATACCCAGATACAGACTGGTGTTCTGTGTTATAGGCACACTTTACTCTTTGAATCAGAGATCATTATATGCTGCTTTCTCCCCCATAGCCAGATAGCATGAGCCTGAGGATCAAGGGCTAAAAGTTGGTACGTCTTCTCTTAATATTATCCCTAACAAGCAACTCGGGAGAAGGAAATGGCAACCCGCTCCAGTATTCTTGCCTGGAGAATCCCAGGGATGGAGGAGCCTGGTGAGCTGCCATCTATGGGGTTGCACAGAGTCAGACACGACTGAAGTGACTTAGCAGCAGCAACAAGCAATTCACAAAAGTTTTGCTTTCTGTTCCAGATGCATTGAGCTCTCCTGGTTTGGGGGTCTTATTTCCCAAAGGGTGATGTTTGCATGAAGGCATACAGCAATAGCTGACTGTAATGGAAAATGAGATACCCAATTCTGACATATTGGCCTTCTTATGCCACTGAACTGACAGAAAGAAAAGGCTTACTCCCCTGAGGAGAATGATTGATCTTTATTATCATCAGGATAATCATCTTGATATCATCAAGATATCATCTTGAGCCCCGCACAAGAGCAGACAGGGAAGACTGTCTCTAGAACCCATAAGGATGCTTTGGTTTAATGCTTAACTGTCCATACCCAAGAGTAAAAATTAATGGAAAAGTACGGTAATCATAATAACAGAACTCCTGAGTATCAACACTATACAGGAATGAAAGCTTGATTCACTCTACCAGCTGAGGACCCCTGACCAGTTTATGTGAAAGTGAAAGTCACTCAGTCGTGTCCGACTCTTTGCAACCCCTTGGACTATACAGTCCATGGAATTCTCCAGGCCAGAATACTGGAGTGGATACCCTTTCCCTTCTCCAGTGGATGGCTGAGGAGAAACGTGAAATGTTTGTGGAAGGAAAAAACCAGAGATAATCAACTACAGTCCTGTGACCAATTTTTAAAATGAGGATTATCATATATTTGCATATTTTCCATTTTGTTCAGTCCCTGAGTTGTGTCTGACTCTTTGCAACCCCCCTGGATGGCAGCACACCAGGCTTCCCTGTCCTCCGCTATCTCCTGCAGTTTGCTCAGATTCATGTGTATTGAGTCGGTGATGGTATCTAACCCTCACTTCCTTTGATGCCCCCTTCTCTTTTTGCCTTCAATCTTTCCCAGCCTCAGGGAAATATTTCCTCACATTTTATATATATTTATACTATTTGTAGATATAAATTTGGTTTTTCCCTTCTTTCCATTTTTATTTTATGGGCAATTTATTGGCAAAAGGAGAGAGTGGGTGATGGATGCATCCTTTCCAACAAGGTCTGAGTCTCAGCTCTGGATGTTGTGTAGGTGGGTTCTTCCAACTAAATGATTCCCTTAGATACTTCCCTTAGTCCTAGATTTAGTGGTTACTGTTTACATCCTCATTCTTGTGTTCCTTAAAATTCTCTTTACCCCTTTTACTAGTTAGTTCAATTTCACTGTTCCTTTTGGATGCATATAAGAGCATGGCATGCGTGAAGAAACAGAGGCATAAAATTAGAGGGGGGTTATGTCTGCAAGCGTAGCAGGGTGGAAGACTTCCTCACATCTGCCTCTCCATAAAAGCAATGAGAAAATTGGCAACCGTTGTCAGAATCAACTTTTTCAGATCTCTGAAAATCAACTAATAGCTGGCAGCAAACTGGCGTGCATTTAGTCAAGAAAAAGAGCTAAAGCTCAGTAAGAACAGTGAGTTGCAGCATTTCAACTCATCTAGTCACACCTCCTCCTGCCCAGTTCAACAGCCTCGGAAAATAACACCCCAACATCCCAGAGCAGAGGGAGGTCACGCAGGACTGGAAACCTCTCACAGCCTCATTCCAAATAGGCATCATTATCTTATTTGATTGGTATTCCTTGCAAGAACCAGAGGTCCTAGGCAATTAGAGAAATCTCTTTACAATCTCTAGCTGATCACTAAACTAATCAAGTAGATACATCAAAGATACAGACTTTACAGAAATTGATTTTTAAAAGTCACTAAACAAACAAACTGCTATACATATAGCAACAAAAAACCTTGGAGTGGGGTGAGAAATTGATTTCTAGAGTAGCAAAATATTTGAAATGTCTTATTTTTAACTTAAAAAAATGTTATAGAATATTGCCCATTCACACAGAGAAACAGCAATCAATAGAAGCCATCCTCTGGGAAACCCAGATATTGAAAAATATTTTAAATCAACTATTATACATATTTTTTAAATCTAAGGAAATCAAGCTTAAAGAAACAAAGTGTGAAAATATCTCTCACTAAATACAGCTCCTACCATTGCTCTGATTTTGTTCAAGATCTTTAAAAAATATTAATTCAGTCTCTCATTTGCAGATGTGATCCTGAATAATCCATGTCAATCAATCCATCTTTATTGCCAATATTTGGATTGAGAGTGGAAACATGGCACCCTCTGGACCAATGAAGTACAAATAGAAGTTTGCCACCAGTTTCGGAAGATGCTACTGTCAGTCTTCTGGGGAATGCCCAGAAGAAGCCTTTTCCATCTCCAGATATAAATGAGGAAATCCTGGAGCCCCAGATCCTAGAGATCCCACTGTCAGGAAATGAGTCCTGGCAGAAGCTGTGCTATGTACCAGAATCTGGAGAGACAGAAAGCCTGGGGCCCCGAAGCTCTACTGAGTCAGGGCATCCATCAGCAGCAAGGCCAGAGACACCCCAGCCTTCCAGGGAGGCATTCCCCAGAGCTTTCCTACTTCCTTACTAAGCAATTAGGACAGAGTTTCTCTTTCAGAGCTTCCAAGCCCAGCGAACCAGGTCGTATCTAAGTATGTGTACAATGATAAAAAGAATGGCCCAGTGGATTAAGTCTAGGAAGTTTAAGTTAGAGACCTTTTCCCAGAGATCAGTTTGCCTTGTAATTATCCATGTCTTCGTCCTTCCTCGGTCTTAACACTCAAGTATATAAGAAAAATTATTCCATGGGACTTGATGAATATGCGAATGAATGGCAATGCCCACACAAAGTCAATTAGAGTTAAATTTATCATGCTTTCATCTTAATCTGATTCATTACAGGAAGGTAAGTTTTTAGACAACTTCAGATTAATTCTAGAATAAAATTTTGGTCTCCAGTTCCTTCCCTTGAATCACTATTAACAGTCAGCCAGTCGCTGTGATTTAAAGGCATTCCATTTGGAAGCTGGCCAGAACTCCCCTACAGAAGTAAGAGGAAATGAAATAACTTGGCATTTATGTAGGCCTGTTTCAAATTGCATACCAGCAAAATCCACTGAAAAATGTGTTTAAAATTCTGCTTCCCGATCTGTCGATTCTCATTTGGTCAAATTTCTAATGAAGTTATTGAACTAATACACAACTTCACAAAGTCACAGATGAAATCTCTAAACTTCCAGCAGCGCAGGGAGTCAAACAATAAAGAGGCTCAAAATACACTACATTCCTAGCCTCCGTTTTCTGTTGTGTAAAATGCGGATCAACTAACCAGTCTGAAGATTTATGGGATTTAAATGAGATATTAGAATATCCAGTACCATGGCCATCTCACAGCAGGTACGCAATTGCTGTTTGTGTTCACCTCCTTCTCTACTCACAAACTTCGAAAACTGACATCTGCTTGGTCTAAGGCTCCAGTGTGTTCTCTATCTGGCTTCAGTTTGATTTCCACCTTGCCTTCAGCTTTTCTCCTAATCAGTCACGTGCTCTTTCCAGAATCAGCTCTATCGTCTTCCCATCACCGGGGGTGGCCGCCTCCAGCCTAGTTTCTGTCCTGTCTCCTCTCCGTCGGTAGCACGCGCTCTGCTCACTTGTCCTCGCCAGGCCTCAGCAGCTCGGTTTTCCGCCTGCACTCTCCTGAGGTCCCCTCCCGCCCACTGCAACCGTCTCATCACCCTGGATCTGCCTCCAGTCCATCTCATGGGACATGCCTAGTGCCCATCTAACTGTGAAGGCAAGTCCAGGTAGCACTGAAGTTAAACGGGTGGCTGGGGGTCTAGAACACCTGATTTAAAACCGCTTCCCTCACTAGTCTTGCGACTTGTAAGTTCCATAATCTTGAGAAGTCTCATACCCCTGTCTCTAAAAATGAAGTGACGCTAAACTTGGGTCATGAATTTGTTGTGAGAAGCAAATGATGAGCACTCCCGAAGCACTTCGGACAGAGTCCTGCAGGTGGCGTGCGCTCACTACCTCGTGCAATGGCAAGGATTGTCCACTAGGGGAGCACGTCATCAGATGACTCGTTCCAAGGCTCTTGGGGAAGCCCGACGCAGAGCAGACACTTTCTGGTACAAGCGAGATCCCCCAACAGTTCCCCGCTGACAGCGGATGGGTTTCCCAAAACACTGGAAGCTGAAAACGCTACATTATCCTTTCTATAGTTCATGCGGTACAACTTGGTTTCTTTTAGTTTATATTTGAATTAGTGACATGTTTCCTCTAGGGAACTAAGAAACATAATAATTAAAAAGCAAATAGCTTACTCTTAATTTCAATTACATTACCTAGTCTATACATCATACTTTAGTAGAAAAAATATATATATTAACCAGTACTTTAAGTCCAGCTTGAAAAATCATTGGCCGCATGACCCTAGAAAAAGACATTTCCTTTCAAGAGCCTTATTGTCTTTACTTAATGCAACACAAATAAAACAGCTGCCCTTGCAATGTAGTGTATTTACTGAGAGTTCAGATTGAATAATTTACATGAAAAATGCGTGAGAGCTTTGACCTACTAGCGAAGCACAAAGGTCTATAAGGAAGCTGAACTTCCCACAGTGTTTTTAAATTAAAAATTACCTGGGTGGAGGGGGGAGTAGGTTTTCAGGGTGTCAGCTGCTCAAAGTTGCACAGAGCAAGGCGTTGTTACGTTAGGTCAGTTACGGCTTTGTGGAATTCACATTTAAATCAAATGGGATAGTGGGAAGAAGTGTGGCTTTTTCCTTTCCAATCTCCTTTAACCAATCATTAGCGAATCAAATGTGATCTGTGGGGTTTTGGGTAGGAATAAGGCACACAGCCATATACGTTAATATCTAGACTCTCAGGGAAACCGTCAAGAAATGAATGACAGAGGCTTCTAGAACAGAGTGATTCAACGGTTGTTTACAGCTAAAAAGATCACACATGATTCCAGACTTTAACTCTTCTTATTGCATCCAGCTCCCTGTGTTCAGCAGGACTTCCTGCGTGCCATGCTAGAATGACAGGAACGCCATAACTATGCGCTTCTGTTGATCTTCCTGCTGTGACGGTGCCCATGAGGCAGGACATGGGGAGAACCACAGATAAGCCATGCTGCTCGAGTTTTTCTGCTGCTCAGATGCCGTCTGTTTTCCCGAAGTAGAGGGAAGTTACTGCAGAGACTGAGAGCCATTTAACTCCCCATCCATGGCATGGGGGTCACAGTACCATCCTTCACAGCATGGTTGTTGTTGTTGAGTCACTCAGTCGTGTCCGACTCTTTGTGACCCCATGGACTGCCGCACGCCAGGCCTCCCTGTCCATCACCAACTCCCGGGCCTTGCTCAAACCCATGTCCATCGAGTCGGTGATGCCATCCAACCATCTCATCCTCTGTCATCCCCTTCTGCTCCTGCCTTCACTCTTTCCCAGCATCAGGGTCTTTTCTAATGAATCAGCTCTTCATATCAGGTGGCCACAGTATTGGAGCTTCCGCTTCAGCATCAGTCCTTCCCGTGAACACCCAGGATGGAGTTCCTTTAGGATGGACTGGTTTGATCTCCTTGCAGTCATAGCATGGTAGTAAGGATTAGAGGAGAATTCACAGGCAGTGTCTTGTGGATCCTGGATCTGGGTTTTCTTCCCTCTGTGCCTCCCTGGACACACATTCCCTGAACTACAGGCAGCGGGGCTGCACAGAATCCTCTACCTAGTAGAGGAGGCGTCAAAAGGTGAAGGAAAGGAAAGTGAAGCCGCTCAGTCATGTCTGACTCTTAGCAACCCCATGGACTGTAGCCTGCAAGGCTGAATCTACCAAGAGAAAGCTTCCAATTTCCATGTTTTGCCTGAATGCCACTTTCTTCTGAGTAGGACAAAGCGCATGGGGCACCATTGGAGATGCCCTTCCCTGGGTTTGTTGAGAGGGTGAAAGACAGGCGCTCGCCACCTCTCCCAATGGAGGCAGCAGAAAATGAGGCAGAGCATCAAGGGAGGGAATGGAAAGAGCTGAAATCACCAGACATTTCCACGTTCCCATTAAACCTCCCCAACAGGATTGAGTAAGCTGATCCTTCTTCCCAAGAAGAAGTTGGTCAACACAGAGCACCAAGCTGAGCTCCCTGTGCTTCCCAGCGATCAACCACACAAACAGTAGTGTATATATGTCAACCCCACACTCCCAGTTCAGCCCACCCTCCCCAGCCCCCTCCATGTCTGTATGTCTGTGTCTCTGTTCCTGCCCTGGAAATAGGGTCACCTGTACCATTTTTCCCCCTGGATCCCACATATATACATTAATGTACAAAATTTGTTATTCTCTCTCTGACCCCCTTCAATTTGTATAATAGACTCTGCTGCTGCTGCTGCTGCTAAGTCGCTTCAGTCGTGTCCGACTCTGGGCGACCCCATAGATGGCAGCCCGCCAGGTTCCCCCGTCCCTGGGATTCTCCAGGCAAGAACACTGGAGTGGGTTGCCATTTCCTTCTCCAATGCAAGAAAGTGAACAGTGAAAGTGAAGTCGCTCAGTTGTGTCTGACTCTTCGCGACCCCCTGGACTGCAGCCCACCAGGCTCCTCTGCCCATGGGAGTTTCCAAGCAAGAGCACTGGAGTGGGGGCCATCGCCTTTTCCGATGATAGACTCCAAGTCATCTATATCTCTACACATGGGAGGGAGGTCCAGGAGGGAGGGGATACACATATACTTATAGCTGGTATACTTTGTTGAATAGCAGAAACTAATGTAGAGTTGTAAACCATTTACAGTCCAATAAAAAATAATACTTTTTTTAAGCCTAGAAAAGAAGAAGAAGAAGTCGGGAGGGATAAGTAACTTTCTTCTAGTCACACAGACAGTGCATGCTGTTTCTGGCTGCCTAGGAACAAACTAGATCTTTTGGAAGACCTTGTATCTCCCTGGCAAAGGAGGGGACCCATCCACTTCCAGGCACCCAGTCCCCTGGGTGTGAGAGGCAGAAGGGCAGGGGAGGCAGGGAAATTGCTCTGTAGATTCACAGATCTTGTGCTTGGGGATTATATCTCTTTGGTAGAGTTTTTTTAAAAAAATCTTCCTTTCTTCCTGTCAAGGGATCTATCATTTTTCTCCTCAGTAACTTGGAGCCAACCACGGATTCAGAACCACCCGGGGAATACCCCTCCCCTGAGACTCAGAATGAACTGACAGGTGGCCCACTGGAAGGGAAGATTTGATGAAATGCCTCTCAATCAAACCATTCACCTAGTAAAATGCTGCCTCCTCCACCATATGGCTGCCTTAGCCTTTGCCAAAACATCTCTTGGCTGGTATGAGGGTAGATCTTTACTGCACAGATTCTTATGCATTGTTGGAAAGGAACAAAAGAAATACTCACTTAGTGAATCTGAAACTACAGAAAATGGAACAGAAAATTGGTCAATTTAATGATATTCATTTCAACATGTATCATAAAACAACTAAATTTATTTTGGATGTTGCAAAAGAGGATACTATTAGAGGAAAAACTGCTTTCAAGTTGAAATTTTCTTCTACAGAGCATGCATTTGTTAGCAGCAATGCAAGTCTTTTAGACCAAGAATATAATGATTTGTAACTTAGCCAATTCAGAAGTCCTGGTTTAGTAAGATGCAATCAGAATCTGGACTGAGGTTGATACTCTGCCTCAGCAGAGAGGTACAGAGGTTTACAGATCAAAATTGGTAAGTAATGATCTCATCCATATATTATTATTAAACATTTACAATTGAATTCTTAATTTAAATGCATTTCAGTTGCTTTCTTTGGGAACATTTCTCATAAATGTATAAAAAAAGAACTAGACAATTTGGATAATATAACATAAACGTTTTCAAAAAATCTTTTGAGTGAGTTAGTACTGTGATTTTGGAGAGGTAACACTTACTTCTAACAATATACATTTTGAATGCAGTGTAGTAGGATGTATGACATTGAAGTTGATATACTTAAATGATATTAGTAATCTAAGGTGTCTGATACCAGGTAACAAAGATCAGATGCAGGCAATTTCATGGCAGCAAACATGACCTGCAACAAATGTAATGTCTTGTGTAGAAAACAGGAAGAGACTGTGCTGACTCTGTGGCAATATGAGGGCAGTAAACTTTGCATTAGCAGAAAAAAGAGGTCATAACTGTGCATTAAAAGTGCATTTCTGTCATGTTCCAGGTATCGTGCTGAGGGTTTTACATGAGAGTTTCATTTAATCTTCAGGATTTACCAATGAAAGAATAGCAGGACTCAGCAACAAGGAAGAGCAGCGAGCTTGAGATTTGACTTTTAAAAATGGGATCAAAAATCACAGTGATGATTGGCAGGACATCCCCTGCCATCTAGGAAGAATTTTCTGCAAAGTGAGTGTTTCTTAGTAGACATTACATGCGTGTTAAAGAGTCTCAGTTATTCCAAGCAACCTGTAAAGTGATACAGTGTGAGTTTAATGAATAAATAGAGAAGGGCTGATGCTGAAGCTGAAGGTCCAATCCTTTGGCCACCTGATGTGAAGAGCTGACTCCCACCCTGATGCTGGGAAAGATTGAAGGCGGGAAGAGAAGGGGACGACAGAGGATGAGATTGTTGGATGGCATCACCAACTCACTGGATGTGAATCTCAGCAAACCGGGGAAATAGTGGAGAACACGGAAGCCTGGAGTGCTGCAGTCCACAGGACCACAAAGAGTCAGACACGACTGAGCAACTGAACAATGACGGCATAGTTGCTTTACCCAAAAGGGAGGGGATATATGTATTTGTATGGGTGACTCATTTTGCTGTACAGTAGAAGCCAGTGCGTATTTAACACAAACCTTAAGTGGTGTTGAAATATTTGAACTATTGAGTAACTTTTTTAAACTCTTGTTTTATTTCAGAAAAGAAGTGTTGCTATTTTTGCTATTGATGCAGAAGCAGCAGTGGTTAAAACTTCTGGCACGTGAATCAAAGTCGTGGCAGGAAACTGTGCCAGCAGGCATTGTCGTCCTCCCTACTACACACTCCCGTAAAACAAAACCAACACGTTTTATTTCAAAAAGGGTTATACTTAAGAACGTCCTATATGAAGCAGTAAAAATTATTATTATTAAATCTCAACCCTTTAGTATACATCCTTTTAAAAAATATTTTGGGTGTTAAAGTGGGATGTAATGGTTATCTCAAGAAAAACTGATTGTGTGATTATTTCAGTTACAAACAACACTAGCTATTTTTCCACAGAACACCTTTTAAATTTGAAAAAATAACTGACAGACCAACCGTGGCTTTTCAAATACAGATATTTGGCAGATACTCTCTTAAAAATGAATAAAGTGAGGCATTTTCTTCAAAGAAAACAGCTCACAAAACCTGCTTCCAATGACAAAATTTGAGCTTTCAAGTGAAAATTAGAATTTTGGAAAACTTATGTCAGCTACTGTGAACTAGACAACTTCCTGATAATTTAAAACGTTTCTTGTGACTTTGGTACTCATATTAACAAATCTGACTTGTGTTCTATATCGACAGATGGAAAACTCATAAACAAAAGCTCATTTGGAACACTCCTTAATTCTTTGAGAGTATAAAGTAGTTCTGAAACAATAAGAAGGAAAAATAATTGGAAAACTAAGGTAATGAACTGTTTCAGGCAAACTGAAGAGGATCAGTGGGAAATGAGTCGTGATCAGGCCTACCAGAATAGAAACAATTTTCTCACTTCAATCCAGCACTTTAGTGAGGAGGTACTTTTATCAGTAATATGGGGCCCCTTTAACACAAATACGGCTGAAGCTTTGCAGTGTAAAGTCTGTCTGGAGAAAACCAGTTCTCACTGAGTCATGCGGGGACTCAGTGAGACACAGGCATCACGGCAGATGACAACTCTAATGCTGTGGTAACAGGTTCCTACGTCTGAGTCCTGGCTCTGCCCAAAGCCATTCTGACTTGAACACGTGGGGCCAACTGCCAGTTTCCTTGTTTTTAATGTTGCAATACACCAGTACCTAACTTACAGGGCTGTTAGAGCAATGGACGTACATGCTGAGTCCTGACAAGAATGCCCTGAATGAGTGAACCTTAGGAGACAGCCCCCTGTGCACTGGGATGAGAGGTGGGAAGCCTGGACCCCGGGGGAGGGAAGGAGATGAGTGGAGCTGGGCTGTATCTTGTGGTCAGGATGGTCAGGATGGTCAGGTAGGTTTGCTTACATTTTAAGAGCCAGGCTGCCTTGTCATCTCCCTGTGTGGTGAAAGGCAACAGTATGAGTAGGAGGGGGTAGCATGAATCTTCCAGAAAGAAAGCTTTGTTTGACTCGTGGCTTCGGAAAATTATTTGCAAATATAATTTAAAATGTTACACAACTCACTATTTTTCTCATAGAAGAAAAAAATGGCGATATTCTAGTAACTTCCCAAAAAGTAATTAAAGTACTGGGTGATGCTGAGTGATACTTGGCAATTATTTTACTCATATCCTTGTTTCATCTATTCCAAAATTGAATGTTTACTATCATAATTCTGTAGTAATGATTTTTACCATTATAAGTTTCCGTGATTATTCTTCAGAAGTATTACCATACATATTCATTTGCCACTTCCATTTTTTCTCAAGTTTCCCAACATATATTTTTATAGAGACATATGTCGGTTAAGTTTTTCAATATATTAAGCATTCAGCAACTAGATTACTCACACTTCTATTTGTATTTTTATCCTATTGTCTTTTTTAAAAAATTGCTTTTATAGCAAGAACATTACAGGATATGGCAGGTTTTCCTAACCATTTTAAAAATAGATGTACTTAGGGATATATTTCTATGTAGTTTTGATACAATAATAACAGCATTATGACTGGTTTGACAAGGAACAGAGTGAGGAAAACGGACGTTTCACTATAGATACATAAATCACACACATAAATCACGTGCAATTTTACAATCAACTGGCCAGCCGGCTAGCATCTTCAGGTTTTAGTCATCACCGCATTTAAGCTTACGATCTCCTCTGCATTATTAACAAGGACACAGTGGTCCCCCTCCAGCTTTGTCTGCACTCTTGGCTCTTCCTTCTGGGGAGCAGGGCAGGGCAGGAAGATGTAGTAAGTTCTTTCACACGAGGTGCTTAAGCTGTCTGAAACTTTTCACCCTCTTGGCGATTTTCTCAGAGCAAATCTCTGAATATACTCCTTCCTTTTTCATCGTATCTAGTGATTGATTCTTTCTGGAATGCATCTTTCATTCAGCCAGGCACTCATAAAAGTAATGTACAGTTTGCTCTATGGCATCAACCGGAGAACAACAGCTGCTCTTTGCTTCCACTGAAGATGCTGCCTATCTGCCGATTCACATGAAATGCCAGTACAGCGATAGTCGCAACAGTGATCAAGTTTTATACCAGCTTCATAAGTCTTGAGATTTTGAATTGTGCCCAAAGCAGTGAATAATTAAGGATCAATCAACTTCATGGAGATTACTGGTTTCTGACACAGCAGGAGTCTCAGGAAGCCCCCTGAAGGCACAGGGAGGACGATTTCTAAATTCCCAAGAGCTTCAGTTCATGGCTTGATTGCGACACCTCGCCCTCCAGGACGGGCAATTTTGGCAAAGAAAGAATTGGAGAATAAGTTATCTTTACTTCTCTTAGATGTTTCAGTTTGGTCATGCATGCGTGTGTCCTAAATGTCTTCAGTCATGTCCAGCTCTTTGCGATCCCCTGGACTGTAGTCTGCCAGGTTCCTCTGTCCATAGGATTCTCCAGGCAAGAACACTGGAGTGAGTTGCCATGCCCTTCTCCGTGGAATCTTCTTTGCCCAGAGACAGAACCCGTATCTCTTACCAGTCTCCTGCATTGGCAAATGGGCCCTTTACCACAAGCACCACCGGGGAAGTGGTACCAGCAGTGAACTCTAAGCCACCTGCTTAGGATCAGTGATGCCAAAAGCGTTTATCTTCCCTCTGCTGCTGCTGCTGCTGCTAAGTCGCTTCAATCGTGTCCGATTCTGTGTGACCCCATAGACAGCAGCCTGCCAGGCTCCCCCGTCCCTGGGATTCTCCAGGCAAGAACACTGGAGTGGGTTGCCATTTCCTTCTCCAATGCATGAAAGTGAAAAGTGAAAGTGAAGTCGCTCAGTCATGTCCGACTCTTAGCGACCCCATGGACTGCAGCCCACCAGGCTCCTCCATCCATGGGATTTTCCAGGCAAGAGTACTGGAGTGGGGTGCCATTGCCGTCTCCGTATCTTCCCTCTGAGCCCTTAAATTCCATGTAACTTCAAACACTAGGGCATGTTGAGTTGGCTTGGTTTCATAGATAATATTAAATTACCCAGGAAATAAATCTAAGTTTGTGTCTCTTCAGAGTTCTGTCCTCAATATTGAGCAACATTTTTATAATGAGACAGTGTATGTAGTTTGTCTTCTCCTAAAGAGAAAAATCTGTTAAAAATACAAATGAAAGTTATAAACCCACTTTGCATAGTTCTGGAAAGTTGATATGGACTTCATATCAGTCTCTCCCTTTTATTTTATCCACATAGCAATGCTGTAAGGCAGACTGGTTTGGGGCTCTATTTCACAGATGAAAAATAACAGACCGGAATGCTTTTGAACTGTGGTATTGGAGAAGACTCTTGAGAGTCCCTTGGACTGCAAGGAGATCCAACCTGTCCATTCTGAAGGAGATCAGCCCTGGGATTTCTTTGGAACCAATGATGCTAAAGCTGAAACTCCAGTACTTTGGCCACCTCATGCAAAGAGTTGACTCACTGGAAAAGACTCTGATGCTGGGAGGGATTGGGGGCAGGAGGAGAAGGGGACGACAGAGGATGAGATGGCTGGATGGCATCACTGACTTGATGGACGTGAGTCTGAGTGAACTCTGGGAGATGGTGATGGACAGGGAGGCCTGGTGTGCTGCGATTCATGGGGTCGCAAAGAGCTGGACACGACTGAGCGACTGAACTGAACTGAACTGAACGTTGTGCCATTTCCCAAAGACCTTGAAGCTTGAATACAAAGAAGAGGGGTTCAAGCCAAGATGTTCTAGTCTGTCTAGAAACCTGATCCTCATTGCTGCTCCTTGCTGTCCACCAGCTCACAGTGCTTTGGGACGGGGGTTTATGTAAATCCTATTGGTTTAAGGATAAAGGTACATGAAAATCAAAAATTTATCTAAATAATACTATAAATGCCTATTTTCATTATATTACTTTGTGTTGGCCTAACTAGGTTTCTAACAAGTTATCAGTGGATTTGCATTCTTCTGATATTTGTAGATTCGTTTGTTGCACTCCAACCCTCCCACCAAGAACTGCTAGAAACACTGAAACAATAAAAGGGAATTATCTGTTTGAAGGCTCTGAAGAACTACCAAGACAGGAGAAGCCAGGATCCCAGAGATAAAAGAAATGCAGAGAAGCATATTCATCACGAAACACAATTTTTTTTTCCCTGGAACTATTTGTAAATTAGAAGGGTAATTGCCACTGGTTCAGAAACCAATCAGACAGACAGAGCTGAGAAGTAAAGAAGCTGAGCAGAATTTCCAGAAATCTTAATGCATTAGAGAGATTGAAAAGGGAGTTCAGGTCTCAGCAAGAAGAGAATGTCTGGTGTTTAATCCAGGAAATCCTGAAGGTCTACATGCTGTAAGTAAGAACAAAGTGAAATGCACCAACTCTTTAAGAATAATAATAAAGTTATTTAAGAATAACAAAGTTCAGCATCTTATTATTTAATCCCTGGTCAATTTCAATTTATGATTTGCTCTGAGCTACTGGTTCCAAATTTTTGGTCCACAAAACCTCAAGGAGCATTTGGTGCTTAGTGATGAATGATTTGGTTGTCAGAAGTAAAAATAAATCTCTAAGGATGATAACAAACTTTATCATTTATCGTAACAAATGATCATTACAAATTTTGAAATGTACGTTTTGACTTTAAATTGAAAGTCACTCAGCATACCAGAAGATAAGACCAAGTGATAGAAAATAAGCAAAAAAAAAAAAAAAAAAAAAAACCAGACACAGACCCATGGGGAATTCAGACATTTTAGTTAATGTTATCAGACACAAACTTTAAATTGTATACACACATACAAATATGATCACAAAATTAGATGGCGAATGGAAATCATCAATAAGGAAATTGAAGCAATAAAAGTAAATCTAATGGAAAATATAAAATTAAGTATGCTCTAAGTGTAATTAAGATTGTTTGATCACAGGATATTGAGAGCTGAAGAAAGGATAATTAAGCCGAAAGACAAGTCAAAAGCGAATAGACTAAAATTGAGGGAAAATATGATTAAGGCCATCTCATCCTTGGTCGCCCTCTTCCCCTCCTGCCCTCAGTCTTTCTTAGCATTAGGATGTTTTCCAGTGATTCAGTGCTTTGCATCAGGTGGCCAAAGTATCTAAAGCTAACTTTTCTTTATTCCTTTCAATATTGTTTTTTCCGCTACTTTTTAGTATGGAATGATGTGGAATAAAAATCACTGAAAAGCTTTTCCTCCAAATCAAAATTAGGGCCTGAAAAATATGATAGTGCATTTCGGCCTTCTGTTCATTTTGTGATCTCTTACCTTTTGTCTTATGAAATCCCTGGGCTTTATGAGCCAGGACAGTAATCAGACTCTACCAGATCCCTACAGAAATAGTATATGGGAAAAGGCATAATCAATAGACACAGAAGCTATATCATATTCTGAGCAGATTTGCTTTCTATCTTCAAAGTCATTACTCAAACTCTGTGAACTTACATAAATAGTTTGTTTTACAGTGTAGATGGCAAATGTGTAGAAGAAGGTATCTTTAGATTAAAATAAACACCCCAGAATGGAATAAGAATTTATTCTTATCCAATCCATTTGAGTCTTTATAACTAATTCAGTTTCCCATTCTCTATGGCTTATTTCTAAACTTTTCCCTTCTCCTAAATCTCACTTATACAGGAATTCTTCTTTCTAACATCTTTGGGAATTAAACCATTGCCTGCTCTATGTCAGATTTTTAGCACTAATCCCACACAACTTCGTTCACTTGTGTTCAACATTTCTTTCTCCTCTTGTGTCCTTGGGAGAAGGTGCTCCGAATTTAGCCAGCTCTTGCACCAGATACCCTGTGGACACATCTACATAGCCCCCCTCCCTCAATTCTCAGCAGTTCTGACCTAGCAAGTATCTTCTTTCTGCTCTATATTCAACCTCACCTTTTTATCTCTTCATCAGTATTTGGAAATGCTCAAGAACAAAACATTGTAAATCAACTGAGCCACTGAACTGAACTGAACTGAATGATGTCTCAACCAGGGATTGAACCTTTCCCTGGTTGCGGCAGCATTACTGGTGATTAAGTTATAAATAGCCATTAACTTTTATTTAGTATCTGCTATATTCTCAAGACACATAGTGTGTTAAATTCAGTACAGTCACAGAGAAGGAGGTTGGGATTAGCTGATGGAAACTATTAAAATACAGCATGGATAAATAACAAGATCCTACTGTTTAGCACAGAAGACTGTATTCAATATCCCATGTTAAACAACATGATGAAAAAGAGTATTTCAAAAGAATGTATACACACATGTATAACTGAATCGTAACTGAATAACTTTGCTGTACAGCAGAAGTTAGCACAATATTGCAAATCAACTATCCTTCAATATAAATAAATCACGTGATCAAGAATCTCCTATCTTTAAAAAATGCCCTTGGCCCTATATATTCCTCCAGTTACCCCCATACCCCTAATTTTCCACCAAAAACTTAATGAAAATTTGCCTCATTCGTTCTCTCCCCTTCGTCACCACCACTAATCTCCAAGCCCATTGTGGCTCTCATTTCTCCCAGTATGAAGTTCAGGCTACTATATATAAAGGCCCTAGTGACTCTGTGTGGCAAGACCAGTGAATGCTTTGTATCTCCTCCCATCCCAAATTTGGTGCTCCTTTCCCAGTGACCCCCACATTCTACACAGTTGTTGGAGCCAGCAGTCTAGCAAGGAACACCACGGAGCTGGGAAGACACACCGCCTTTCTGGTTCACCAGCTACTCCCCAAGGAATCCTGCTGTGTTTCACAGACGAAACAAATGCCAAGCACATTTCTAAGGCTTTTGAAATACTTTGGCAATTATCTCTGAGAATGTTGTATCCATTTATAATTCTACTGGAAGTGCATGAGAAGGCTGGATTTGACAACATTGGAATATTTTCATTTTTTTGTCTTGGCCAAAGTGGTGAGTGAGAAATGTTATTTCATGTTTCTGAGTTTCAAAAAGACTAGACTCTTTTTTTGCATAGTTCTGGGCCCTTGTATATTGACCCTCTGAGGGGTTTCCATTTTATCTGATTTCCTTTTACTATCTATTTCTTATTGATTTGCAAACACCCTAAAACTTGATATAATTCTCTTGAATAAGTTTTTCACCTATAGGATATACCCAAACTATACTTTGTCTGCTGTATATATATATATATATATATATATATATATATATATATATATTTAATACAGTCAAATTAAGTTAGCTCAGGATCTGGTAGAAAATCACAAATCACAAACTGTCATAAATAAAATATTAGCACCATGGTAGACCCAACTTTGGGGCTGAGTAGACAGTAATAGGGCCAATGAATTATGTCTTTCTCAGACTGAAGAAGAACCTTGAGTGTATTACTAGTTCATTCTAGAACAAACACTATATTGCTTTTTAATGAAGCTCGGAGTTATTGATTTTAGTGAGTCTTCAAGCCAAGAAGATTGTAGTCTGAATTTATAGTGAACTGAGAGGTGCTTCTAATCTCGCCCCTTGGCTGTATCTGTCACTTTGATGAATGTCTCTTGGATCTTCCTCCTGGGCTGAGTCATGGGCAATAATAAATGATGGGGAGGGGGGTGGGGTACACTCTTCTCCAGTAGCAGATTGGGCACCTACCCACCTGGGGAGTTCATCTTTCAGTGTCCTATTTTTTTGCCTTTTCATACTGTTCTTAAGGTTCTCAGGGCAAGAATACTGAAGTGGTCTGCCATTCCCTTCTCCAGTGGACCACATGTTGTCAGAACTCTCCATCCATTTTGGGTGGCCCTACATGTCATGGCTCATGGGTTCACTGAATTAGACAAGGCTGTAGTAGGTGATCAGTTTGATTAGCTTTCTGTGATTGTGGTTTTCAGTCTGTCACCCACTCCAGTGTTCTTGCCTGGAGAACCCCAGGGATAGGGGAGCCTGGTGGGCTGCCGTCTATGGGGTCACACAGAGTCGGACACGACTGAAGTGACTTAGCAGCAGCAGCAGCAGCCCTTTGATACATAAGGGTAAGAGGCTGATGGAAGCTTCCTGATGGGAGAGACTGACTATGGGGGAAACTGGGTCATGTTCTGATGGGCAGGGCCATGCTCAGTAAATCTTTAATCCAGTTTTCTGTTGATGGGCTGGGCTGTGTTCCCTCCTGTTGTTTGACCTGAGTCCAAACTACGGTGGAGGTAATGAGGATAATGGTGAACTCCTTCAAAAGGTCCCATGCATGCACTGCCACACTCAGGGCCCCCAACCCTGCAACAGGCCACCACTGACCCACACCTCCTCCAGAGACTCCTGGACACTCACGGGAAAGTCTGGGTCAGTCTCTTGTGGGGTCACTGCTCCTTTCTCGTGGGTCCTGGTGCACAGAAGGTTTTGTTTGTGCCCTCCAAGAGTCTGTTCCCCCAGTTCTGTGTAAGTTCTGTAATCAAATCCCACTGGCCTCCAAAGTCAAACTCCCTGGGGGTTCTCAGTCCCTTTGCCAGATTCCCAGGTTGGGAAATCTATTGTGGGTCCTAGAACTTTCTTAACAGTGCGAGAATTTATTTGGTATAATTGTTCTTCAGTTTGAGTGTCTCTATTGGGGCTCTGAGTCCTGGTGCACACAAGGTTTTGCTTGAGCCCTCCGAGTGTCTCTGGCAGGTATGGGGTTTGATTCTAATTGCGATTTCGCCCCTCCTACCATTTTTCTAGGGATTCTCCTTTGCCCTTGGACATGGGGTATCTTTTTTTGCTCGCATCCAAAAAAAGGGGCTTCCCTGATAGCTCAGTTGGTAAAGAATCCACCTGTAGTGCAGGAGACCCCAGTTTGATCCTTGGGTTGGGAAGGTCTGCTGGAGAAGGGATAGGCTACCCACTCCAGTATTCTTGGGCTTCCCTTGTGACTCAGCTGGGAAAGAATCTGCCTGCAGTGTGGGAGACCTGGGTTCAATCCCTGGGGGGAAGATCCCCTGGAGAAGGGAAAAGCTACCCACTCCAGTATTCTGGCCTGGAGAATTCCATGGGCTTTAGTTCATGAGGTCACAAAGAGTCAGACATGACTGAGCGACTTTCACTCTTTCTTCACAAGTACATAATCTAAGTCCTAAAAAACAATAATATGCAGAAATCTGGATTAAGCAAGAGATGGTTTTCAGCTCTTCTCAGATTGCTACCACATGGTTCCCTGGGCTGCTCTCATTCCAGCTCTCTCCACCCTTTGCTGGAAGATGCATCTGACCTTTCCAGACCTGGTACCTGCAAAAATTCCCCCCCCAAGCTCAGTTACACAGAGTGAGCTGGTAAGTCTCCCCAGACCTTGACTTTGGCACTATCATACTCTGCACACTCAATAAAAAGAGCAGGTTTAGGATACCTAGTTTAATATCTGGCAGTTATTCCACATAAAAAGTATTCATTCCTTTCCAAACTTTGAAAGATAATAATAATTCATTTTGTTTGTGTTATTCACTAGTTATGATTTTTAGATCCCACATGTAAGTGGAACCACACAGTATGTCTCTGCCTGATTTATTTCACTTAGTATAGGGCCTTCCAAGTCCATCCATGCTGCTTCGAGTGGCAAAACTCCATTCATTTTTGAGGCTGAGTAGTGTTCCAACATATAAGCATATATGCCACACTGTTATCCATTCATCTGTTGATGGACACTTACTTAGGTTGCCTCTAGACTCACAGATTAAGAAAGTAATTTAGGTGGCTCAGACAATAAAGAATCTGCCTGCAATGTGGGAGACCTGGGTTTGATCCCTGAGTCAGGAAGAACCTTTCAGAGAAGGGAATGGCAACCCACTCCAGTATTCTTGCCTGGAGAATTCCATGGACAGAAAAAGGCTATATAGTCCATGGGGTCACAAAGAATTGGACATGACAGCACACAGGCAGTCTTTAGTGTTTATCAATGGGGAGAAATAAGGGGAAGGAGCAATAAAGAGGTAGGAAAAAAAGCATTATTGTGGGATTATATGAAATTATATGTGTGAAACTTGTAAATTGTAAAGCACTGTAGAATTTAAAGAATCTTTCATTATATAAAAAAATAAAGATACTAATAATTCAGTGAATCTACCCTGGAAAGATGGAATGTAAGCACCTCAGTACCTGATTGAAAGCTCTCCATCCCCAGATGGGTCCTTTTTCAGACAGGATCTTTTCCCCTCCAAGTCCTCCCCTAAAGGACGTACAGACCCCAATTCACCCTGACTTGCCTTCTGATTTTCCTAGAAGTCCTGGCTCCACCCCCACTCAACTCAGGCTGAGAAAACCCTGTCTTTTGTCCAACATTCCAGCCCAAATGTCCCAGGAGGCATCATATTCCCATATAGAACTAAGCAACACAGCATCCCTGAGCCTCAAAAAATACTTCTACTCCATGCACCTCTGAGTCCAGGGTCAGAATTTTAATGATAGCTAAGAAGTCAGCCAATGATCCTTAGAGCCTAAAAGCACTGATGTGACCACCCTCCACATATGACCCCCCACTGCACTCACTGCATGTTTTATTAGCGGGCGAGAGGCAGGCCTCAGCCTGGCCTTCCCTTTGTCCCAGGCTCTCCAGGTGTTGGCGGTGATCACAAATCCACCAGGCCCAATACCAGTCCCTCAGCCTCCTGGCTGACAGGTCTCACCTGGAGCTCTGTTAAGGCAGGGTTGGACCTGCCTGCTGGTACCCGGCCTCCCTCACATCCCATCTAGGGCCAAGGCTCCACCCTCCCACAGTCCGTGGCTCAGTCCCTGCTCACTGGCACATGGCCCTGGCCTGACACACACCAGGGCTCACGGCTCTCTAGACGACAAGTAAATGCCCCCATCCCCTGGATCTGCCCCCGATGCAGGCCCCCATACACAGGGTTTCTGAGACTCCTGGAGAGAAAGGGATTCCACTGATTGGGCACTGGGTGTTTGGAGGAAGAAAGCATCTTGGAGAATCAGAAATCACATAAGTGTTAATCAGAAAGACTCCTTTCTGTACCAGATGATGGAAAGAGAAAACCCAGTATGAGCAATTGAGACATCTAAGCTTATGTTTGCAATTATGATCTGCCCAAGAGAGCTTGTTTTAGTGAGGCAAATGCCACCTGCAATTTGTGGGGAGGGGGGTGAAATATTTGTTTCAAATCCCCAGAACATTGGTTTGCGATTGCAATTCCAAGGGTAAAATGGAGAGAAACAAATTCCGCCACTATGCAGCTCTGCATTCTACCCTCTCAAGCCCCACACATAATTCTTAGAGTTAAAAAGGAAAGGCCAAACTGGCAAAAGAGCATTCATGTCTGATTCATGTTGCTTTTGGAATGGTAAAAAGTGCTTAGCTCTTTCGCATACAGAAGCCACTCTGATTAGTTCCTACAGGATTGTAGTACACAGAACAATGATAAAGGATTTGGTTGATGAGTTAAGCTATTAAACATTTATAACAGTGTATATTCATACAGATCAATTCATATTTCTTCTCATGAAGTCTGATTATCTAAGATCAAATTGAGGAAGAAATTTTGTCATCATGCAGTGACTGTCAAAGATGATAATTGCCAAAATAGATAATTCAGGTAAAAATGGTCTTCATTTCATGCCTCAGTTATGAATGTTCACTGATCCTTGCAATTTTCTGTTAAGAGGACAAAATAGAAAGCCATGCAGTCTAACCATGTGACAATAAGGATAATAAGTAAGAATGTTCAGTCTTCCTAATTTTGGCACATTGTTACTCCTTAGATTTTGAAGAAAATTGTACCATTTTCTCCCAACATCTCTTTTCTTTTTTACCAATCTTGTAACCAAAATGACCAGTAAAATATGAGACTATCTTGGAGATTTAAAATAAGATGAATATATGTATGAATGTGTGTGTGAAATACTGAAGTATGAAAGGTTAAATGTAACTGGGGTAAGTTAGAGGGTAAACGAGTAGATAATGACTATATTTATCAAGTTCTGTGTTTCTTCCTATTTTATCTTCTAATAAGTGCCTATGGTCACATTTAGTTGTCATTTTCCATGATGATTGTTAAGATGTCTGACATTTTACTTTTCCTCATCCTGTGTAACTTATATCAGAGTTTTCTTCAACTGCAAGTAATATAAAATTGAATAAAGTAGTAAACTAATTCAATTTTTTTCCATAAGCACCAGAAAGCTAGAGGTAAGCATTCTCAATGGAAAGAGCATTTCCAAACTGAACCTCCGAACCAAGTTCCTCCTCCCTTCCTGTTCTGAGACCCTTAATGAATGACTTTCATCCTCATGTTTACACAATGGTTGCTGTGCCTCTAGGCATCACATTTCTATTCCAGGTAGCAAAACAGAAAGGGGAAAAGGGCAAAAAGAATGTGCCAGCTGAGTCTGATGCTTTTTATTAAGAAAAGAGCAGCTTCTCCGGAAACCCCAGCCACAATTTCTTATTGGGCAGAACTGTGTCACACGGGCACCACTAGCTAGAAAGCAGCCTGGAAAATCGAGACGTTCAGCTTGGCACATGGCTGCCCAGCCAACATAATGGGCTTCCTTAGGGGGCTTTCCTGGTGGTCCAGTGGCTAAGACTGCACTCCCAATGTAGGGAGCCTAGATTTGATTCCTGGTCTGGGAACTAGACACATGATACAACTAAGACCCAGTGCAGCCAAATAAATCAACAAATATATTTAAAAAAAAAAAAAAAAAACTGTTTCCTTAGAAATGGAAGAAGAGAGGTAGTAAGTGTGGGTGGACTAAATACAGCGTCTTCTACAGTTCCTGCTATAGTTAGGGTATATCTATACAGTTATATAGTTATGACTGAGAGATACATAGACTCATCTACTTGTGGTCTGAGAAGAGGGAGCTGTGATCCAGAAGGGAGCCATCAAACGCTGTCTGGCTAGTGGGTGGCGGTGCTCATGGGATGGTCAGGTGAGCCCCTGGAGAAGGCTCTGGTGCCGCTGCTGAGGCTGCTAGTGCGTCTTCTCTGGGTGTCCTGGGAGGAGAGCGGGTGGGAGAAAGGCAGGGGGCGACCCCGGAGCGCAGGGTCTCTCTCCAGGAGAGGGAGAATGACGTATGTTACCACGGTGAAGGCTCACTCCTGCACGGGGCGTCAGATACCACGTCCCGATTCCCCTTGAGACCGTGTTCACCAGGACAGAGTGTACTTTCCTGAAGCTCTGAAATCAGAACAGTGTCTAATTCTTCCACAGGACACTGATGACCCAAGGAAGGCCAGTGATGGTTATATAAATGCAAGAATTTATCTGAATGTGCTGGAAACTAAGTTAGATTTTCTTTTTTAACTGACCCTGCAGCAGGTGTTATGTTGGGGTCTTCATCTGTAGGGTCTACCTAAGCCTTGTGGAAACCCTGTAAAGCAGGAATCGCTAACCCCATTGTACACATGTGTTTCATGGATGAGGCAGATCTCCTGCTGATCCACACCCTCTTGTCTACAGCTCTGTATCATTCACAGTTCTTCAGAGTAACAGAACCAGTAAGATGCATAAAAATTCCTTTGTGTGAAGTGTGTGTGTGTGTGCACATGTGCACGCATATGTGTGTACATGCCCACCCAAAAGGCAGGGGAGAGGAGAAATGAGGAAACTGAGCTGCCTGCTGATCAGGTTAGAACCTCGTGATCCAGCCATGCCTGAACTGGATCTCTGCTCTGGGCGCCATTAAATTCTGTTTACGTTAGGCTGTAAAAAACTGTGAGTTGGGTTTCTGTTGGGGTAGAATCTTTTCAACTACACTTAATAAGCATCTTTTCTTTCCCAGTTGCCAAATAATAACCACTCTACACATTTCCTTCTGAGGGCTTCTCCGTTCAGCATGCACGCGGCATCCCCCGTCGGGGGTGGTGGTGGGGACAACAAGTCACAAAAAATAAAGCATGCACAGATACACCGACACGCGGTTTCTAGCCCTGAGAGGACTGTCCCTGCAAGGGCCTGCGCAAGTAATTTTGAAGTCATGATTTAGAAAACTGGACTTGTACTCTTTTTATATAGAATATGAACCTTCTTACTTTCTCTTCATAGCTCCTCATTCTGGGGTTCTTTGCCAAAGAAAGAAAATTGAGGTTCTCAGTAGAATAGTCAATATGCGCAGATGGTGTTAAACTGTTTGCATTAGGAGAATAAGTCAAGTTTTGATCTGTGATGATTCCCATTACCTTCTTCCCTATGGTGGTCCTCATAAGAGGGTCAGAGGTCATCTATGTCATCTCCAACCACTACTATGACAACAGCATCCTGAAGGAAGCACCTTCCTTCTGACTTAGCCCACCGCGAAACCCTCTGCCTCATTTCTATCCCTCTATGAAAGTAAACTCTCCTTTCTCAGTATGCTTTCTTCATGCAGTCATGTTAAAATACAACCAATTTATTCTCTCTTTAAAATATTCATTTTTAAATATTCATAATTTCTAGAACTCATTGGCCATGTTTCCAAGAAAACTATCTGATTATATGATACATATTGACCATATTCCATATGCACAAAGCCACATTTATTCTTCAGAAAGTAATTTAGTAGCATAAATTGAGGACAAGTGAATTTGAACATCTAGAAATAAATGTGCAGTTCTTTATTCTTCAACTATTTTCCAAAATGATTGTCCTTGCATCCCAGAATTTTAAATCTGGCTATATAAGGGAAAGTTTAAATTCCTCTTAATCATCTCAAATGTGTCACCAGGTCCCATAACTTCTCTTTCTGAGCAGGGCATTCTCCCCCATTGACCAGCCTCTGCTAGCACTTAACACCTCCCAAATCCGAAAGTAACAGCTAATTTATAGGCCGTTTTGTTTCTACTTCTGCCTAGTTCTGTAGCAGATTGTTAAGAACCACTTAAATCACTGGCAAAAAATGATCAATCTTAAATTGATGCTATTAGAACCAATTATTAAAAGCATGTTTAATAATTTGTTTTGTTTTTCTTGCTTTCCTTTGGGCTCCAAGAAGAAGAAAAGGTTTATGTACTACATTACATGATAAGTACCTTGGTCTTTGACCTTCTTTCCCAAAGTGGGGAGTCACGTGGCTAATCAGGGATCACACAGATTGTTTTTGAGTTGGAAGATGGCTTTGATAAAGGTGAAAATAGCCACATTCAGAATGGACTGAGTTATGCGTGGGCATTGACTCAAGTGTGTGAATGGGGGTTTCCTTTACACATGACACTTGAGGAACCTCAGTGAGCCCGTAGTGAATTTTTATCTGTGAGTCTATAAACAACTGTGGCTATAATGATATGTTGTAGAGTCTCCAAGGATTATCTTTGGAAAAGCACATAGGATCCGAGAGATTGCTAAAGCATAAAATAAAAAGATACTCTTTTTTTTTTTTCATTAAAAAAAATTGGCTAAGAGGAAAACCGGCCAAACACCTAGGCATAGACAGTAAAATTTAATACATACAAGTACTGGAAGGAATGAAAAAGAATCCATTTGTACCCGCTTTCACAATCAAAAGGGAATCGGTCCAGAAATCTGCAGAGCTTTGTACGGAATTTATTCAAGAAGATGGAACCAATTTATTCCAGCTATTATCACAAGCCGGAAAGATCAGAGGGGAGGCAGCAGATAGGGCCCATCTGCAGCCAAAGTCATTTTCCCCTCCTGTGGCCCCCTCTCAGACAGCAGCTTAGCAAGTCTGACCCTGAGGTCTTGAAGAGAAACACAAATCCACTGGAAATTTAGCCAGCACCTCAAGCCAGTAAGCTGAAGATGCAACCAGACCTAAGTCTTGTCAACAATTGACCAAGACAATCATCTCTGGACAAAGAAAAAAAAAAAAAGATTTTGGAAGAGGCTTTCAGTATGATCATAATAAAACTAAGCAAAATTGAAAACATAAATTGCAAGGTATTAATATAACTCTATTTGGAACTTTGCTTTCTGGGACCTTAATTACTTAGTCATCTTAATTCTTCTTATATTGTATCTAATAAACCAGTAATGTGGTTATTTTTGCTATTATCGGTAATACAAGGGAATACTACTATGTATATGCAATTTCACCGGCGACTGAACCCAGTAACAATGCCATCACAATTTCTGATTTTGCGGAGAGAGGATCTGAGCTTTCAACAGTTCATGTAAAGTGTCCAAAATACACAGAGCGAGTGGTGAGGGCAGTGATCAGAGTCAGGTTGAGCCCAGAGTCAAGCTCTGTACCTCTGTGCACCCCTGCCTCCCAGATTTCTTAAATCCCTCCTGGGATTTAAACTAAGAAGGATCTTGAAACAAACGTCACTAATTCCACCTCTGCTGGAGGCGTGACTTGAGTAGTTGCAGAAAATACTCCTCCTGAGTGGGGATCTTTCCTCCAAAATGTTTCAATTTACTATTGTAGCAGGCGCTTAAACTCAGTGTGCACAGGGCCAGGCAGGTAACCTGAATGTGTAATTTCTCTGAATATACGAAGACACACTTGCACACATCTTCACCCATCTGGTAGGCTGTCTTTTTGTTCTGTTAATGGTTTCCCTCACTGTGCAGAAGCTTTTTAGTTTGACGTAATCCCATTTGTTTTTGTTTTTGTTTTCATTTTCATTTTTTTTTTATTTTTAATTTTACTTTACAATACTGTATTGGTTTTGCCATACATTGACATGTACACCATTTGTTTATTTTTTGTTTTTCTTTTCCTTGCCTGAGGAGACAGATCTAGAAAGATATTGCTAAGATTCACATCAGAGTGTACTGCTTATGTTGTCTTCCAGGAGTTTTATGGCTTCTTATGCTCAAGTCAAATCCCTTTTGAGTCAGTTTTGATGTATCATCTGAAATAATGATCTAGTTTCGTTTCTTTTTTTTTACATGGGGCTTTCCAGTTTTCCCAACACCACTTATGGATTAAGAGGCTGGTCTTCACTGACTGCTCTCTTTTTGCTCTGTTGTCATAAATTGTCTATATGTGCGTGAGTTTATTTCTGGGATAAAGAAGATGCAGAATATATATAAACTGAGATGCTACTCAGCCAGGAAACATGAAATTTTGCTATTTTCAACAACACGGGTGGACCCCGAGGGCATTGTGCTAAGTGAAATAAGTCAGTGGGAGAGACAAAGGCCATGAGATTTCACTCATGTGTGGACGAGGAAAAAACCAATAAACAAACACATGAAAAAAGAAAATAGATGAACAAACCAAACAAAAAAGGAACACATAGATAGAAAGAACAGGGAGACGGAGGATAAAAGGGGGATAAGAGCAAAGCTGGTCAAGTGTATGGTGACAGATGGAGAATGAAATGTTGGTGGTGAGCACCCCGTAGGATGTGCAAAGTTAGAAATAAAACGGTGAATGTGTGGAATTTGTGATATAAATCAATACTTGTTGTTGTTTAGTAGCTAAGTCATGTCCGACTCTTTTGTGACCCCATGGACCATAGCCCACCAGGTTCCTCTGTCCATGGGATTTCCCAGGCAAGAATACTGGGGTGGGTTGCCATTTCCTTCTCCAAGGATCTTCCTGACACAGGGATTGAACCTGTGTCTCTTACATTTCAGGTGGTTTCTTTACCATTGAGCCACCAGGGAAGCCCTAAGTCAATGCTACATCAAATAAATAAATAAAAATATAAGATGAAGAGGACAGTATCTACAGGCATTCAAATCCACTTCTCCCTTAACAGCCTACAACACTATAGGCTGATCAAAGGAAAGCACTCCACAATCGAGATTGCCCTGATGGACAAGGGTTTATGACCCTATGTTTGAGGTCAGCAATAAAATCAAGTGAGAAAAGTGCTTATTTAATACTTGGCTAAAAGCACAAATAGTGAAGAAGATTCAGACTTTGAGGTACAATTGTGAATGCAGCGAATAATTGGGTTGTAAATGGATATACTTTTACAAGATTGAAAAGGCAAACTAGGGGAATGAAGTAATAAAATTACACTTTTATACTGAGGACTATTACACTGAGCAGTAGTGGAGTCAAAATTGGGCCACTTTAATACTCTAAATAGATGCACTGTTGAATGCTGTTGTTTGTAAAGACGTCTCAGTTTTTCAGCGATTAAAGCCTTTTGTTCCTACCTGATGTGAACAACCTGCAGTCGTAGTAAATGAAAAACTAGGGACGCCAAAATGAAAGGTCCACTCATGCAAACTACTTGACCATTTGAATCTATTCTGTAGCATGTTTACTGAGAAAGATAAGGTTTGGAGCTTCTGTAATTCATCTTTGTTTAAACTGTAAGATATCCTGGTAATGAATTTAAAATGACCAGGAAATGTATTTACCAGTGTTGGAGTCTATTAAGGTACAATATAAATGTAAACTGGCAATTGGGATTTATCATGATCGCCAGGGCACTTTAATGATAATAAAGTAGCTACCTGTCAGAATCACTGTTTTGAAAGGAGTAATCTTTTATTTTTTTCATTTTTATTATTTTTGCTTTGACTTACCAGTGTTAGAATTTATTATTATCTGTTATGGAGATAGGGATTTGGTTCTTATACTTTTAGCATACATGAGTCCTCTCTCCTCTCCTCGCATAACATTTATGCCACAACTGTTGGTGACATCAGATTCCAAGCTTGCATTATGACCAGTAACTATTGTTTTCTGCTTAGCTAAGTGGTGTACTTTGATTAGGCTCCCTTTGTCTTTTTAATGATTTTTTAAAAATGTTTTTAATTGGAGGATAATTGCTTTACTTGGAGGATAACGTTGTATTGGTTTCTCCCACACAATCACATGAATCAGCCATAAGTATACATATGCCCCTACCACGCGAACCTCACTCCCACCCCGGCCCCATCCCATACCTCCAGGTTGTCATAGCGCATGGGGCTGGTTGAGCTCCCTGTGTTACCGAGCAACTTCCCACTGGCTCTTTGACACACTGTAATGTGTTTGTTTCAATGCTGCTCTCTCAGTTCATCCCGCCATCTCTGTTCCCTGCTCTGTACACTGTCTGTTCTCTGTGTCTGCATCTTTATTCCTGCCCTGCAAACAGGTTCATCAGTACCATTTTTCTAGACTCCATGCTGCTGCTGCTAAGTCACTTCAGTCGTGTCCGACTGTGTGAGACCCCATAGACAGCAGCCCACCAGGCTCCCCCGTCCCTGGGATTCTCCAGGCAAGAACACTGGAGTGGGTTGCCATTTCCTTCTCCAATGCATGAAAGTGAAAAGTGAAAGGGAAGTCGTTCAGTCATGTCTGACTCTTAGCGACGCCATGGACTGCAGCCTACCAGGCTCCTCCGTCCATGGGGTTTTCTAGGCAAGAGTACTGGAGTGGGGTGCCATTGCCTTCTCTGAGACTCCATATATATGTGTTAGTATATGATATTTACTTTTCTCTTTTTGACATATTTCACTCTGTACGACAGGCTCTAGGTTCATTAGCCTCACTAGAACGGACTCAAATCCATTCCTCTATCTGGCTGAGTAATATCACATTGTATATATGTACCACAGTTTCTTTATCCATTCACCCATCGATGCACATCTAGGCTGCTTCCATGTCCTGGATATTGTAAATAGTGTTGCAATGAATTTGGGGTACATGTGCCTGGTTCCCCTTTCTTTAAATATAAAGAGTTATTCTTCCTATAATTAATAGCTATTCTGCTCTTTCATTTCCATAGATTTCTATGTAACCCTCACCAGTTCTTCCCAGTTTCTTCAAATACTTCTCAGCGGTGTTTCCCACCTGGCCCAGTGATCCCATGCTTCTGTTGGTTCCATCTTGTTTCCAACTGCTTCTCTCTTGGTCGTGTCCTCTGGGGAGGGTCCCCTGCCCCCTGGGGTGAATGCCCAGCTGTCGTCCTGAGAATGCTGGACTTTTGCTTTAGCTGCCTTTGGTTGGCTGTTCCTTACTGCCGCAGAACCTTGTGTTGACATTGAATTTACATCAATTTTCTATTGTAAATGGAAAAAGACATATAAAGAGATAGGATTGTATCAGAAGATGTCCATGTGAAGGCTAAGATGCAGGGATAATGTCCTATGAAGCTGGAGGATTGGACTGATGCATTTACAAGCCAAGCAGTGCCAGAATCCCAGAAAACCACCAGATCTGGAAAGAGGCAAAGGAGGATCACCCTACAGAGAGAACATGTCCCTGCCAACACCTTGAATTCAGACTTCTAGCCTCCAAAACTTTGAGACAATAAATTTCTGTTGTTTTAAAGCCACTCAGGTTGTGGTCCATCCTTGGTTGTGGCAACTGTGGAAACTAACACAGTGGAGAACTAGAAATAAGCCTAATCGGTACAATTATGAAAGACAATGCCATTTATATTGGTTATCTTTTAATAACATCCCTTAACTCTCAGAAGTGACCCAGTGTGGTAGAAAAATATTAGAGGCTCATTCTGTACCTTGTGTCTGCTGCTGCTGCTAAGTCGCTCAGTTGTGTCCGACTCTGTGTGACCCCATGGACTGCAGCCCACCAAGCTCCTCTGTCCATGGGATTTTCCAGGCAAGAGTCCTGGAGTGGGGTGCCATTGCCTTCTCCAGTACCTTGTGTCCAGCCAGCTTCAACTAACCTTTAATTCCAAGTGTTCCCCTTGTTAAGCATGTGAGTGAGGGGTATAAAGAGTTAAGAGATAAAGTGAACAGCATTTTACTATGAGGTGCTAGTTTTAAAAAAATCATTGAGATAGAAAAAGTGTAGGTTATGTGTACTTAGTTGACATATAGGAAAACTAGTTGCTTCAATTCACAGCTTAGCTAATCAGCTTGTGAATGGTCAAAAGACCCAGGGACACTTAGTAGGAACTCCAATAAGAGAAGCTGCTGCTGCTAATTCGCTTCAGTCATGTCCGATTCTGTGCGACCCCACAGATGGCAGCCCACCAAGCTCCCTATTCCTGGGATTCTCCAGGCAAGAACACTGGAGTCAGTTTCCGTTTCCTTCTCCAATGTACGAAAGTGAAAAGTGAAAGTGAAGTCACTCAGTCGTGTCCGATTCTTCGCGACCCCATGGACTGCAACCTACCAGGCTCCTCCGTCCATGGGATTTTCCAGGCAAGAGTACTGGAGTGGGGTGCCATTGCCTTCTCTGCAATAAAAGCAGACTCTGTGAGTTCCCATTCTTCCAGCTTGTAGCTGAACCAGGCTTCAATCAGGGCCATGCTGGATGTCTAAGACCCAGATAGAAACACCAGGTCTTACTGGCTTGAGAAATGAAATGACAGAGTTCAAAGTAAATATGGAAGCTAGAAAGAGAGAAAGGAAATCCTGATATTGGGGCTTCCCTGGTGGCTCAGACGGTAAACAATCTGCCTGCCAAGTAGGAGACCCGGGTTTGATTCTTGGGTCGGAAGATCCCTTGGAGAAGGAAATGGCAACTCACTCCAGTATTCTTGCCTGGAGAGTTCTAAGGACAGAGGAGAAAGGTGGCTACAGTCCATGGACTCGCAAAGATCAGACATGACTGAGCAACTAACACAGCACAGTGCCAGAGCCCCCAGGGCTGCGTAAAAGCCACCCGTATCTCTGCCTGACTCTATGTGTGGTCCTACTATGTGTGTGCAGTCCTACGTGTAAACTAAGCTAAGTTCATCTAAGGAAAAAGGAGCTGCACTGAGACTTTAGCTACTGCCATGTCTATGGAGACAGGGTAGGGAATTTGAGTTTAATAAAACTAAGAAACTAAATCAGGACTTTCTGGAGGAACATGTCAAGATTCTGAATTCTGAACATTCAGAACATCAGAATTTTATGATGTCTCAGTCACACCCAAGATACAACCCCAAATTACCAGACATGCAAAGGAAAGGACAACATGAATGCATACTCAAGAGAGAAAAGGCAATAAATGGAGACCTCCTTCTCTTCTAAAATATTAATAAATTGAAAGAAAAAAATGAAAAGAAACAAAGCACACAGCCATAACTACTGGGCTTTCTGGTGCATACAACTAGGCAGAGCCTTCTGCCACAAAGTACTCACAAAACACTCTTTTTATTTTCACAGTTCCACAGTTCAGTGGTCCATACTTCAAGCCCTCATCAGTTAACTTTATCCTTTATTGTTAGAGTGATGGACAACGATAGCCTGAGAGTGAAACAGAAGGAAAGAGGAGGGAAAGCCGTTTTGCTTTCCTAGTTTGGTGAGTTTGCTTTAACTTTGAGGTTATATGACATTTAGGGAGGTGCCGATGGACAATTTCCCGAGCTTTGGGGATTCTGCTGCTCATTTGCCATGCTGTGTAGGAGTGAGCAGACGAGGTAGCCGACCCCTATCAAAGATTATATCATGGCTCCATTTAGCTCTAGGCCAGATTTTCTTCATTAATTTTACTCCATAAGAGCTTAAAAGTGCCTGGGGGTCATCTGATCTCTTCTCATCTGTTGGGAACTAGTCCCAGAAAACTCAATAAATTTACAAAGTTAAACAACTTGTTAATATCAGTTCAGTTCAGTCACTTAGTCATATCTGACTGTTTGCAACCCCATGGACTGCAGCACACCAGGCTTCGCTGTCTATCACCAACTCCCGGAGCTTGCTCAAAATCATGTCCATTGAGTCGGTGATGCCATCCAACCATCTCATCCTCTGATGTCCCCTTCTCCTCCTGCCTTCTTTCCCAGCATCAAGGTTTTTTCAAATGAGTCAGCTCTTCACATCAGGTGGCCAAAGTATTGAAGTTTCAGCTTCAACATCAGTCCTTCCAATGAATATTCAGAACTGATTTCCTTTAGGATGAACTCCTAAAGGAGTTTGAACTCCTTGAGTCCAAGGGACTCTCAAGAGTCTTCTCCAATACCACAGTTCAAAAGCATTAATTATTTTGTGCTCAGCTTTCTTTATAGTCCAACTCTCACATCTATACATGACTACTGGAAAAACCATAATTTTGACTAGATGGATCTTTGTCAGCAAAATAACATCTGTGCTTTTAAATATGTGGTCTAGGTTTGTGATAGCTTTTCTTCCAAGGTACTGATAGTACTTCAAAGGTATGGTTAGTATCAGTACTGGACTACCATACTTCATTTCAGCATCCTTCCACAAACCAATTGATTAGCACATTAAACATAATTTTTTAACATGACAATTAGGTACCAAGAATCATCCTAGGAGATGGAAGTACATTAGTGAACATGATGGAGAAGTTCTCTGCCCTCAATCTGTACTTACCAATTCTGTCTTGGAAGTTATTTATCACTTGGCTTGGAGTTTTAATCAACTGATAAACACATTATTATTATTATCAGTTCTGATAAAAGAATTCCTTTGGTTGATTTTCCTAACGTGTTATTCCTCTACCCCTCATTATAAGAAGTTAAGTAAAACTAAACATTGAAAAAAACAAAATGATACCTATGTAACTTTTGCAATAACTAGGCTGGCTCCTGGGCATTACTCCCCTTCATTCACGCTGTATCTATTAATCATTCATTCATGTGACAACGAGCCCATTAAAGATCATTTGAAATTACACAAGTTATACTCCATGGAATACGCTCTATTCCAGAGTCATTTAGACGTCTTTCACTTGCTCTCCTCCTGCTGCTTTGTTCACTGCTGAGAACAAAGGAAACAACTGAACAGAATGGGCCATTACTTTTTACTTACTTCTTTTGGTAAAATTCATTGTGATCTAGAAGAAATTAGTTTTCCCCAAATTAAAAATAAACATTTCGCCTATTAACATGAGATTCTTGCTACTTCTCAGTTTTTCTTCTCTTTCTTGAAACTCGACTCATGATATTTAGCCTTCACTAATTGGCTGTAACTATTAAAATTGAATTCAACTAAACTGCAAATGCATTGTAGACACTAAAATAACATGGTTCTTCATTTGCTCTAAAGAAATTGAATATGTAATTGTGTTTGTATGTGTATATGTGGTTATTTTATTAACCTATGCATCAAAATGAAAAGAACATAAGTTTTTAGAATGAACATGTGGATTAATATTTATGATACGGTGGGCAATTATTACTTCTCATTTATGCGCTGCAAAGAAGCCCAAATCTTTAATCTGCACCCATTGTGCTATTAAATATCCAACACCCAAAACCTAAAAATCAATTGGATGTGTGCGTGTTCTGTCTCTCAGTTGTGTCTCACTCTTTGTGACTACCATGGACATAGCCCACCAGGCTCCTCTGTCCATGGAATATTTCAGGCAAGAATACTGGGATGGGTTGCCATTTCCTAAATTTTTTAAATTAAGGTAATGTATCCTTGGATATATCTACAGAGAGAAGCCAGATATTTAGGCCTCTAAATATTCTAGAATTAGAAGCAATCAGTGAAGACTCAGATATGCAGATGATACCACTCTAATGGCAGAAAGTGATAAGGAACTGAAGAACCTTTGTATAAGGATGAAAGAACAGAGTGAAAAAATTAGCTTAAAACTCAATATTCAAAAAATTAAGATCATGGCATCCAGTCCCATCACTTCATGGTAAATAGATGGGGAAAAAGTGGAAGCAGTGGCAGATTTTATTTTCTTAGCCTCCAAAACCACTGTGGGCTGTGACTGCAGCCATGAAATTAAAAGATACTTGTTCCTTGAAAGGAAAGCTATGACAAAGCTAGACAGTATATTAAAAAGCAGATTAACTTTGCTGACAAAGGTCCATATAGTCAAAGCTATGGTTTTTCCAATAGTCATGTATAGATGTGAGAGTTGGACCATAAAGAAGGCTGAGTGCTAATTGAAGGCTGAGTGCTTTTAAACTGTGGTGTTGGAGAAGACTCTTAGTCCCTTGGACAACAAGGAGATCAAACCCGTCAATCCTAGAGAAAATCAACCCTGACTATTCATTGGAAGGACTGATGCTGAAGCTCCAATACTTTGGCCATGTGATGTGAAGACCCTAATGCTGGGAAAAATTGAAGGCAAGAAGAGAAGAGGGTGGCAGAGGGTCAAATGGTCAGATAGCATCACTGACTCAGTGGATATGAATCTGAGTGAAGTCTGGGAGATAGTGATGTGCAGGGAAGCCTGGCATGCTGCAACCCAGGGGGTCGTAAAGACCCGGACACAACTGAGCGACAAGTGGAGGCTCACATTTAATTTGCTCAGAGAAACAGCAGTTGAGCTCAGCCCCCTTTTGTAGACCATAAAATGACTCCATACATGAAGTGAGGTCTAAGTCTGAGGGTTTTTTTCTCATAAGCAGAAGTTGAACAGGCCCTGTGAACCTGTCATATTGTAAGGAAGTCCAAGCTGTCCCGCACAGAGAATTTTACCTCCAGTCAAATTCCAGGCCCCCAGCTCAAAGCCAGCATCATGCAAACATTGAGAGAATGAATCCTCAGATGACTCTAACTTCTGGGCCTTCCACGTGAGGACCTGGATGCTGTGGGGTAGAGACCATTGGTCTCTGAGTAATTTACCTGTTCAAGTTGCAAACCCACAGAATCTCTGATCATAAGGAATGCTTGCTTTATCCTGCTGAGTTTTAGGGTATCTGTTACATAGTTTCAGTAACCATTCATAATTTAGCTGTTTATATATAATTTCAGTTCAGTTCAGTCACTCAATCGTGTCCACCTCTTTGTGACCCCATAAACCACAGCACGCCAGGCCTCTCTGTCCATCACCAACTCCCATAGTCCACCCAAACTCATGTCCGTTGAGTCAGTGATGCCATCCAACCATCTCATCCTCTGTCATCCTCTTCTCCTCCTGCTCTCAATCTTTCCCAGACTTCAGAATAAGATTATGATTTATTTTCTCCCAGTATTTTCTTTCCATTAGAGAAAAATGCAAGTAGATATACACCATGCTGGCTCTGCTGATCTTTTTCTTTGATGACTTTTGTCAATACTCATTTGTTATTTAAATTTATGTAGATAAATTGTGCATACTTTTCACATCCAATTTTTCTCAGGACACTTTTTTCCTCAAGATTCATTATATCTGTGAGGTCAAGAGCATGTCTCTCACACCTGTGCCCATATTCTCCCCAAGCCCAAGGTTTAATTACGCTCCACTTTCTGCATGAGAGCTTGATACAGCACTTACTTTCCACCACCATCCACACATACAATTTTGTCTTCAAAATAAGTAAAGTTTTAAGACTAAATCTAAATCATTTCCACGTGAACCAGAAATTAGAAGGTATATGGAAAGTGAACTCAGGTCTGAATACAAAATCTTCTTTTTATTTATTTGAAAGTTGACTTTACATAAATTCTATAGTCCTGTAAAGACATATGATAGGCTGTTCTTTGTGTAGCTTTATTTCTCTGAATAAATGACTATTTTTGGAGTCATTTAGCAATTTTTCCCAAAGTCAATATTGTCAATGCAGTCATCTAAATAGCAACACAAACAGCAATTACTGTGGTTACTTGTCAGCCGCTATTCATGGCTGGATCTTTCTAGTATTTTCTTAGATTTCTCTCAAATCCACTGACTTCACAAATCACGAGGATTTGATGTTGTCACTCACACCAATTATGCATTTCCATAGACTATAACATGAGACAGAGATTCTTTCAGAGCAGACTTCAGGGGGTAAATTCCAGTGCTGTGCTGAAATTACAGTTCACATGGGTTCTGCTGTAGACAATTGAATTTCACTGTGTCTTAATTTACTAGAGATGGTGATATAAAATAAGATCTGGCTGAACACCTGGGGTGTCTAATCAGGGTGATGAAGATGGAGTGAGAGTCAAGATGCCCTTGGTGTTAATGAAACCTGGATGTTTAATTCCCCCAAATAAGCTTTCTCTAATGCCTAACAGTGTCCTTCCTACTGTGAATGATTGGATTTTCCATGTGGACACAAGCGTTCTTCCCATCAGTTACCCAGTTCACAGTTGCAAAGTTCTATCCTCCTGAGAGGCGCACTCAACTTTTCTCCCACCTTTAATACTTTTAGATTTGTTTCCTGCTCTCCTTTTTCTTTTTTTTCAACTGTAGGAAAAATCTAGATGCTTTAACTATCATGATGACCTGCCACCTTATTTACAAAAAGGCAGGCCACTGTCCGCTACTCAGCACATCATGAGCCATTCAGTCCCCTGTGCCTGCCGTGAGCTGAGTTAGTTAGAACAGTTGTAACCAATCCTTCGCCTACAAGTTCAGTAAAGCTCAAATAGGTGGAGTTAGGAATCCTTGTAACAGGATTTCAACATATTGAATGGTCTGTTACTAAAATGGAAACATATTCTATTAACTTATTGAGTCACATACTTATGATTTTTACCAATTTTAAATCTAGCTTTTAGAGAAGACCTGCTGTGTCTTACATTAGACACATTAGATGAGAAGGACATGATAAGATGAAAATACTTGCATTCAAAAAAATACAGAGTATAAAAGAGAAAAAATAGATATAATAGAAGATAATCTGAAGGCTAAAGCAGCCTTGTATCTGTTCTTCAGTTAATTCTCCCATTTTCTAGATTCTGTAGCCATGTTAGTCTTTGCATCTAACACGATGGGCATCTATACTGGAAATGAGGTGGAGACGGGCAAAGCTTGGGAAAAGATTGCTTATGGTTAATGATGAAAGAAGCCAAATTCAGGAAGCCATTTTAAAATCTAGTATAAGATTTTAACGGAGAAGGCAATGGCACCCCACTCCAGTACTCTTGCCTGGGAAATTCCATGGACGGAGGAGCCTGGCAGGCTACATTCCAGGGGATCGCTATGAATGTGACACGACTGAGTGACTTCACTTTCACTTTTCACTTTCATGCATTGGAGAAGGAAATGGCAACCCACTCCAGTGTTCTTGCCTGGAGAATTGCAGGGACAGAGAAGCCTGTTGAGCTTCCGTCTATGGGATCGCACAGAGTCAGACATGACTGAAGTGATTTAGCAGCATAAGATTTTAAAATCTTAAAATCTCTTAAATCTATTCAACCATACTCCCTAATTTTAAGAATTCAATGTTTGTTTATTTCAAAGGATTCTAATTCACAGTCTCACACAGGATTTCTTTTGAGATCCTCATTTTCTGGTGGAGTGGCGACATTTGAGTGAAGCAGTGACTTCTAGACATGAGATGACCTCATGTTGGAAACTGAAATGCACAGTCGAAACTTTCTTCCTCCTTGAGTTGCAGAGAGCACATGGTTAGCCCCTTCTAGTAAGTCAGCTTTTTCTAATAAGCTACTCATACTAAATACTTTGGCAAAGTCAAAAGACATGAAGAAATGATCTCTCTCCTTTCCTTCTACACATCCCAGTGGGAAGCTGGCTACCCCTCCTCTGAACTAAGTTATCGTTTTTTAACCACTCTTTTGGAACTTACTGATGTCTACCTGGTGTTATTACATAAAGAATAAAGTGTGAGCCTCTGGAGAGCAGAGTCTGTGATCACTGCCTATCCCAAATACCCCCTGTCACCATTTCCCCTGAGGTCGCTTCTACACTGGGGCTTCTTGAATGTGGAAGAATTAGTTTCAGGATCCTCACAGATGCGTTAATCCTCATCTCCATCATCAACTGGACAGTAGCAGCCTATGAACAGCTCTGTTGTGTTTAAGATATATATATATATATATATATATATGTATGTATGTATGTATGTATGTGTACGTATTTTTTTTCCAGAATATGAAGAAAACACTGTTAGTTTTACTTGTCACAATACACAATTGTGCTCCGCAGATTTGTTCTCTGCTTTTTTGATAAAATACACCTGGCTCAGGCTACTGGCCTTTATTAATGGCATCTCTGCTTCAGCACTCCTGGTTCTGTCTATTATCCCAAACCCACACCAAGTGCAGCAAATCTCCACGAACTTGCCCACGACCTAAGAAGACAGGTGTATTGATACATCTCTTTAATCCAGCTGGAAGATCAGTCTTGTCTGCAGGCAGCTAGATAAGAGTGAGGACCGTGCCATGCACGGATCTGACATGCGTGTCTGCTGTTTCACGAGTCTCAGAGCGCTGCACGCCCTCTGCCTGGCTGAACTGGGGTGCGGGGCTGAGGGGCACTGATAGGAGGGAGGCAGCTTGCATTAGACCCTCCCACACAGGCTGCTACAACAGGTGTTCAGACAGACGCACACGCAGGAGACACCATCCGAGGACACTGGATGTGAGAAGAGTTGGTCCCAGCCCTGACTCTGCCCCCAGTGAGACCTGGGACCGGGACAGTCACGGTTTCCTCCTGCCTCAGTTTCCTTGGGGGTGGAATGATGGGGCTGTGACCAGACTATCTCCAAAGCCGATGCAAACTGTGGCACTTTGTTCCTTAGAAAGATTAGAGATAAACACAGGTTGTCTTGAGTTCTATCAGATGCCCAGGAGTCCTGTGACTGTAAAGGATGTACCTGTCTAGGCAGAGTGTTAAAACAAGATGTGTGCAGCCACAGTTTCCTGTGATGGAGAAGCTTGTGGATGATCATAAATGATCCCACGACTGTGAGGAAACAAAGGCAAACAACACCCCAGGACTTCTATTTTTCTCCAGATAATTTGTCGATGCCAAGGCCCTCAGATTTATTCTAATATCATGCAAAAGAGTGCGGTGTGTCCCAAAGCAGCACAAGCTGAGAGAATAGACCTGTGAATGCATTTTTTTGACAATGTTTTTGTTATAGGCTTCCCTGGTGGCTCAGAGGGTAAAGCGTCTGCCTGCAATGCTAGAGACCTGGGTTCGATCCCTGGGTCAGGAAGATCCCCTGGAGAAGGAAATGGCAACCTACTCCAGTATTCTTGCCTGGAAAATCCCATGGACAGAGGACCCTGGTAGGCTACAGTCCATGGGGTCGCAGAGTTGAACATGACTGAACGACTTTCACTTTCACTTTGTTATAAGAGGTGAAAGGTTTTTATTTCATTTAAATTAAATGTGAACAAGTTATCTGTCTGTACATACCCATTTATGCATGCATCCATCTGTTCTTTCTGACATCCTACCCATTGTGATAAATGGTAAAAATAATTTTTATGTACATTACTATGTGTAAAATCACTAGCTAATGGGAAGCTGCTATATAGCACAGAGAGCTTAGCTTGGTGCTCTGTGAAGACCTAGAGCGGTAGGATGGGAGGCTGGGAAGGAGGGAGGCTCAATAGGGAGGGGACATATGTGTGTGTGTATATATGGCTGATTCACAATGTTGCACAGCAGAAACTAACACCTCATTGCATTCCAACAAAGTATAATAAAAATTTTAAAATGGTAAATATATACCCTCACAGTCATATGCTTTTGGAACAGTTCTTAATTTCAGGATGCTATGGAAAAACAGGTGTTCTTAAATTCCCGAGGCACCCTTGTGAACATGGCCCAAGATATAAGAATGAGTTGACATCGAGATACTATATATCCCAAACCTACCCTCGTAAGGGTAGAGGCCCGCAGTGAAAAGGAAAAAAAAGTAAGCTAGAGGGGAAAATTTGGCAGACCTTCATACAAGACTCTTGTTCTGACTAAAGGACTTCTAAAGAACAGAAAGATAAATTCGTGGGGAAACTGTAAAGACAGAACGCTGATTAAATAAAAATTTAAAAAGATCTTTTGAGCTTTTCCAAGTGGATGTTAGATGAGTGTCTTGCTCTATGTGCTGTGGATATGGACTAGTCACAATACATTCATTTTCTTAGAGATGTTGAAATAATCCTTCCTTTTATTTTAAAGCCTTAGTACTCACAGTGAATTTTAAAGAGAATATTATTTTGTGTTTTCTAGTTAGAGAGTTATAACATCCTACAATGATGAAAAAAATATTTTACTGGGAAACTTATTCATGATTTAGTTAAGGCTTTCTCAATTGCAAAATTCTCTGTCCTCATAAGATTCTCTGTCCTCTGCCCTTATAACCTGCAAGCCTCCATGCTCAATGGTGTCTAATTCTTTTTGACCCCATGGACTGTAGCCCACCAGGCTCCTCATGGAATTCTCCAGGCAGGAATACTGGGTAGCCATTACTTTCCCCAAGGGATCTTCCCAATCCAGGGATGGAACCCAGGTCTCCTGCATTGCAAGCAGATTCTTTACTGTCTGAGCCACCATGGAAGGCCTGGAAGTAAACTAGAATATTGAAACTGAAATGATTTAAACTAGCAGACACCTTTGAAATCCCAGGGCCTAAGATCCTAACTTCAGTTTTAACAGCTCACAGGAATGTATATATTTTCCTTCTCTGGGGTGGTCACTTGCAGGCCTAGGTTACAGAAAAATACATCACCGGTGCTCACTTCCTACACTTTACAGCTGATACAGTTCAATACTGCAGAAGAAGAACTCAGTATTCTCAGTCTGATCATGAAACTGCACAGGATATTTTTCTTCACCAATCATCAGCCCCTAAGTGACAAAAACTAGATGGTTTGAGGTTATAAAAGAGATATCAAAGAAAGCCTATCTTCCCGTATCACTGGGAATGACTGTACCCTGTCTCATGACCACCGTGATAGCGATGAAATTGCAAGAAAGCAATCTTTAAATGCTTCTTCACCCCTTCTCAAATGACAAAAAAATGGAAAAATCACAGCAATTGGAGATCTCAAACTATCATTCTCCAAGGAATTCTGGAAGCAGATGGTCCATGGAAGCTGACTGATGATATATGATTCTCAGAACAAGCAGACACTTTATGAAATCAGCAGCTTCTGCACAAGACCATAAGGACAAGGTTTCTGGACGTCTCTGGAGCCACTGACTGTCGCACTTCCCTTTGTATGGTGTTAGCTGCTCAGTCGTGTCCAGGTCTTTGCTAGCCCATGGACTGCAGCCCGCCAGGCTCCTCTGTCCATGGAGTTCTCCAGGCAGGAACACTGGGGTGGGTTGCCATTTCCTTCTCCTTTTGCATACTTTTGGGCATATTTTTGGTCATCCTTCTTTTGGTAATATTTTTACCAGTTCATATTTTAAATTTCTGACTTTAATAATACTAAAAACTCACCTAAGTCTATTGTCGTATTACAGACAACCTCCGCCCCACACTTTAAAATTCAGATTTCACAATCTGTTGCTAACACAATTTAAGAATTGTCAGACGTATTATACCTTGCCAGTTCTTAGAAAAACTCAAAAATGGCCATAACTACAATTAATGCTTTGAAAATACATCTTTATCAAGGATATTCTAATCATTAATTAACCTTAACAAGTGGTAGACTGATAAAGATCCAAGACAGAGTGACTATGATTTTACTTATATAGAAGCCACAATTCACCATGATCATATGATTTGATCTGATCCTCAACATACTTTCTCTTTAATGATTGTTCACAGTGTTTCTTCTATAATAATACTACAAATCAAATCCTCAGACTCCAACTTCTGAAATCATATATATTACTGTAAAATGACAGAAGATCAAAGCATTTAGGATTATAAAAATAGAGAATAAGAAATGCTATGTTACATCAAATTATCCAGTAAAGACTCAAAGACATACACAGAATGAGATATTGACTCACAACTATAAATCAGATCTCAGAGTCTAAATCAGACACACAAACTATAAATCAAACTATATGTGAAAATTCAACATTGAAGACAGTCACCACTTTGGGCTGAAACTTTGGATAAAGGATGATCAGAAAAGCAGATTTTGAAGAAGAGTTCCCTGACTTTCAGGAAAATGTGGGTGGTCCTGTGACCACAACAAGAAACGACAAAAACCAGCATTAATCGTGTCTGATGGATTTAAAAAAAAAGTAAGCTCCGTGGCATCACTTTTAAAGCCAGTCAGTCAGTGACAGGTGAGCTTCCCAGGTGGCTCAGAGGTAAAGAATCCACCTGCCAGTGAAGGAAATGTGGGTTTGATGCCTGGATCAGGAAGATCCCCTGGAGGAGGAAATGGCTATCAATTCCCTTTCTTGCCTGGGAAATCCCATGGACAAAGGTGTCCAATGGGCTACCGTCTACAGAAACGCAGAGTCTGACACGACGGAGGCACTGAGCACAACAACAAATTGGCGACAAGCCACACTCCTACAAGTGCACCTATTGGCGGCATAAACATGTTAGCAACCACTGTTTGGAAAGCAAGCCAGTCACCAGCATATACATGCCATGCTAGCATTTATGTATGGATTACCCAGACAATAAAACAAATGCTTACACATTTCTACCTGTCAAAGCCCACCAGTCTCTTAATTACCCACTTCTCAGAAACGCATATGAAATCAATTCCCTGACCTGCTTGGACAGATTGCTCCTACAAGCATAGCTTACTTTGACTTTGGCAGGTAAAAAAGTTCAACTTCTTTGGGTGGTGGTCTCCTTCTTTGAAAATCTGAAAAAAAAAAATCACATTGATAATGGTAGTTTTTAATAGTGAAATAGTTATTTTTTCAAATATGTCGAAAAATAATACAAGGGATTATAAAATACATAAGGAATTTTATCTAGGTTATTCCTGAATGGCCTAGTGGTTCTCCCTACTTTCTTCCCTAACAGAAGCAGAAGATATTAAGAAGAGGTGGCAAGAATACACAGAAGAACTATACGAAAAAGGTCTTAATGACCCACATAACTATGATGGTGAGATCACTCACCTAGTGCCAGACATCCTGGAGTGTGAAGTCAAGTGGGCTTTAGGAAGCATCACTATGAACAAAGCTAGTGGAGGTGGTGGAATTCCAGTTGAGCTATTTCAAATCCTAAAATGTGAAAGCTGTGGAAGTGCTGCACTCAATATGCCAGAAAATTTGGGAAACTCAGCAAGGGCTACATGAGTGGAAAATGTCAGTTTTCATTCCAATCCTAAAGAAAGCCAGTGCCAAAGGATATGCAAACTACTGCACAATTGCACCCATTTCACACGCTAGCAAATAATGCTCAAAATTCTCCAAGCCAGTCTTCAACTAAATGTGAGCTGAGAACCTCCAGATGTTCAAGCTGGTTTTAGAAAAGGCAGAAGAACCAGAGATCAAATTGCCAACAGGTATTTGATCATAGAAAAAGCAAGAGAATTCCAGAAAAACATCTACTTCTGTTTCACTGACTGAGCTAAAGCCTTTGCTGTGTGAATCACAACAAACTGTGGAAAATTCTGAAAGAGATGGGAATAGCAGACCACCTGACCTACCTGCTGAGAAATCTGTATGCAGGTCAAGAAGCAATAGTTTAGAACCAGACATGGAACAATGGACTAGTTCAAAATAGGGAAAGGAATATGTCCAGGCATATTCACCCTATTTAACTTATATGCAGAGTACATCGTGTGAAACGCCAGGCTGATTGAAGATCAAGCTGGAATCAAGATTGCTGGGAGAAATATCAATAACCTCAGATACACAGATATCACCACCTTAAAGGCAGAAGGTGAAGAGGAAGCAAAGAGCCTATTGATAAGGTGAAAGAGGAAAATGAAAAAGTTGGCTTAAAACTCAACATTCAGAAAACGAAGATCATAGCACCTGGTCCCATCACTTCATGGCAAATAGATGGGGAAGCAACAGAAACAGTGGCAGACTTTATTTTCTTGGGCTCCAAAATCACTACAGACAGTGACTTCAGCAAATGAAATTAAAAGGCGATTATTCCTTGGAAGAAAAGCTATGAAAAACCTAGATAGCATATTCAAAATCAGAGATATCACTTTGCCAAGAAAGGTCCATCTACTCAGAGCGATGGTTTTCCCAGTAGTCATGTATGGATGTGAGAGTTGGACCATAAAGAAAGCTGAGCTCTGAAGAATTGATGCTTTCACACTGTGGTGTTGGAGAAGACTCTTGAGAGTCCCTTAGACAGTAAGGAGATCAATCCAGTCAGTCCTAAAGGAAATCAATCCTGAATATGCATTGGAATGACTGATGCTGAAGCTGAAACTCCGATACTTTGGCCACCTGATACAAAGAACTGACTCAGTGGAAAAGACCCTGATGCTGGGAAAGATTGAGGGCAGGAGGAGAACGGGACAACAGAGGATGAGATGGTTGGATGGCATCAACTCAATAATCATGAGTTTGAGCAAGCTCTGGGAGATAGTTTAGGACAGGGAAGCCTGGAGAGCTGCAGTCCATGGGGGTCACAGTTGGACACATCTGAGCGATTGAACAGCAACATAAAGTACGTGTCTGCACACTGGTGGATGAAAGTGAAGTGTTAGTCAGTCAGTCATGTCTGACTCTTTGTGACCCAATGGACTGTAACCTGTCAGAGTCCTCGGTCCATGGAATTCTCAAGGCATGACTACTAGAGTGAGTAGCCATTCCCTTCACCAGGGGATCTTCCCAATCCAGGGATAAAACCCAGGTTTTCCTGCATTGCAGGCAGATTATTTACCACCTGTGCCACCAGGGAAGCCTGAACAAATGAAGTGGTGGGTACATTCCATCATTTGATTGTGGATACATTCCATCAAGTGCTTCCCAGGTAGCTTAGTTGGTAAAGAATCTGCCTATGATACAGGAGACCCTGGTTCGATTCCTGGGTGGGCAAGACTTCAGCAACCCACTGCAATATTCTTGCCTGGAGAATTACATGGACAGAGGAGCCTGATGGGCTACAGTCCAGGGGCTGGCAAGGAGTCAAATATGACAGAGTGACTATCACTACTGCCATTACATTCCATCAAATCTTTCAAGCTTCCCCAAAGGGAAAGCTTTGGTTATTTAAAAGAAAAAATAAAAGACATCAATTTTATTACAGAAAGTTCAGAAGCATTTGCCTGTTTCCCTTAAGAGAAACAAGAAAACAGATGTTTCTCAGAACAGTCCTACCTTCCGCAGATGTTCAGGTTAGTAGCCTGTCAACCATTAGTTCCTTTTGACATCTTGTCTTGCTCTGAAGTCTGCATCTTACTTTGTGAGTTCAGAACTTATCTAACCTCCACACTTGTGTATACACCTTTGTCTGAATTTATATGAACAAGAGAAAATCATCAAACGTACATACAAGATGATGATTGCATGTGGGGTTTCCCAGGTCATGCTAGTGGTAAAGAATCCGCCTGCCAATTCAGGAGACATAAGTTCGATCCCTGTGTCAGAAAGATCTTCTGAAGAAGGAAATGGCAACCCACTCCAGGATTGTGGCATGGAAATGTCAAAAGAGTTGGACAGGACTCAGCACAAAGTGCAATAGGTCCCAGACATTTTCCTAGAATAACTATCTCTTTTTGAATCTAATGAGAATACACAACACCCAGACATCCCCTTCTTATTCTCCCAATACACACAAATTATAAATGGATAACTTATTCAAAGGACTTCCCTGGTGACTCAGTGGTAAAGCATCCACCTGCCAAACCAGAGACCTGGGTTTGATCCCTGGGTCTGGAAGATCCCCTGGAGAAGGAAAGGGCAACCCACTCCAGTATTCTTGCCTGGGAAATCCCATAGGCAGAGAAGCCTTGTGGGCTATAGTCCATGGGGTCACAAAAGAGTCAGATAAAACTTAGTGACTAAACAACAACTTATTCAAACTTCTTCAGATCAGAAAACTATATTTTACAAAGAAAGGGAGTAAGAAGTCAAGGGAGAATCATCCAACAATTTGGTTTAAGCCCTCCTTGATTTTAACCCATGTGTTGTTTGCAGAGTCATAGCAGCTTCCGTAATGTAAACAAGCAGAATTCAAGAGAGATGATCTCACAATAGAAAGCACATAAAATTTGATTTTTCCCATAGTATGGAAGAATTAAGAATCATTCATACGGTATACAACCTAAAACCGACTAATGCAGTATTTCTTGTCAGTAAAAGCAATATGATCATGAATTTAAAACATTTCCTCAAGTGTTACACAAAGTTAATATCAATTTTAATAATGATCAATTTTCCCTGATCTTTAAATGATTCATAATAACTGATTATGTGATATAGGAACCACTGCATCGGCTCTTCTGTATCAGCATAATTTAAGAGATAGTAAAATCACTTAATAATTTCAAATGTTCCTTTAATATCCTAGTTAACATTCTTGTAGCTAATGAGCTGTTTTGAAATTGCATTACTCCTTAGAGAATATGCTTAAATATAGTCTTCCTTCAAACTCTATCACAACAGTTTGGCTGATTAAAAATTGAGGATAAGTTATTCTTAAAGCTGTAGACAGAGTAGAAAATGCAGAGTTTGAATAGAAGTAAAAAGATATTACATTAAAGAATCCTTAGTTTATTCCAGGCTTACTTTTTTTGAGACCTAAATTATGCTTGATATCAAGTGCAAAGCTAAGCATGATTGAGACTTTGATTAATGTCATCACAGGCCATGCCTCTCTGAGAAAACCAACAGCCTCTACTATGTGTAAATTGTACATTTCAGACATGATATGTATTGGGTTGGTCAAAATGTTGATTCTGGTTTTTTCATAACATCTCATGGAAAAAAATTCTAACTAAAGGGTGAACTTTTTAGGCAATCCAATACTTGCTATATCTGTAGGTTTCCCAGGAAGAACAAAGGCAGTCAAATAGGATATTGTTACTGATGTGGACAAGGTTAAAGCAAACCAAAATGACTTTCTACCACCCGAAATTTAGAAACTGTAAGACTGTGACCAGGGGCTTCCCGGATGGCTCAGCGGTAAGGAATCCGCTTGCTAATGCAGGAGACTCGGGTTCTATCCCTGGGTCGGGAAGATCCCCTGGAGGAGGAAATGGCAACCCACTCCAGTATTCTTGCCTTAAAAATCCCTTGGAGGAGCCTGGCGGGCTGCAGTCCGTGAGGTTGCAAGAGTCGGACAGGACTGAGTGACTGAACAGGCACGCGCACAAGGCTATGACCAGCCTCAGGTGCGTGTCGAGGGGAGAGAGCTGTTTCCAGAACCCAAAGAGAGCTGTAGCTACCGAACAGGGTCACCCATAGGAAGCAACGCCCTTCAGTGAAAGACCACAGTTACTGTCCACCCCTGGTCCAGTAGGCGGGGAGCCGGGAGTAAATACCCAAGATTTCTTCTCCTCCCAAGCTGTGATCTGCTCCTCGGACCACTTATTCCACAAGTTCGGATGGGAGCTAAAGGACAAAGGAACCAACTGAAGCGGTAAGTAAAGGCTCCGAATAGTGGAGATGGGAGGAGAACGGGTCTGCAGGAGTAAGCGGAGAAGACCCGGCGTGCTAGCTCGCTGCTCTTCACTTCTGGCAGAATCCATCTCCCCTTCCAAGGGCAACAGGAACACCAGCTTTCCACGGAGGCTGTCCTCCGAGACGCCAGCTGCTCTCCGAGCCCTGTGTGCTGACCGCATTGCACTGCTGCTCCCCTGCAGAGCCGCTCAGTGCGGCCTCAAGGTGAACAGAGGCGCTGCGCATTAATCAGGGTCTCCCAGCCCTTGACAGGATACCTGGCATACAGTGTGTGTACGAGAGGTTTGGTGATTGAATACATGTACAGTCTACTGGCACAATAAAGCTGTTTGATGTTATTTAATATTAGGAAAAGGTTTTTCGTTCGGGGGGCACTATAACTGCAGAGGAACCCGGTTCCTTCAGACATGCTGCTAGCTTTGTGTCTCCTTCGGTAACAGTCTTATTCATTTGTTTTTTTCCTAAGGCTGATTTCACTCAGAACACTGCCTTCATGAGTCTCATGTGTCCTCAATCAGAGACAGCACCCTAATGAAATCTATCATGGAGAAATCCAGGCTTCCCGCAGCTGCTGCTGCTGCTAAGTCGCTTCAGTCCTGTCCGACTCTGTGCAACCCCAGAGACGGCAGCCCACCAGGCTCCCCCGTCCCTGGGATTCTCCAGGCAAGAACACCAGAGTGGGTTGCCATTTCCTTCTCCAATGCAGGAAAGTGAGAAGTGAAAGTGGAGTCGCTCAGTCGTGTCCGACTCGTAGCGACCCCATGGACTGTAGCTCACCAGGCTCCTCCATCCATGGGATTTTCCAGGCAAGGGTACTGGAGTGGGGTGCCATTGCCTTCTCCTATTTTCCCCTAAATCCTGTCTCTACTCTGTTTGCCCTTTGATCCCGGGCTGGCAACGTGCTCCGCTGACTCAGTGCCAAGCCCAGAGAAAACACATTCACTGGTCACCAAATACATTTTGACCAGTGTCTCTGAATCAAACTAAGACTGAAGTAGTGGTTTTTTAGTAAATTCCTTAAACAAACAATTTAAGAATCTAAGTCCCTTTCCCTCACGTTCAGCTCCGGAAGATTTTTCCAGCTGTTCTCTGCTCTCATCTACTGGGTCTCAGGCTCCTCTTTCCCTTCCTGCATCTCTCCCAGAGAATTCCAAATCCTCTCTCTGAGTGTGTCTCTGGAGTCCTTCTCACACATGAGCTAAAGTGGCTTTCTTATCAAAACACTTCATCCAAACAAATACAGCACAAAGTTCAGTCCATTGTAACCATCAGTGAATATTAATTTGCCGAAGAAATAATAGCTAACATCTAGGAAATCCAGGTCTCTTTTTAAATGAACGCATTTAATCCTCACTAACAATCTTCTGTAGCCTGGTGGGCTGCCATCTATGGGGTCGCACAGAGTCGGACACGACTGAACAGCAACTTAGCAGCAGCAGCAGTAGCAACAATCTTCTGTAATGGTTGTGATTATTAACCCCATTTTATGGGATGAGAAACTGAATGTAATCAGTTAATTCCTCCCATTGCAATGGCCCACTTTGGCTTGGCCCAGCCTAATAAATCACCAGCAAGAGGGGTGGATGACTACATGCGGCTTGTCCTAATCAAGACCATTTCAGATGCCCGGTCAGGAATATCCACACTGCACTGGTGGAGGGCAGTTCATGCTGAGAAATAAGCAGGAGCATCTCATTTGCAGGTATGAGAGCACAGTGGCCAGGAGCACGTGACTATGGGGCACGCCTCCCTGGGTACTGGTCCTGGACTTCCCCCTTCACTAGCCATGTGGCTGCAGAAAACTTATTTAGCTTCTTGGAGCTTCAACTTTCTCATCTGACAGGTAGGGTAACGATGGGACCTGTCTCAGGAGGCGTGGTTGAAATTAGCTTAGGTGGGTTCCTGTGGTGAAACAGTGTTCAGGCTGGTCCTCCGTTAGACCAGTTAGGTTTTATGTCTACACTTACTGCCTCTTTGCTGTCTGTTTTTGATGAGAACCATTTTTCAAGGGCTTCCCAGGTGGCTCAGTGATAAAGGATCTGCCTGCCAGGGCAGGGGATGCGAGACTTGGGTTCAACCCCTGGGTCGGGAAGATCCCCTGGAGTAGGCAATGGCAACACACTTAGGTATTCTTGCCTGGAAAATTCCATGGACAGAGAAGCCTGACGGTCTTTACAGTACACGGGGTGGCAAAGAGCAGGACATGGCTGAGCACACGCACACACACATATCTATATTTTTTAATCTTTATCGAATGTGTTACAATATTGCTTCTGTTTTGTTTTGTTGCTGCTGCTGTTGTTGTTTTTTGGCCATGTAACTCCCCAAGCTGTATCCTCTGTATTGGAAGGTGAAGTTTTAACTTCTGTACCACCCGAGAGGTCCCTGTCTCGTTTGTTAAATGCCAAAGTGAAAGTATAGCTTCAGACTAATAATACCATCTCTCAAAGTTCATCTTGTAGGGTTCTATAATATTTCTAATGGAGAGGAGAAGTTTGGGGCTGGCTGGCAGGTGTTGGAGGAAACGAGGAGGTTATGATGGAATGGTTTTAAAATCCTTAATTAGAGCGTGTAAGGCCTGAGACAAACAGGCCAGGAAGCAAGAGGAGTAAGAAAACTGGAAGTTTATTACCTTTCGTAGTAGAAAGAGAGCTAACCATAATAATTTCTAAAAGCAGCAGAGCATTCCTAGGAGTCAAACAGCATGCTTGGATGTTTACATGTATAAACCTCATGTAATCCTGCTAATGACACTATGTTGGCTGGTTTAGTCACCAAGTTGCATCAGACTCTTTTGTGACCCCATGGACTATAACCCTCCAGGGTCCTCGCTCCATGGGATTCTCCAGGCAAGAATACTGGAGCGGGGTGCCATTTTTTTTTTCTCCAGGGGATCTTTCCGACCCAGAGTTCAAACTGCAGTCACCTGCATTGCGGGAAGATTCTTTACTGCTGAGCCACCAGAAACTCCATGACGTTAGGACCCAAGTTATACTTTTATCCTCATCTTCTAGGATAGGGAAACGGAGACTCACAGATGTTAAGTAAAATCGTCAAAATTACAACACTGGTTTTGGGGAGGGAGAGGGAACATCTCTTAACCATTCAGCTGCAGTTTGCATCTCACCATTGCTGCTTGCTACTCACTGGGATTTATTACACCTCCAGATAGCTCCAAAGTGAAATAGCAACCCTGGCCACCTCCCTTCTTTAATTTAAAATCAATTCTGTCTGTTGCAAGTTCACCACGTTTAACTTTGCTTCTTTGCCAAGCAAACTCATGGTCTGAGTCCTTGCCGAGGGCATCTAAGGAGTTCATAGAGGATTAAAAGCCAACGCACCTGCAGTCAAGGCCACTCTCAGCCCCTCAGTAGGATTATTTTGTTTCATTCACATCCAAAGTGTTTGATTTCGAAAATGAGAGGAGAGAGGGGACATTTTGAGGAGGAGAGACTAAAATGAGAAGAAGGAAAGTTTCAAGGGCGTGGAGCACCTGCTCACTGAAGTCCCTGGAGCAGGTTTAAAACTCCCAACCAGAGAGAATTCAGACTCTCCAGACCACTGACCCAGCCTGAAGAACTTGGTCACTTGGAATGCTGAGCAGCTGACCTTGTGTCTAGAGTTGCAAAGTAAAACACCTAGTTGGGGGAGACCCTCCTTCCTCCCAGCCTCTGCACCCCATCAGCCTGCAGCCTGAAGGCCCAGCAGCTCCAAGACCTGCCCGGACTGTTTAGTGTCCTTGGAAGATTGAGACAACAGAGGGGCTTTTCAGGCACAGTTTGTGGGGCAGTGGGGGACAGGGGTTGCCAAGAGAGGAGGAAAAGGGTTATGTGTGGGGGTACATAGGGAACCTGTGAACCCTTTAAGGTCTTCCAAAAATCACTAGGGTCGAAGGAGTCCTTAGGGAAAAAACTGGTGATGCTCCACCACTAACATGGTAGGGAGCTGGTAACCCAAAGACTGCAAACTACATAATTATTTTATGCAATACTTCACTGTTCCAGGTATAGTTTCTGTCATCTTCCAGTTGAGATGGCTTGAAGCTCCAATCCTTTGGCCGACCTGATATGAAGAGCTGATTCATTGGAAAAGCCCCTGATCCTGGGAAAGATTAAAGACAGGAGGAGAAGGGGACAACAGAGGATGAGATGGTTAGACAGCAGCACCAACTCAATAGACATGAGTGTGAGCAAGCTCTGGAAGATAGTGAAGGACAGGGAAGCCTGGTGTGCTGCAGTCCATGGTGTCACAAAGTCAGGCATGTCTGAGCAACTGAACAACAACAACATGCCTTTCATACAAATGGACCTGAGCTTCTCCTAATTAAGGTTCTGCATCCTCTTAGCACCCCTCACAATTTCAAAAAGATGTCACCAAAGATTAATTTAAAACATAACCCCCTTATACCTAGCAAAGGTACTTGGAAACAGGGTAGAAATATAAATTGGAATTGCTTTTCTAAATGGCAATTTCATAATCAAATCAAAAGCCTCAAATCTGTGCCTAACTTTGACTCACTAATTTCATTTACAAGAAATATCCCAAGATATATTTACAAAGATAGTCATCACAGCCTTGTTCATAACGACACTTGGAAACCACCTAACATCCCTCAAACAGAGGTTGTACATTCCTGGCTGGGGGATGAATGAAGGAGCCATTTAATATGATTGAGAAGCAAGCAGCTTGTTTCCTGGAACAAATTACTGCACAATGTTAAGACAGGAAAAATGGGTTGAATAATATTTGTCTGTACTTCTAAAAATATTCATGTGCATGCATGCTCAGTCGCTCAGTCATGTACAATTCTTTATGACCCCATGGACTGTAGCCCACCAGGCTTCTCTGTCCATGGAATTTCCCAGGCAAGAAGACTGGAGTGGGTCACCATTTCCTACTCCACGGGATCTTCCTGGAGTGGAACCCATGTCTCTTGCTTCTCCTGCATTGACAGGAGGAGTCTTTCTCACACTGTTTCTAATAAAAGGAACATAAGTGATAGCAGTCATCTCCAGATGACAAGTGTATATGGCAGATACTGCTTTTTAATCCACATGTTCACAATTCTGCCTTTCTTCTCAGGAGGATTTTCCTTTGTTTAGAATTGCAGTGTGCCAGGTAAAGAAGGACACTTTCCAACTTCTCCTACACCTGATAGCTTAGCCAAATGAGATGGCATGGCATCTTCCCGCAGTTCTTAGGAACTTCATGCTGCTCCACAGCAGGACTGCTCTTCCCTCCCTCTCTTACTTCTTCCTGTCTGGGGTACAGATAACACTTGGAGTTCCTGGAAGGCAAAGACCCCTTGATAACAAGAGTAGAAACACTTTGAATAAAGGTGTTATAAACATTCCTGTGCCAGTGGCACAGTGCTAAAGAATCTGCCTGCCAATCCAGGAGACACGGGTTTCATCCCTAGATTGGGAAGATCCCCTGGAGAAAGGAATGGTAACCCACTCCAGTATTCTTGCCTCGAAAATCCCATGGACAGAGGAGTCTGGTGGGCTACAGTCCATGGGGTCGCAGAGTCAGACATGACTGAGCAAGCATGTAGTCCAAACATTCACGCACAAGTATTTGTGTGAATATACAATTAACCTCTGGAGGAGTGCAATCCCTAGGTCATATATGTAATACACACACACACATATATACACACACACACACACACATATAAAATTTATGAGACAATGATCAATTTTTCTCCAGAGAAGCTGTACTGTTTGGCAGGCATATATCACAATAATTGATCAAGGAATGAGGCTGAATCTGTTTGCAAGTATGACGATCTTTCTTCAAAACTTGCTGTTGTCATTGTTCAGCTGCTCAGTCATGTCTGGCGCTGCGACCCCGTGGACTGCAGCACGCCCGTTTCCTCTGTCCTTCACCATCTCTTAGAGTTTGTACAAATTGAAAGCCACTGAGTTGGTGGTGCTTTTTAACTAACTCATCCTCTGTTGCCCTCTTCTCCTCCTGCCTTCAACTTTCCCAGTATGAGGGTCTTTTCTAAAGAGTCAGTTCTTTGCATCAAATGACCAAAGTATTGGAGCTTCAGCTTCAGCATCAGTCCTTCCAAAGAATATTGAGTTGATTTCCTTTAGGACTGACTGGTTTGATTTCCTTGCAGTCCAACCCTCTGTCAAATGTGTTTCTCAATATGTTCATATTTACTCAGGCACATATTAGTATGACTGCTGAAGGAATGTCATAAATGTTGCTATTATTGCCTTAACACTGTCATCATTTTAGTATGCTTCTATTATGCATATAGGTGTCAGCACCTTCTCCTCCCTTAAATCTGTGGCTTAGAATCATTAGTATCTTTCCAGGTTGAGGTGCAATGAGACATAACAAGTAGGTGCCGTGATGCCTTCATAGGCAATGGCAAGTGGAAATATGATGAGATGTATTCGCCTCTGTAAAGGTTGGTGATTAAAGTTTCTGAAACCTCAAACCATGGCTTCCATCTTCAGAAGATTTTTCTTCTTGAAAGTACCTAATCTATCTTATCTTCTTAGAGAATGCTGGGACCTTATGTTTTCCATTTCTCATCAATGCATACTTTCCATGAACCCAACAGTGACTTTTCAGAGAGGCTTGACATTAAATGTACTGAAATTCTTTCTAGGCTCTGTGACCTTGAGTATTTCAAAGCCATAACACAGAATCTCTGTCTTTTTAAGAAATAACATATATTTTCTAGTGAATTCTTTGGTTATTTGGGGAAAATGCAGGAAAAACGTACCTGGTATTAGTTCAAGATTTTCTTGTGAATAAGAGCCACTTTTACATCATTTATCTCTAATGATACAGCAGAAGGAACTGACTGAACAAAAAGTCTTGAGAAATATTACAATTATCTTTGTAAAAGATCAAAGGGATAATATGCCTGAAAGAGGAAGCTTATTTGTATAGAATGGTAGAAAAATGTTACATGATATTGAAGAGGAAAAGTTAAAATTTTATACAACCTTCTGCTCGTTCTGCCTCTGTAACTTAGCTTGCTCCTTGCAAAGTCCGGATCACATAGGTCATGTGGTCTCAGAAAGTAGGGACTTACAATAGCAGGGAGCAGAGCTTATCTCACTCATTCTTGTCCAACAGTTTGCAATCGCCAGTCAGTTCAGGCGCTCAGTCGTGTCCGACTCTTTGCGACCCCATGAATCGCAGCACGCCAGGCCTCCCTGTCCATCACCATCTCCCAGAGTTCACTCAGACTCACGTCCATCGAGTCAGTGATGCCATCCAGCCATCTCATCCTTGGTCGTCCCCTTCTCCTCCTGCCCCCAATCCCTCCCAGCATCAGAGTCTTTGCCAATGAGTCAACTCTTCGCAAGAGGTGGCCAAAGTACTGGAGCTTCAGCTTTAGCGTCAGTCCTTCCAAAGAAATCCCAGGGTTGATCTCCTTCAGAATGGACAGGTTGGATCTCCTTGCAGTCCAAGGGACTCTCAAGAGTCTTCTCCAACACCACAGTTCAAAAGCATCGATTCTTCGGTGCTCAGCCTCCTTCACAGTCCAACTCTCACATCCATACATGACCACAGGAAAAACCATAGCCTTGACTAGACTGACCTTTGTTGGCAAAGCAATGTCTCTGCTTTTGAATATACTATCTAGGTTGGTCATAACTTTTCTTCCAAGGAGTAAGCGTCTTTTAATTTCATGGCTGCAGTCACTATCTGCAGTGATTTTGGAGCCCCAAAAAATAAAGTCTGACACTGTTTCTACTGTTTCCCCCTCTATTTCCCATGAAGTGATGGGACCGGATGCCATGATCTTCGTTTTCTGAATGTTGAGTTTTAAGCCAACTTTTTCACTCTCCATTTTCACTTTCATCAAGAGGCTTTTTAGTTCCTCTTCACTTTCTGCCATAAGGGTGGTGTCATCTGCATATCTGAGGTTATTGATATTTCTCCCAGCAATCTTGATTCCAGCTTGTGCTTCTTCCAGCCCAATGTTTCTTATGATGTACTCTGCATAGAAGTTAAATAAGCAGGGTGACAATATACAGCCTTGATGTACTCCTTTTCCTATTTGGAACCAGTCTGTTGTTCCATGTCCAGTTCTAACTGTTGCTTCCTGCCCTGCATATAGGTTTCTCAAGAAGCAGGTCAGGTGGTCTGGTATTCCCATCTCTTTCAGAATTTTCCACAGTTTATTGTGATCCACACAGTCAAAGGCTTTGGCATAGTCAATAAAGCAGAAAGAGATGTTTTTCTGGAACTCTCTTGAAAAACTGCTTAATTGTGCCTGTCCAGATAAAGGTCAGGCATTCCCCTCCCCATGTTGACCACTGTTCCCACATGCACGCAAAACTCCTTAGTTTAAACCAGCCTGTAGCAGTCAGTTAGTGTTGCCCACTATAGTCTGTCTATAAAATCTCTGTAACCCCTTTGTTCAGGGCGCAGAGCTTAACTCCTCGGGGCCTGCTGATGTAATAAACCTGAGTTCTCCAACTCTCCGAGCATGGTGCCTGGTTCCTGCAACAGTGTCTTGGTGATGTTTAGTGTAAGCTAACTGATCAAAGGGAAAGATTTCAAATGGGAAAATGGCTCAGGCACTGTAAGAGCTTGGTTCTTGTGCAAATGGTCACAAATCAGGTCTTGTGACCATGCACACATTTTACAGATTGTCTCCATGTCAGTGAGGCTGAGAGGGAGGTGGGGGCAGAGGGGCAGGTGTTGACAAGGAATGAACTATTGATAGAGCAGCAATATGAAAGAATTTCAATTAGCCTGACTCTTTTGGGGGTCCCCAGCAGCAGTGCCAGGCCTTATCCAGCACACAGCTTCCAAGGCCTGGGGGGCACCTCCAGTCAGAACAGAGTCTGGGAATGATGGGTATCCTTTTCTTGGACTCACAGCCCGTTGGTCAGAATCCTCACCTGATTCACCTAAAGACCCTAGGATAGGGAAATACATCCCCTCTCTGCATGGCCCCCTCCAAGGAACAGCCCTAACCTACAATGAGTGAACACTGATCTTTCATAGACAGTAAGCCCTCTGACCAACTGTTGTTTCAGAATATGTCATTTGTTTTGTTGATTTATAGAATGCTGGGACACTGAGATGTATGTGTCTTGGATATTTTCCCTGGAATCTTTTCCTCTTTTCTTTTGTTATGCCCAAGTCGCGGAATCTCCCAATGACCACCAGGGAGCCGATATCCAATGCAAAAGCAAGAGAGTTTTTATTACCAAACTGGAGCTGGGGCTCCCATCGTTACCGACGCAGTGGCTATAGGGAGGAGCCCCGGGTTTTGGATTACATTGCTTATATAGGCAGTGTTCATGAAAAAAAGAATTTCTAGGTAGGGGGACGTCTGATTGGTCACTTTCTTTCAAAGGGTTGTGTGTTGGTTTTTGATTGGTCCCTATTACCTAGGTAGACCACAAGTTCCTGAATGGTAAGCCAGGAGATTCTGGTCTGGGGTCCGATTGGCTCATGGGTGGTGGGGTGAGGTCAGGGGATTTCCAAAGGCTCTTTTCCCAGAACCTTACAAAATGGAGTTTTCCTGTTAACAAAATGGAGTAGCTTAGATTCTTCATTTTGCCTGAGTGTCTAGTACTTTTGCTTCAATCCACTGCATTAAGTCTAAGCCAGATTCCCAGCAGTGCTTCTTACTGTATTTTTCTGGACTTCCCAGGTGGCACTAGTGGTAAAGAATCCACCTGCCAATGCAGAGACATAAGAGACGTGGGTTCAATCCCTGGGTCAGGAAGATCCCCTGGGGAGGGCATGGCAACCCACTCCATTATTCTTTCCTAGCTAATCCCCTGGACAGAGAAGCCTGGTGGGCTACAGTTCATGAGGTCACAAAGAGTCGGACAAAACTGAAGCACCTCACCACACACATATTTCTCTCTTCTCTATTTCAGCTTTAGACGAAATCTGTACCCTGTTTTAAATTAAATCTTCTCATTGCTTTTGTCTTGACTTTTAACTTCTATTTTGTATTTCATATCTGTGGACCATTTTTTCTTAATTCTTGAGTTTTATCTTCCAATTACTGTCTTTTCATCTGTAACATCTAATTCACCATTTACCCTCCTTCTGAGATATTTTTCAATGATTATAGATTTTTTTTTCAGGATTTTGATGGATTTCTAAATTTCCATTTCCTTTGTGAATCATGCCTTATTCTTGCTATACAAATTCTAATCTTTCTCTTATTTTTTCCAACATCTTAAGCATATTTGTTTTCAAAACTTTTTGTAAGATTTAAAGTAGCCCCAAATTAGAAATGAATGGCAGTGTCTGACTATCTCTCAAGAGTCTTCTCTTATGTGGTCATATTCTTTCCTTACCTTATGTGGGATGTATTTTAGGGAAACACATTGCTCCCAGATGCGGAGAATTCACAATGAGACTTTACGTTTAGGTTCACAAAATTTTATCATTTTCTAGACTAATTTATTTTTTCATAATTTCAGCATTACTGAAATACATAAAATACACAAAATCAAATATAAGGGTAAACTTTGATTATTGTTGACAAAAACATGTACATTCTTCTAGCCATGTTGTTGCTGTTTAGTTGCTAAGTTGTGTCTTTAAGACTCCATGGACTGTAGCCTGCCAGCCTCCTCTGTCCGTAGGATTTTCCAGGCAAGAATACTGGAGTGGGTTGCCATTTTCCCCTCCAGGGGATCTTCCTGACCCAGGGATTGAAGCCCCCCATCTCCTGCATTGGCAGGTGGATTCTTTACCATCTACAAGCTTCACAGCTTCCCCTGTGAAGCTCTTCTAGCCATAACAGTCATTTATATCACCCCTAAAATGTCTCTCTGGCTCCCTGGCAGAGAATGTACTCCTTTCCCACTCCTGCCCCAGACAACCCCAAATCTGTTTTCTGAAGCAACAGGGATATATTGTACCTCACAGGAAATTATAGCCATGATTTTGTCATAACTTTTAATGGAGCATGATCTGTAAAAATATTGAATCATTATGCTGTACACCTGGAACAAATATAATATTGTAAATCAACTATACTTCAATAAAAGTAAAATCTGTTTTCTGTTACTATGATTTTTTGGCTTTACTAGAATTTCCCATCAATGGACTCATACTTCACATAATGTTTTTGTGCATATGGCTTGTTCCACTTAATATCATGCTCTTGAGGTTCATTTATGTTGGTGTGTATCAGCAGTTTATTCCATTTCATTACTAAGCAGAATTCCATTTTATGAATATACCACAATTTATCATTCACCAGTTGCTGGACATTTGGGCTGTTTTTACCATTTTGCTGCCATGAACAAAGCTGCTATGGATTTTGCATACAAATATTTGTGTCATATTTTCCTCTTTGCATGCTTGGTATTTGGTTAATGGATGCTGAAAATTGAAATTTTGTGTGGTTTAATGTTGAACTTTTTTATTTCTGTATAGTGTTGGGACCTGCTCTGATGATCAATTGCATTATTTTGATTGCCTTGACCTTTTCAAGATTTGCTTATAAATTTGTCAGAGTGCGTATGAGCAGAAATTTTATCGTTATAGGCTACCTTACAACATTTATTTCTATAGATTTTTGCACATCACACAGGCTATGGTTTCTTCATTGTCATTGGCTACTCTTTTCGAACAGTAGCTCAGAATCCCAGTTTGACATAGGCCTGGGATTCCTCAGTAGTGAACACAGGGTATTCATCCTTAACCTCCTGGGTGGAACTGACAGTTTCTGACCCTATTGTTATTTTTCAGTCTCTCAGTCTTATACAACTCTTTGTGAGTCCATGGATTGCAGCACACCAGGCTTCCCTGTCCTTCACTGTCTCCTAGAATTTGCTCAAACTCATGTCCATTGTGTCAACGATGCCACCCAACCATCTCAACCTCTGCTATCCCCTTCTCCTTCTGCCCACAATCTTTCCCAGTATCAGGGTCTTTTCCAGTGAGTCTGCTCTTAACATCTGGTGGCCAAAGTATTGGAGCTTCACAACTTAGCACTCATGCATGTGTGTGTGTGTGTATATAAATGACAGAAGAAGTAACAATAGTTACTTGCTTGGTTTGCATGGGGAGGTGGAGGGATTAGAGGCTGAACAATTTGTAGAGACGAGTATAAGGAAATTTTTCACTAGTCTTTCTTAAATTTTTAATTTTTTCAAACTTTAGGATTATGAATTTATTTCTGATTTAAACAATAAACATTTGAAACAGCAATAAGAAAAGTATTGGAGCTTCAGGTTCAGCATCAGTCCTTTCAAAGAATATTCAGGGTTGATTTTCTTTAGGATTGATTGGTTTGATCTCCTTGCTGTCAAGGGACTCTCAAGAGTCTTCTCCAGTATTGATGCTTCGCAACAGTGTGAAAGCATCAGTTCTTTGGTGCTCAGCCATCTTTATGGTTCAATTCTCACACTGGTACATAACTACTGGGAAAACCATACTTTTGACTATAGGGATATTTGTAGGCAAAGTGATGTCTTTGCTTTTTAATACACTGTCTAGGTTTGTCACAGCTGTTCTTCCAAGAAGCAAGCATCTTTTAATCCATGGCTGCAGTTACCATCTGCAGTGATTTTGGAGTCCAAGAAAATAAAATGCCACTGTTTCCACTTTTTTCTCATCTATTTGCCTTGAAGTGATGGGACCCGCTGCCCTTTAACATCACTTGGTTTCATTGTGCCCCAATGTCTCTTACAAGCATGCCTATCACCTCAAGCCTACCTTGCGCAATCTTCTGTTTTATGAAAATCTTTACTTTAAGGGATGCTAGGTATTTATGATAGAGCTTTTCTGGATGGGAACCCCTTAAGTATCGCTGCTGTTTCTGTAAATGTATTTTATGTCCCTAGAACACACTCTTTGAATATGTGCAGAGTGGGCAGCTTAGAAATAGGGGACTTGTTGAACACTGGTCACAGCAATTTACAAGTGATACGAGAGCAATACAAACCAGACCAACTTTTCCAGGAGAATTTACTTCCCTCTTCAAAACATGTATAATCATTAAAGGTAGGATCCAATGTAATGGAGCAAATACAATGACTGTCTTCTCAAAACAAGGCAAACTTTGGACATATCCTCTCATTTGTGACTTACAGGTGTTAACTCACTTTTGTTTCAGGGTGTCTGCATTTTGTAAATAACAATGCCCTATTTTGGCAGTGGAGATGCAGGATGTAGGATTGAGACATTCCCCGGGTATTTTCCCTAATCTCTTCCTGCCGCTTGTCTCCAAGCATCTAATCCTTTTCTTTCCATTCATTAGCCACATTAAACTGGGCAAAGTGAGGGAGCTTCCACCCCTCAGGTACTAGAGACGGATTCAAAGGGCATTTTCTCCTGGGCTGGGTAATCTCATTGTCTCACAAAGGATCAAAATGTAGACTGTTCAACAATAGGATCGGTTGTTACTGAGGTCCCAGTTTAATGTTATTACGCCGTTGAAACTTGTTTTCTGAAAAGCTTCCAGAAAAGAGCCTGACCACACTGTCAAGTTCACAGTGGTGTGTTTTGAGATAAATAGGACAGTTGGCTATTTTCTAAGCATGGAGAGCTCACCCTGCACCCTGGTCTCAGGTCTGGGAATCTGACCTTTGGTGACTGCCAAGGACAGAGGGCCATTCTCAACAAAAGCCCAGTCTCTGCCATACGAGCCTTTCCTGCTGCCAACACACCCATCATCTCTCCTTTCTCTTGCTCTAGGTAACAAAACCCTTTTCATCTGGTTGTGCTTTATTTATTGCCTCAGGCACTATGGAATGACCATCTTTCCAGCGATGACTCTAGATTACAAAGCCCTTTTCACCTGGTTGTGCTGCATTTAATGCCTCCAGGTCTATGGAAGGACCATCTTCCCCTTGACAACTTTTGGGCACTATTCTTTCCAGAGCAGCCTTGTTGTTGGGGTTTGGATGGTACCAGCTGCTGAAGGCAAGAGAAGGGGATGACAGAGGATGAGATGGTTGGATGGCATGACCAACTCAATGGACGTGAGTCTGAGTAAACTCCGGGAGTTGGTGATGGACGGGGAGGCCTGGCGTGCTGCAGTCCATGGGGTCACAAAGAGTCAGACACAAATAAGTGACTGAACTGAATTGAACTGAAGCAGCCCCAGGCGTGGGGAATAGCCTGGGATTAGCAAGTGTCTCCATGCCTCAGCCATGCCAGCTCTACCGTTAACTGTTCTATGCAATTGTGTTTTGCACATATTTTATTTTAAAAAGAAAGAACTTAAATAGAAAAGAAATTAAGGCCACTCCTCCAGGGGGGTAAGAGCCGCTTGTCTTTGATGATTTCCAGAGCCCTTTGTGGCAGCTCCTCCAGATCTAACTTGTCCCCCCTCCTCTCACCTTGCTCCACAGAAACGCTCCATTCTGTCAAACTTTTCTTTCCTCCAGGCCTCACTGCACCCTGCCCCGAGCATCCTCACCTCCCTTCAGAGCAATACTCTGTGCTCTGCTGGTCATCACGCCTGCCCATCCTCCGCTCCGTCCCCGCCTTTGGGGAAATTGTGGCATGCCCAGGCTCCAGGAGTCTCCCTCCATTCTCCCTGGTCCAGACAACTTCCCCACAGAGCCCGAGGCCTCTTCCCCTTCCAGGTGCCCAGGCCATGCACAGCAGACTCATCTCTTCCACTCCGGACAGCTCCTTACCTGGTCCTGCCCCAAGAAAACCCCACAGAGTGGGCTGGCTAACCAGGAACCGACAGAGTCATCTCAGCTTCACAGACTCCCATTTTCTGCAATTTTAGACAAAGATTTGCCTTTTCAAGAAGGCATCTTCCTATAAGGAAGTAGGTTCCTCATAGTAAGTTCCTGCATCTATGAAGGAGTAGGTTTGTATTTAGATTCAGCTGCTATAAGTGGGTTGACATTTGCTTGGATGGCAAAAAGATCAAACCAGTCAATCCTGAAGGAAATCAACCCTGAATACTCATTGGAAGGACTGCTGGTGAAACTGAAGCTCCAATACTTTGGCCATCTGATGTGAAGAGCCTGTAAGGTATAGTTCGGGCCGAGGCAGGAAAGAGGGAGAGACGACCTCAACGGAGGTAGGTTACCTTTATTCAGGCAAGGAGGGGCGACAGTCAGCCTAACAACCAAGCTGAGAGCGAGAGGGATTAGGGAGGCTTCATATTTAAAGGGAGCTTTGTGAAAGTGATAAGGGAAATGTTAGTCAGGTGGGACGTTCTGGGTAATCTTTAGTTGAGATGGCATTTGTAGTTGAACAGAGGGTGGGAGGTTTTGGGCAGAGGGTGATAAGTCCTGGCCTGGAGCATCAGGCTAGAGCATCAGTTTGGTTTTGTTTTCCCCAAAGTTAGATGATTCAGCAAAGGCCTTTGAGACCGCTGTTTTCTTTTCTAGGCCCACGGACTCCTTCAGAGCCAACTCTTTGGAAAAGACCCTGATGCTGAGAAAGATTGAAGGCAGGAGAAGAGGACGACAGAGAATGAGATGTTTGGACAGCATCACCGAGTCAATGGATGTGAGTTTGAGCAAACTCGGGAAGTTGGTGATGGACAGAGAGGCCTAGCGTGCTGCAGTCCATGGGGTTGCAAAGAGTAGGACACGACTGAGCGACTGAACAGCAGCATTTCTCACCACGGCAGGTCTGAGCCCCATAGTTCTCCGTCTACACCAGGAGAGAGTGCAGGGACTTCTGTGTCACCTGGTCACACCGGGTGTAAGGAGAACCTAACTGCTTCTGGTCACTTGCTGCTCATTCACACCCTGGCTGGAACAACAGGAACCACAGCCCAGCCTGAGTTCAAAAGGCAGAGGAGACAAGGAAAAGAAACAAACAGGGTGACTGGGAGAAGAAATGCAAATTAAGCCATTTCAAAAATGCTATTCTGTCCCAATTAAAGCAAGCACTCAGCCTTTCCTTTACACAGGATTGGGGTTTTACCCTCTTTCCTACACTGATATCCCACAACCAGCTGTGGTGGGTTCTCCCACCTCCTTTCAAAGAATCTCAGGCCCCAGTACTCACATGACAAGGTCCCCCTCCAGCAGATGCCTCAGCCGGATTGGACAAGTGCTCTGCCACTCAAAGCTGGTGCTGCACTAGGTCATCACACCGGGTCTGTACCTGGCTCTGTCCTTAGGGACAAGGTGGTCAGGGCAGTGAGCAGCCATGTGCTTTCAAATATCTGGACTTTTGATTCCTTCGTAGATGTCTCTCCTGTTGGACTGAATCACCACAGCTAAAAAAGACATGTTCACATTTGCTTTCTACAAACTTTTCTTTTTCCACTACTCTCAAACACCAGAATTTGTCCAAGGCTACTTGATATTGATGTGAGTATGTGCAGGAAAGACTCCAGCAAATAGCTTCAGAATCCTGCTGTGGATGCAACTTGCAAGGTTCCATTCCAGCCAGCTTTCTTGTTTAGTCGCCAAGTCATGTCTGACTCTTTGCGACTCCATGGACTCTACCCCAACAGGCTCCTCTGTCCATGGGGTTTCCCAGGCAAGAATACTGGAGTGGGTTGCCACCCCCTTCTCCAGGGGATCTTCCCAACCTAGGAATCAAATCCACTTTCTCCTACTTTACAGGCAGATTCTTTACCACTGAGCCACCTGGGAAGCCCCCGCCTCCCCCGTCCCCAGCTGACTTTCCTTGCTCATACATTTCTTCTTACCTGCAGCCCCCTGCACCCAGGGAAATACTTCAGGGAAATTCCAGGACCCATGCTGTCTGAATTTTGGTATGTTTTACAACTCCTCCAAATCATGAGTTCTACAAAACTTTTGAAAAATATGGAGCAGTGAAAAACCCAAAGATCAAAAGAGAGAATGTTAAATATCCAGATCATAAAGCATGTTTCCACCAGCAGGTTTTTCTCTAGTTCTCAAGTGGCCCCTTGTGGAGTCACGATGACCCTGGTCTCCACTTTCAGAAGCAAAGTTCAGAGGTTGGATTTTTCTTGTTTTCACCCCTCAGGGCTTCCCATCATCATCCCTCTTGACAAAAAGAAAAATAGGTTGGAAACAACTAAAATGGGCAAAAGCACCTGCCTTTTAAAAAGTTGTTGCTTTCTCTGGTTATCTCAAGGTCAAGGAGCCCAAGGTACCTAGCAACCTCGACTACTGACCACAGAAAATGTCTTTTCCATATTTTTTTAATTTTCTTTATTTATTGACTGCTGGTTTTTTGCCGGTGTGGGCTTTTCTCTAGTTGCGGTGTGGCCTCTGGTCGTGGAGCAAAGGCTCCAGGGTGCTCAGACTCCAGTAGTTGCAGCACGTGGACTCCGTAGTTGCGGCTCTCGGGCGCTAGAACAAGGCACCATAGTTGTGGTGCACAGGCTTAACTGCTCCACGGCACGAGGGATCTTCCTGGACCAGGGATCAAACCCGTGTTTCCTGCATCGGCAGAAGGATTCTTCCCCACAGAGCCCCCAGGGAAGCCCAATCTTTTACCTTAACTCTTGAACAAACCCAAGTATCTCACATTCTCTGTTTACATGATGCACGCTAATTATGAGATTGTTGCCATAAATTCACAGAAACCCTTCATGAGAGCTGTAAGAATATTATGTCCGAGCCAGTCCTTCCCTCATATGGTAAGGAGAGGATACAGGCTGCTCCACAGAACAGCGCCATCAAGGACCTAAGTGTTCCTCCCCATCAGCACCTCTGTCGTGGACAATCATAACTTGCCTCTGCTTTGCAGGCCCTGGAATAATCCCCCAAATACGCATCGGACCAGCTTGGTTCCCTGTTTCCCGGCAATGGACGCATAGCTGCTCTTCTTAGGTTTTAAATTTTTGTGGGAGCATAGTTACTTCACAGTGTTGTGTCAGCTCCTAGTGCACAGCAACGGGAATCAGCTGTGTGTACATAGACCCCCTCTTTTTTGGATATCCTCCCCGTTTAGTTCAATGCAGAGCACTGAGGAGAGCTCTCCAAGCTGTACAGTAGGTTCTCATGAGTTATCCTTTTTATGCAGAGCATCAGTAGTGTATATACATGTATATATATATGTGCACGCCAGGCCCAGTCTCCCAATTCCTCCCACCACTCCCCTTCTCCTCTTGGTGTTCATATGTTTGTCCACTGCATATGTGTCTGTATTTCTAAAGAAGATGAAATATGTATATTATGCAGCCATAAAAAAGGAATGAAATTAGGTCATTTTTAGAGATGTACATGGACCTAGAGACCGTCATACAGAGTGAAGTGAGTCACAAACAGAGAAAACAAATATTGTCCATTAACACATATGTGTGGAACCAGGAAAAACTTGGTTTATGCATATCTGTTCGGATAATCACTTGGCCTGAAAGCACATTTCCTCTCTTAAAATGTTGTGGAGTTTTTTGTGTTTTTTTCCCCCCCTCTTTTTAGTTGAATAACATCCCAGTTTCACAAGGAGTGTTCAATAAAGGATCACATTTAAATTTTATTCACACTGTTCTGACATTCACAATAAAAGGAATAATAGCAAAGGCATACTTGTTCAGCACTTTGTATGTGGCCAGGCCCTTTGCCAAGAGTTAACTGGATGAATCATCTGAAGGACCTTTCAGTATAGGCAGACCTTGGAGATATTGTGGATTCAATTCCAGACCACTGGAATAAGGTGAATATCAAAATAAAGCCAGTCACAGGATTTTTTCTTTTTCTGGTTTCTCAGTGCACATAAAAGTTATGTGTCTACAATACCACAGTCTATTAAGTGTGTGAGACCATTATGTCTAAAAAATTATCTACCTTAATTAGAAAAAAACAGTTCAGCTCAGTCGCTCAGGTGTGTCTGACTGTTTGCCACCCCATGGACTGCAGCATGCCAGGCCTCCCTGTCCCTCACCAACTCCCGGGGCTTGCTCAAACTCATGTCCATCGCTTCAGTGATGCCATCCAACCTCTCATCCTCTGTCGTGCCCTTCTCCTGCCTTCAATCTTTCCCACCATCAGGCCCTTTTCTAATAAGTCAGTTCTTTGCATCAGATGGCCGAAGTATTGGAGCTTCAGCCTCAGCATCAGTCCTTCCAAGAATATTCAGGACTGATTTTTTTAAGATTGACTGGTTCAAAATCTTTGCATTCCAAGGGACTCTCAAGGGTCTTCTCCAGCACCACAGTTTGAAAGCATCAATTCTTTGGCACTCAGGTTTCCTTATGGTTCAACTCTCACATCCATACATGACTAGTGGGAAAACCATAGCTTTGACTGGATGGACCTTTGACAGCACAGTAATATCTCTGCTTTTTAATATGCTGTCTAGGTTTGTCATAGCTTTTCTTCCAAGGAGCAAGCGTATTTTAATTTCATGGCTGTAGTCACCATCCGCAGTGATTTTGGAGCCCAATAAAACAAAGCTTTTCACTATTTCCACTGTTTTCCCATGTATTTGCTGTGAAGTGATGGGACCAGGTACTATGATCTTCATTTTTTGAATATTCAGTTTTAAGCCAGCTTTTTCACTCTCCTCTTTCACTTTCATCAAGAGGCACTTTAGTTTCACTTCGCTTTTTGCCATAAGGGTGGTGTCTCTGCATATCTAAGGTGATTGATATTTCTCCTGAAGTACTGATTTTGTCTTGTGCTTCATCCAGCCCAGCATTTCACATGATGTACTCTGTATATACGTTAAATAAACAGGGTGACAATATACAGCCTTGACGTACCCCTTTCCCAATTTGGAATCGGTCTATTTTTCCATGTCCAGTTCTAAATTGTTGCTTCTTGACCTGCATACAGATTTCTCAGGAGACAGGAAAGGTGGTCTGCTATTCTCTTCTCTTTAAGATTTCTCCGCAGTTTGTTGTGATTCACACAGTCAAAGGTTTTGGTGTATTCAATAAAGCAGAAGTAAATGTTTTTCTGGAAATCTCTTGCTTTTTTTATGATCCAGCAGATGTTGGCAACTTGATCTCTGATTCCTCTGCCTTTTCTAAATCCAGCTTGAACATCTGGAATTTCTCGGTTCACATATTGCTGAAGCCTGGCTTGGGGAATTTTGAGCATTACTTTGCTTTCGTGTGAGATGAGTACAATCATGTGGTAGTTTGAGCATTCTTTGGCATTGCCTTTCTTTGGGATTGGAATGAAAACTGACCTTTTCCAGTCCTGCAGACCCTGCCGAGTTTTCCGAATTAGCTGGCATATTGAGTGCAGCATTTTCACAACATCATATTTTAGGATTTGAAATAGCTCTACTGGAATTCCATCACCTCCACTAGCTTTGTTCGTAGTGATTCTTCCCAAGGTTCACTTGACTTCAAACTCCAGACGTCTGGCTCTAGGTGAGTGATCACACTATAGCGGTTGTCTGGTTCATGAGGATCTTTTTTGTATAGTTCTTCTGTGTATTCTTGCCACCTCATCTTAATATCTTCTGCATTTGTTAGGTCCATATCATTTCTGTCCTTCATTGTGCCCATATTTGAAATGAAATATTCCCTTGGTATCTCCAATTTTCTTGAAGAGATCTCTAGTCTTTCCCATTCTGTTGTTTTCCTCTATTTTTTTTTGCACTGATCACTTAGGAAGGCTTTCTTGTCTCTCCTCGCTATTCTTTGGAATTCTGCATTCAGATGGATATATCTTTCCTTTTCTCCTTTGCTTTTTGCTTCTCTTCTTTTCAAAGCTATGTGTAAGGCCTCCTCAGACAGCCATTTTGCTTTTTTGCATTTCTTTATCTTAGGGATGATTTTGATCACTGCCTCCTGTACAGTGTCATGAACCTCTGCCCATAGTTCTTCAGGCACTCTGTCTATCAGATATAATCCCTTGAATCTATTTGTCTCTTCCACTGTGTAATCACAAAGGATTTGATTTAGGTCATACCTGAATAGCCTAGTGGTTTTCCCTACTTTCTTCAATTTACGTCTGAATTTGGCAGAGTTCATGATCTGAGCCACAGTCAGCTCCAGGTCTTGTTTTTGCTGACTGTGCAGAGCTTCTCCTTCTTTGGCTGCAAAGAATATAATCAGTCCGATTAAGTGTTGACCATCTGGTGATGTCCATGTGTAGAGTCGTCTCTTGTGCTCTTGGAAGAGGATGTTTGCTATGACCAGTGCATTCTCTTGGCAAAACTCTGTTAGCCTTCGCCCTGCTTCATTTTGTACTCCAAGGCCAAACTTGCCTGTTACTCCAGGTATCTCTTTTGACTTCCTGCGTTTGGATTCCAGTCCCCTATGATTAAAAGGACATCTTTTTTTGTTGTTAGTTCTAGAAGGTCTTGTAGGTTATCATAGAACTATTCAACTTCAGCTTCTTCAGAATAAGTGGTTGGGGCATAGATTTGGATTACCATGATATTGAATCAAAAAATACTTCATAGCTAAAAAATGTTAACCATCACCCATGCTTTCAGTGAAATGTAATCTTTTTGCTGGTGGTGTGTGTTAGTTGCTCAGTTGCGTCCAACTCTTCATGATCCCATGGACTGTAACCCATGGACTGTAGGCTCCTCCATCCATGGGATTTTCCAGGCAAGAATACTGGAGTGGGTTGCCATTTCCTTCTTCAGGGGATCTTCCTAGCCCAGGGATTGAACTCAGGTCTCCTACATTACAAGCAGACTCTACCATTTGAGCCACCAGGGAAGCCTTTGAAATATGGTTGAGAAAAGCCAGACGTGACAAAAAGGCAGCAAGTGAACAAATGCTATTGGAAGCCTGACACCAATAGACTTGCTCTATGCGGGGCTGCCGCACGCATTCAGTTTGCAATAAAATGCAGTATCTATGGAATGCAGTAAGACGAGGCATATTTAGGTGGATTCTCTTGTTATCTCCATTTACAGATGAGAAACTGAGACACAGACCAGTGATCAGCCCCAAGGTCACAGCCATAAGGGTAGAGTCTTTGTTGGAACCCAGCCCAGCACCAGCTCCCTGTCATCAGGGAGCCAAAGACACAGCTGTCATAGTCAACACCTTTTCCCACCTTCCAACCCAGACCTGGTGCCTAGTGGCCCAGAGATGGAGTACATGGAGGTACTGGAGCACGTGCTTTGTCCCCTTACTTGTGTGTGTCTTGTGATTCTTCAAAATCTGAGTTATTTTCTAAAATGTGATCAGGTGGAGAATTCAACCACAGGTCAGATTCCTTTCTTTTTATTTTTTAATGTTTTCTAAAAAGTCTTTATTGAATTTGGCACAATATTGCTTCTGTTTTATGTTTTCATTTTATAACCACCTGGCATATGGGATCTCAGCTCCTTGATCAGGGATCGAACCCAAATCCCCTGCATTGGGAGGCAAAGTCTTAACCACTGGACCACCAGGGAAGTCCCCAGCCTCTTTTCTATTTCCATTCTGATTCCCCTCCCCACGCATCACATTTCCCCTTCTACTGGGTGGGGTTGGAATGGCTGCAGGCAATTCGGGAGGTTCTATGTGGAAACTGAGATGGGGATACATTCAGTTGGGCTTCAGGAAGAGCGTGTAAGTTGTGTGTGATCACCTCTGTAAAGTGACGTTACTGCAGGCATCTTGCTATCAGTTCAGCAGCACTTAACCTATCTGTCATATCGCCCAGGTGTTGACACAAAGCTGTGGCATCAGAGGGGCTGTCCTGCACTGCACAAGTCTGGGAATGGTGTAGGGAAAAGAAGATTTGGAAACACAAGGCCATCAGCTGCTCTACATAGGCAACCACCCTCGTCTCTTAGCTTGTATGAGAATAAACGTGGAAATAAGTGTTCCAAATTTTGACAGAAACTCTAAAATTTCACATATGGCTACATACAACACGGTGTTATTGATAAAGATAAATCAGCCTGGTTTAAAAATTATCTTCTATTTTTGCAATAGCATAGTTTTTGTCTGGTAGTTAACACACACAATCTGTTATTTTTTTTGAATTATTATATATGTAGTTTCTCCCATAATTATAAATTTTTTTTCATTTGTAGAGATTTATTTTTTAAGTCTGAATGAACATTGATTTTCATACTTCACAGTGTGAATCACATATTCCTCTCCTCTCAAAGACACCCAAATTCGATAAACTTCAGGTGCTTTAAAGTGGGATCTATCCTGAGTATGTGCTACAAAATGCCTGTGTCACAAAGGGTTAGGTGAGAATGACTGGAAGCCAATGGCAAGCGTTTCTCCAGGTTCAGAAGGGAAGCGCTGCAGCTGCCACGCGTACTGGTGCATGTGTGTGTCCCCTTGTCCCTTCAGGAAGTGCAAGCGCCTCCTAGGTTCAGGACGGGGACTTTCCAGCTGCTGTGCTGATCTGTGAATGTGTGCACGTGAATGCACCCACTGGCCAACTGCCCGCCTCTCCTTCTGATGGGCACGTCCTGGTGCCTTGTTGCTGCCCCCACCAGGCTTCTCTCAGGGACCATGAGGCCTAGCTACCAGGGGGGTGCCAGCCTCAGAAGGGGCACAACTGTAACTCTTGTAACAGGCATCTACTATCAGGAAACAGGGCTTCCCTGGTGTCTCAGATGGTGAAGAATCTGCCTGCAATGCAGGAGACCTGGGTTTGATCTCTGGGTCGGGAAGATCCCCTGGAGAAGGAAATGGCAACCCACTCCAGTATTCTTGCCTGGAGAATCCCATGGATGGAGGAGCTTGATGGGCCCCAGTTCATGGGGTCGCAGAGTTGGACACAACTGAGCACTTTCACATCAGGAATCAGGAATTACAGCAGGGCTGAGATTGCAGAGGGGCAGACCCTGATGACAAAGAGACCCATGGACATGACTCTGCACAGCACTTGAGTGTGGGAGTGGCTGGCTTCAGGAAAGATGGACTGCCGTCTATGGGGTCGCACAGAGTCGGACACGACTGAAGCGACTTAGCAGCAGCAGCAGCAGCAGCAGTTCTTTGCATCAGGTGGCCAAAGTATTGGAGTTTCAGCTTCAGCATAAGTCCTTCCAATGAATATTCAGGACTGATTTCCTTTAGGATTGACTGGTTGGATCCCCTTTCAGTCCAAGGGATTCTCAAGAGCCTTCTCCAGCACCACAGTTCAAAAGCATTCTTTAATGCTCAGCTTTCTTTATAGTCCAACTCTCACATCCATACACGACTACTGGAAAGACCATAGCCTTGACAAGACAGATCTTTGTTGGTAAAGTAATGTCTATGCTTTTTAACATGCAGTCTAGGTTGGTCATAACTTTCCTTTCAAGGAGCAAGCGTCTTTTAATTTCATGGCTAGAGTCACCATCTGCAGTGATTTTGAAGCCCAAAAGAAATAAAGTCCCTCACTGCTTCCATTGTTCCCCATCTATTTACCATGAAGTGATGGGACTGGATGCCATGATCTTAGTTTTCTGAATGTTGAATGAGTTTTCTGATCTTAGTTTTCTTTTTTAAAATCTTATCGAAAATTTATTAGTCAGTTTTTTAAACAATTTGTAAGTGATTATGTATTTTTTTACATACCAAAAATATGGTTGAGTTGTCCACAAAATATGGTATGAAAGCATTGTGCAGTAGGATTTACCGAAGAACTGAAATTAGTATTCTACTAAGAAATTTGGCTGCAGACTTACTTTCAGAACACGGACAGAGATAACTGGAAAAACTTAAGATCTGGGAAAATAGTTTATTAACAGTATACTATGAGTGTTGTCTTCAATTAGCCATGCCTTTCTATATTCTTGCCTTTTGTTTTTAATTGCTTTACTTTACCAGCAGCAGCAGCTTCATTAGTGGAATTTTGTTTGCAGAGTGAACCAACAAGTCCAGTAAGCTGATAAAGTAGATAGCAACTAATGAAGCTAACAATGGACCCCATAAATGGATGATTTTATGTAACTATTACACATAGACCCAATAGATTTATGATTTTTCTTTTTATTTTGGCCCAGAAAAGTTTATTGTGCTGGGTTTTTTAAAAAAAATTGAACTGTAGTTGATTTACAATACTGTGTTAATTTTAGGTATAGAGCAAAGTGATTCAGATATATATAAATATACATATTTATATACATACACACTTTTATTGATTACTTTCCATTATAGGTTGTTATAAGATTAAATATAATTCTATGTGCTATACACTAAATCTTTGTTATTTATCTGTTTTATATGTAGTGGTGTGTATTTTTTTTTTAAATTTTAATTGGAGGCTAATTACTTTACAATATTGTAGTGGTTTTTGCCATACATTGACATGAATCAGCCACGGGTGTACATGTGTCCCCCATCCTGAAGCCCCCTCCCACCTCCCTCCCCATCCCACCCCTCAGGGTCATCCCATTGCACCAGCCCTGAGCACCCTGTCTCATCCATCAAGCCTGGACTGGCGATCTATTTCACATATGGTAATACACATGTTTCAATACTATTCTCTCAAATCATCCCACCCTCACCTTCTTCCACTGAGTCCAAAAGTCTGTTCTTTACATCTGTGTCTCTTTTGCTGTCTCATATATGGGGTCATCATTACCATCTTTCTCAATTCCATATATGTTAATGTACTGTATAGGTGTTTTTCTTTCTGACTTACTTCACTCTGTATAATAGGCTCCAATTTCATCCACCTCATTAGAACTGATTCAAATGCATTCTTTTTAATAGCTGAGTAATATTCCATTGTGTATATGTACCAGAGCTCTCTTATCCATTTGTCTGTGGATGAACATCTAGGTTGCTTCCATGTCTTGGCTATTGTAAACAGTGCTGTGATGAACATTGGAGCACACGTGTCTCTTTCAATTCTGATTTCCTCGGTGTGTATGCCCAGCAGTGGGATTGCTGGGTTGTATGGCAGTGCTATTTCCAGTTTTTTAAGGAATCTCCACACTGTTCTCCATAGTGGCTGTACTAGTTTGCATTCCCACCAACAGTGTAAGAGGGTTCCCTTTTCTCCACACCCTCTCCAGTGTTTATTGTTTGTAGACTTTTTGATAGCAGCCATTCTGACTGGCATGAGATGGTACCTCATTGTGGTTTTGATTTGCACTTCTCTGATACTGAGTGACATTAAGCATCTTTTCATGTGTTTGTTAGCCATATGTATGTCTTCTTTGGAGAAATATCTGTTTAGTTCTTTGGCCCATTTTTTGATTGGGTCGCTTATTTTTCTGGAATTGAGCTGCAAGAGTTGCTTGTATATTTTTGAGATTAATTCTTTATCAGTTGCCTCATTTGCTATTATTTTCTCCCATTATGAAGGCTGTCTTTTCACCTTGCTTATAGTTTCCTTCGTTGTGCAAAAGCTTTTCAATTTAATTAGGTCTCATTTGTTTATTTTTGCTTTTATTTCCATTACTCTGGGAGGTGGGTCATAGAGGATCCTGCTATGATTTATGTCAGAGAGTGTTGTGACTATGTTTTCCTCTAGGAGTTTTATAGTTTCTGGTCTTACATTTAGATCTTTGATCCATCTTGAGTTTATTTTTAGGGATGGTGTTAGAAAGTGTTCTAGTTTCATTCTTTTACAAGTGGTTGACCAGTTTTCCCAGAACCACTTGTTATAGAGATTGTCTTTTCTCCATTGTATATTCTTGCCTCCTTTGTCAAAGATAAGGTGACCAAAAGTGATCTTAGGTTTCTGATCTTAGTTTTCTGAATGCTGACAGAATGAGTGTGCATACTATATATATATTATATATATAGCTCAGTCAGGACAAAACCTGCCTGTGATCCAAGAGACTTGAATTTCATCCTGGGTCAGGAAGATCCCTTGGAGAAGGGAAAGATAACCCACTCCAGTATGTTTGGTGGGGAAATCCCACGGACAGAGGAGCCTAGAAGGCTCTAGTCCATGGAGTAGCGTCTGACATGAGTTAGTAACTAAACCAACCGACAACATATATGTATGTGTGTGTGTGTGTGTGTGTGTGTGTGTGTGTGTGTGTGTGTGTGTGTGTGTGTGTGTGTATATATATATAGAGAGAGAGAGAGAGCCATTCAGTGGCCAAGTCCTATCCGACTCTTTGTGACCCCATGGACTGCATCATACCAGGCTTCCCCGTCCCTCACAACCTTCCAGACTTTGCCCAATTTCATGTTCCTTGAATCGGTGATCCTATCCAACCATCTCATGCTATGGAGAGAGAGAGTGATTTAATGGGATCATGAATACTGAAATTTGACTTTCAGGCATCGTCTAGCTATGTTTGGGCTTACTAACTGTTAGCATTCGCTCTAGAAAAACCTTGTCTTATGCAAGAAAGAATGGAATTTGATGTGCTGTAGAGAAATTCCAGTACTCTTGCCTGGAAAATTCCACGGACGGAGGAGCCTGGTGGGCTGCAGTCCATGGGGTCGCTAAGAGTTGGACACGACTGAGCGAATTCACTTTCACGCATTGGAGAAGGAAATGGCAACCCACTCCAGTGTTCTTGCCTGGAGAATCCCAGGGATGGGGCAGCCTGGTCTATGGGGTTGCACAGAGTCGGACACAATTGAAGCAACTTAGCAGCAGCAGCAGCAGCAGAGAAGATGAGCTTCATAGAAAAATAAATTGATCATTGTCAAAGCAGGATATCAACTCCTTGTAAGTTAAAAACCTGATGGATTTTCCTCGGGACACATTTTTTGTTGCCCACTGAGATATCTGTAAAAGTTGTTTGCCACATCACAGAATCATCAGGAGACTCGTTAGTCCTGTCTTGGCCTCCACACAAGAGGCCATGTCAACACACTCAGGAGCGTGTTGTGGTGTTTACCCCGGAGGTTGTCTGCAGTCTCCCTCCAGTGAAACGCTTTCCTTTAAGTGGTGATCACAGCTCAGCATATCTGGAGACAAAGGGGTCACTGAGGCTCTGCAAAGAAAAATGCCACCAAATTGTTTCCTAAACAGTAGGGTTTATTTCAATGCTAACTTACAATGGAATGAGACACTGTTTACATAAAAACCTAAGTACAAAAAATATAATACAACTTTTACTGTACATACCAGGATTCTCTTATTTTTTCCCCCAAATGTTGGCAGATAGAGATGAGGAGGGGGCTGCTGCGGAAGGAAAACTGGGGGACTGCTGGCAGGACCCGAGATCATCTTTCATGAATTGTTTATAAAAGATGCAAAGGTTTGGGTTCTAGAACTTGGCAATCCGCCAAGAGCAGTGAGTGAGCAGGACACTTGCATTTCTGGGGCACCAGCTCATTTTACCTTGTAGAAATGCTTGCTTTTCTCGGTGCTGAGGCTGGAAGCTGGTGGGAGTTGGTGTCTGCTGACTGGCTGCGTGACCCGTCTGCGTCGCCCCTGAACATCCATCACTAATCCAGGGCAGTGGACAGTGGGCTCCCTACCTGTGCTGTACAGCTGGTATTTAAAACTGATTTTGAAAACAGCATTATCTATCTGGTGTCCTTGGACAACTTTCTTAGATTTAGACCTGAACAGCTCTCTAGCAAGCAGTTAAGAACAGTGAATCGTGCGCTTGTGTTAAGTTGCTTCAGTCTTGTCCGACTCTTTGCAACCCAATGGACGGTACCCCACCAGGCTCCTCTGTCCATGGGATTCTCCAGGTGAGAACACTGGGATGGGCTGCCATTTCCTTTTCCTAAAATTGTGTGCGTGCTGAGTCACTGGTGGACTCTTTCCAAAACCAGGGAACCGATGAACAGAGCAGATGCAGGTGAAGATCACTGGAAATCTGGATTGCACATTTCCAGCAACCAGGTTTCCAATGAAACCTTGAAAGTATATTGTAAAGAATGAAAAGCAGTGCAGTATGTACACCCAATGGCCATGAGGGGAATGCCCACAAACCCACAAGCATTCGAACAAGACAACTGGAGTTCCATTCTTCTCACTCCAGGGAACGGCAGACAATGCTACCTCATTCTAGAAAGGCTCCGCAATATATATTGTGTCTTACACATGAATTTCAAGATCAGTAGCTTTCTGTAAGTTTTACCAAAGGCTCAAGATGACTTCCAAGAAATTTCAATTAAAAAAAAAAAAGAGAAACAATCCCAAATAAGTTTATTTTGTATCACAAAAACGGCAACAGCAAATTAACAAGGAATGAGGCATTTAACATTTCATAACATATTCAAAAGCTGCGAGTGGCATAACACACAATTTTAAGTACATACTTTTGAAGAATCTTACATTGGACCAATTTTGTGCACTTTCTTTGCAAACAATGTAGGATTTTGGTGGTGTATGTAGGGGCTTGTGTTGAAGGTTCCTACTGTGCTTTCTTTCAAAGTGCAGAAATTCAAGTTTGATTTTGGCCAACAGTCACGGTATGGGTTGAGGGGAGAGAAGGAATCAAATTTAACAGAGAAAACACTGTAAGTTTTCTTGATTCAAATTAAGGAAGAAAACTTTGTGAACTTATGAAGCAGTTTTGACATTGACTTCAGACAAACAGTAGGCAATATTCTATGTGGTTCACTCCACTCACCATATCTGCCAAGCATCACCAGCCTCCATCTGATTTTCCTGTATCTATAAGAACTTGCCTGAAGAGGGACAGTAACAAGATCCTTTAACTTCTACAGGCATCCCACTGACATTCCTTCTACAGAACAAACTCTCAAGTATTTTTGGAAGATGTAAAATTAAGTGATGTCAGTTTCTGGAAGACTGGGCTCACCTAAATTCTGAACACACTGTGGCACCCCACTCTGGCACCACAGCCCCAGTGGGGGCAGAATTCACACCTGACGACGCTGTGCTTCTTGTTCTTTTCCTGAGATCAAAGAGGCATATGAGTGATTTTCTTTAAAGTACAGCCAATCAGTCCTCTGTTTTGAACAAACATCCAGATAAAATAACAAATCATCATCTGTAACAAGGCACTGGTGACTTTTTACAGGAAATTAAACTACCTGCACTTACTAACAAGGCTCTTTCTTAGTGATGATAGTTTGGGTCTTCTCGAATCCAGATTTTGCTTTCTAGCTTGTATTTATCTAACATGGGGACCATTTTAAACATCTAACATTTGGCCCATTTTTGGCATTAAGTTGCCAAAAAGCTGAGAAAGAACAGCATCATCTTTGAACGGCTGACCTCAGATTTCTGACTGATATGGAAGAGGTGGAATGAATTTTGTTGCCCATCCAACATGTTCGTTTAAGAAATGTGATACAGTGATTTTCCGTTTCAATTTTTCTCCTTTCAGGTGTTATGGTATCTTTGACTAGCTACTGTTGTCATGTCAACAATGTGAAACAAGTTTGGCTGAATGAGAAATGGTATTGGTTAATGGGTAATAAGGGGCTTCCCGGGTGGTGCAGCGGTAAAGAATCTGCCTGGTAATGCAGGAGAGGAGACACAAGAGATATAGGTTTGATCCCTGTGTCAGGAAGATCCACTGGAGAAGGAAATGGCAACCCACTCCAATATTCTTGCCTAGGAAATTACAAGGACAGAGGAGCCTGGCAGGCTATATAGTCCACACGGTCATGAAGAGTCAGACACAACTGATCAACCAAGTGTGTGCGCATGCGCGCGCGCGCACACACGCACACACACACACACACACACACACACACGGTAATAAGCCTGAACGTTTTGTTTTTCTACGGCAGGACTAATACAATCTTTTAAAAATACTATATGAGACAGCTTTCATTGGGAATAGTACATTCATGTCAGGCTCTGATTTTGGTTTTGATAATGCTGTTAGACGTTTTGCAATGTGAACACATATTTTCAAAAGAGAAAAGGTCTCCATTCCTAATGGTTTTGAAACATGTACTATATTTTTGATGATGCAATATATGACCCTTAAAAAACTCCCACTTTGATCCATCTGCTCCAAAAATATCTATAATGCATCTTTAACATAAATCCATAAAAAAGAGAATGGAATAGTCATTTTCATAAAAATTTCCTGCCAATAGTCCAACTTTATATCTTGCTCATTACTTTTCAATTTCAAAAGAAAAAACAAGCAAGGATGAAAGCAATATATTATTTTGTGTTTTATCAGGCTATCAAAATAGATAAACAGAATGCACTGGTTCTGTATTTGTAGAGTTACAAAATATATTTAAATCAATTATTAATGACAATAGGAGAGAATAACAAATATTTAATTCCACTAGGGACACTGGTCTCCGTATATATTATTTTACATGGCAATTTACTGTGAAATATTTGGCATTCCCTTTTGTACATTTCTCAGGCCAAAATGAATTGTTACTCTGTGTTCTCCCACTTCACACCCATTGATCAGAGAAGCAGGGGGCTCAAAACGGCTTTCTAGTGTCTGACAGTACTTTAAAAGATAGGTAATCAGAGGCATTCAATCTTGGTAAAATTTTGTCAACATGAATCACCATGTCAACATAAACTACCACGAAATAAGAGACAGTAGAAGAAATGAATATGCTGGGCATAGCCAATGAGATCTCTGAACTCCATTTTGTATCAGCTTAAAAAAAAAAAAGAGCAGAAAATCAGTTTGAATATGAGTAGATTTAAGTTTGTTTGTTTTTAATTCCCTGCCTTCACAGACAATGATTATTGGAGTTCTAAGCTTTAAGTGCAGCCCTGCCACATGGAAAACATATGCCTGGAGGCAGACTCGGTGCACAGCACTCACCACTGATATTTGTTGCCTCTGGATGGATGCCCCAGAGTCACCTTTTGAAAACAAAAAGACTGAATTCAGTGTAGTTATCACGAAATGCCACACATAAGAAAATTCCACTGAAATATAAAAGACATCCTAGGGCTAAAGAAAATTGATGACCTTGGGGCAAAGTCAATGCTGAAAGTGGTTTGACAGTGTTGGGGAAATATTCATGATTGATTCTGAAAGTGAGGAAAATGTCAAAAAGGAACATCAGGATATTTGTAAATGCAAACACCATCACCATTGCACCTCCAATGTGCATTAAGGAAGTATTTACACAAAATGCCTAACTGAGCACAGACTTTGTACATTAAAAAAAAATCTCCTTTGATTTGCAGTTACACTAACACATCCCCTGGGCTGAAAATTTGTCCCTAACTCTGAAGGCATCTGACTCACTTAACTCTCTAATTCTGAAGGACTACTGCACGACCCTGACCACACAGGCTTTGATGCCCATGAATTCACCCTTTTGCAGATAAATGAGGAAGCAGAGGCACCGTCACCTGCACTCTGGGCAGTTGATCCCGGAAGATGCAGGGATCAGACACAGGACTGTGTGAAATGATCACAGTCTCCACTGGGATCGTCCACAGCCCTGGGCTGCAAGGGACCAGAGTCCCTTCTTTGCAAGGCCACTTTCTCCCAAATTCACTTCCTTTCTATTTGACATCACTCGTGAGTCAAGGGGCTAGAACCCTGGCTCTCACTGATCCCGTGGGCTAACCATCCCTGGGCACAGAGGCTTCTCCACGTAGGAGCCCTCACATCCGCTCACCGCTTACCTCTCTCGGTTCCTTTAGGCTCTCTGTCCACCCTCCACACACACAGGGAGCCATCTTTTCCCCAGGATTACTGCCAATTCTAGTCAGAATCGACAGGCTTAGGGACATGTCCCTGAAAGAGCAGGGACGTTCAGATCCCCTGGTAAGTTCCAGGGGCACCAGCACAGAAGCAGGCCTAGAGCAAGTGAGGCAACTGGGGAAGAAAAAACCCAAGTCCGGGGACCCTGGGTCTTCACGCAGCACAGCCTGATTCTGCGTCCCCAGAATCCACAGAGTCAAGGTCGTCCAGGGAGACAAATCCCTCAGTGTCATCAGAGCCATATTTTACAGAGCTACATAGCCACCTGCTATGCCATGAGCAGGGACCCTGGGGCAGTGCAGGTTGGTGTTAGGCAGTGACTAGTATAGAGAAACCACCCAACACTGGGAATCAGATTCCAAAGAATTTCCGTGTGAGACTGAAGCCTGGCTCCTAATGAGAACCAGCCAAACTTCAACTGTATCTAGAAGCAACCCTAGAAATTAAATTGTGATTAATGCCATTTAATGTTAGACTCAGAGAAATACAATTTAAAACTATTAGTTTCTATTTGTGCTGCCTGTTCCAGAAAGGAAAAAAAAAAGACCAAAGGAAAGGCAGGAAGAATGAAAGAAAGAAAAAGAGAGAAAAAGAAAGGAAGGAGGTGGGATAATGAAGAAGTTACACAGAAATTTAAAATGCGTAAAGGGTTGGCAGGAATCTCTACCACCCACCTTACAAAGAGCTGCTGTTGGAAGTCTCCAGAAGTGGGAGACTCTGCCATGAAAGCCGCCACGTGGGGGCTTAATGAAGGGTACAGAGGGGAGGCAGACACATGAGCAGTAGCCCTATGGTGACGGGAAAACAAAAGTTATTCCATGGCTGGTTAAAATTCTTAGATTATAGCTAAAACTATTCCAAAACCAACTCATATTCTGTTAAGTAAGAAGGAGGGATGGAGGCAGGAAGGGATGGGAGGGAAGGGGAGAGAGAGAGGAGAGAGAGAGCAGAACAATTTTATTTCGAATAGAATGCCAGAGAACAAAAACAAATGAATTTCTTTGTGGTGATAATCATAAAGCTCTATGTAATCAACAACATGAAAAGTCTGTTGTGGGGGAGGGTGCTGTCCTTAGTGTGTGAGACTGATTAACGACCAACTTTGAAGTCATTTAGAGAAAATTTCCCATCAAGTCCAGTGATGCTTTTTTTTTGAAATGTCAGTGTTGTCTGTGCTAGTGGAAAGAGAATGATCTTGTAAGCTTAGAAAACACTATGGGAGCTGGAATTCACAAAACCACTAAATGTGCTACCCGATGCAGACACCTGTCTTCCCGGACAGTGATGAGACAGGGTGAAGCAACCGAGGAAAACACAGCCCAAGGACAATCAGAAAACCAAGTGTGGACTTCAGACAGAGCAATCTCACACAGCATTCAAGGGAACACGGGAGATACAGCATGGACTCCCCACTAGAAAGACCCAGAACATCATTCATTTGAAATCTATCAGACCTCCCAGAGCCCAACTGCAATTTAGAATTTATTTTATTTTAGTAGAGCTGTTTCAGAAAATTTGGGTACATGAGAATGTTTTGAACTCAACAACATTCATTACTAAGCATAAAAATTTTGAATTTCTTTAGATAGGATAGGGTGAATACACATATGCTAAAACATACATGTGTCCCTCAATGCCCATACTGTAGATTTTCACAGATCTGAAGGTTCATTGATCAATAAGAACATGTTTTTAATGTCCATCCAGGCCTTTATCATGACACCCAGAGGCATCCAACAGATAGTTTCAATCTTCTTATTACTTTCAAAAATTATTCAACCAACTGCCATATATTATGTATTTTTCTTTTGTGAGTAATTTAACCTGTTTTTTTTTTTTTTCCTTCTGGGGACCACACTGAACAGTATCATAACTCTGAAATGCTTATGAATGATTGAAGCTCAGAACACTGGAATCAGTGAAAGCCTTAACTTCCAGATACCCTGATTTCTCAGGGTACTTCTTCTGAAATGTTGTTGCCCCCATGCAGGGAGAGATGGGAGTAGGTGGGTGGGAAGGCAGCACTGAGATAAAAAAACAAAAGGCACCCAAGCTAAACACCACCTCCTGACCTGAGCTGGAGGCAGCAAATGACAGCTTGGAACTTGGGGAGCACTTCAATAAGCACAGCAACAAGCTGCAGAAAGCCAGCTTTACACATCATTAATGCTCTTAGTAGGGGCTGATGGCAATACATTAGTTCTATCAGGGAGATGGAAAATAGAAAGCTGCTTTTCATTAGATGTCAGTTCATCCAATGCCTTCTGTAGCATGGAGAATTAAAAAAAAAAAAGTTGTTTTCAATTATATTTCAGTTCTTTCCATACTTTCTTCATTGGCCTCATGAATGTTCAAAATTTTTCTTTGCAGAGAGAGGGCAGGTGCAGAATCTATTATACAAATGCTAAACAAGTGGTTATTTTACAGAGTGGTTCTTCAGAATGTTACCACGGCCCAGACAGGCAGGCTCCCTTGACTGTGTGGCAAAGAGCTCCCTGAACTGCCATGAAATCCACAAGTCAGAATAAGGCGAGCTTCATGGCGAGCTGCAGAACACAGCCACCCTTCATCCCGCCTGTCCCTCTGTTCTTTACACTCACTTCGCCTGGGAACAACACAGCAATGGCAGCAGGCTGAGGGTGCAGACCTCACATTGCATACCTGCACCTCCACACACACAAGCCAGGCTGAATCCCCAGGTGTCCTCAGGTGAGAAGCGTTCCAAGTCCAAACACACACAGTACCATCCAGAATGAGAAGGTGGAGAGCACCACAATGGTGAGTCCTTGTATGGCCACACTGATATTCTCCATTTTATCAATACTATAAGCAGGTGGAGGTGGGGAGGCTCTCATATAAAGTGCCTGCTTTCTTGAATTAAATCACCATTAAGATTTATGCTCAGAGTCAAGAAGATTGTTCATATTTCTAAGGACTGCTTCCAATGTGGGTGGTACAGTTATGAAAAAGCTCAAAAAAAGCAACCAACTTATTCAAAAAGTGGACCGAACACAATAAAAACAAAACAAAACTGCACACCATGGCTCATTAAAGACAGTCATCAAGAATTGCAGACCAGATTTCCACGGTCATGTTTAGATTTTTGTTGCTTTTGAGAACGTTTCTCTTCGGCAGCAATGGGACACTAATGGCTTGAAATGCACTTGAGATGTATCCACACTCCATCTCTGAAGGCTTGGAGACATGGGCAGTCAGGGAGCACAGGCCTTAAGGAACTGGGGGAATTACAAGAAGCCAAAAATAGAAGAGCTCTTAGTACTCATCATAGTTATTGAGATCTGTAAAGTAGGCATTAGAATAGGTCTTCCCGGTGAGATGTGGGTTGAAGTATTTGTTTCTTTCCTCTAGGATCAAGTTGTTTTTGTTAAATGCCTGTAAAATATAAGATGGAAGATTTACGAGTACTCAGTAAGCAGTATTTCAGAAAGAGAATATAACAGGAGACGATTATAGTTGACCCTGGAACAACACAGGTGTTAGGGGCACTGACCCTCCTCGAAGCTGAAAATGTGAATATAAGTTATAGTCAACCCTCCATACGTGTGGTTCTTCCCTGTCTGAGGTCTGCCTGGACCCACAGTGCTGCATCCTGGATTCAACCAACCTCCTATCGGGGAGTATGGTAGTATTTAATATTGAAAAAAATCTGCAAATAAGTGGACCCAAGGAGTGCAATGTTGTTAAAAAACCTGCTGTATGTATATTGGAGCGCTCCCCTAAGCCTTCATTATTTTAAAATGTCTTTTCTCACTTACACGCTTCTGCACATCATTTTCCTTGTTGAGGACTTGCCTCATAACCAGAATGAGGTCGGTAGGTTTTTCAGTCCAGATTATTTTTGAGCTTTACTCAGAAAGTCTAGTTTTGAACTTTAGTCTGAAAATTTCCAAGAGTTAGAACACCTAAATTGAAACCTCCAGGAAACCTAAGACTCTAGTGATTTCAAATTCATGAGCACTTTGAGTATTACCACTTACAACTGAGTAGCTGTATAAGCAGCTTTTGGATTGTCATGGTACATTGGTAAAAGATTTTGAAGGAACACATTTACATAAATGCATGAGATTCTTAATTTCTCATTTTCTACACTTGTGGGAAAGTGACTGTGGTGGTGGCGGTTTCTACAGCAGCCATTTCTGACACAAAAGCTCTTTCTCACTAAGAGAACAGTTACCCCTACTTTGGGGCCTCCCTGGTGGTTCAGATGGTAAAGAATCTGCCTGCAATGCAGGAGACCCAGGTTCAATCCCTGGGTCAGGAAGATCCCCTGAAGAAGCGAAATGCTTACCACTCCAATATTCTTGCCTGAAGAATCCCATGGACAGAGGGGCCTGGTTGGCTGCAGTCCATGGAATTGCAAACAGTCAGACACAACTGAGCAATTTTCACTTCACTTCACATACCTGTACTTTTGTTGAACTATCCTAAGTAGAGGGTAAATTATGAGAGGCTCAAAATAAAAGATGTTAGGTAGGTGGCAGAGCCCAAATGTAGGATTTATCTGGCCAAGGAGTCAGAAGAAAATTCTAGAAAGACTCACTAGAGCCTGGACAGTGGTACTTTGCCTTCAGAGCAGCAAGATTTCAGATTAAGTGGCTCCTGGATCTTCAGTGAGAACAGGAGCCCAGCTAAATGATTTCCAGATGCTTGAAGCAACTGATCACAGGTGAGCTGATGGGCTGGGGTCACATTGAGAAGGGCTCCCTTCCTGGGTACTGGAGGATTCTCCTTGAAGATTCTTGCTCATGGGAACACATGTTCCTCCTCATTCTCTGGGGGCTTGGTTCTGAGAAGGTGTGTGGGGTGTGCTGATGGCTGCTGGACCCAGCTCTGTCTCTATGCATGTGGGGGCCCCATGGTGGTGAGAGAAACGAGAGAGGACCCTGCAGATCCTGGGACATAAGAGCCTCCAACTAGCTGAAGCTGTAAGGGCTGAAGAAACTCCGTTTTCCACATGGGAAGAAAACTGGATTTTGAATGAAACCATCATAGCAGAGAGAGGGCATCAACATACTCCCTAAGGAATATTAAGCGGAACCATGAACTTCATAGGAATATCAAAATTCAGGTAGCGTAATGAAATGATGGCATTTGCAGCAACGTGGATGGACCCAGACATGCTCATACTAAGTGAAGTAGGCCCAACAAAGACTAATGTCGTATGATATCAGTTATATGTGGAATCTAAAAAATAATACAAATGAATTTATTTACAAAATTAGAAGTATGGGATTAATAGATATATACCATCATATACAAACTAAACAACAAGGATTTACTGTGCAGCACAGGGAAATATATTCAATATCTTGTGAAAGCAAAGTGAAAAGTGAAAGCAAAGTCACTTAATCATTTTCAACTCTGAAACCCCATGGACTGTAGCCTGTGAGGTTCCTCCATCCATGGAATTTTCCAGGCAAGAGTACTGGAGTGGGTTGCTGTTTCCTTCTCCAGGGGATCTTCCCGACCCAGGGATTGAACCCGGGTCTCCAGTACTGCAGGCAGACGCTTTACCGTCTGAGCCACCAGGGAAGCAGCAGAGGGGAAACATATTCAATATCTTGTAATAACCTATAATGGGAAAGAATTAGAAGCCATATATACATATAACAGAATCACACCTGAAATTAACACAACACTGCTAATCAACTGTCTTTCAATATGTCAAATAAAAATTAACGGAAAAAATAAGAGACATCATTCACCTTGCCCTCCACCCATGACCTACATCACCACCACCGGGCTTTGCTGACAGCCCCCAGGATAACACCTGCATCCTTGGCACACCTGGCCCCAGCAGTGGCTGCCAATCCCTACCTTGATGGCCTCCACCGAGTCATACTTGTCCAGTTTGTTAATGTGGTTGGTTATGCTGGTGTTGAGAGGGGCGGGCGCGACGGGGTGGATGACGGTGGCGTCGTGGGATTGTTGCTGGTACCGCTGGCAGTAGGTGTAGACGAGCAGCGTGAGAAGGCAGCCTAGGATGGAGCTGCTGAGCCCCACGGCAATCATGTGGAACAAGTTGAACTCTAAGGAGGCAAGAGCCACAGTGAGGCTGCTGGGAAAGGGACACGCTCCTCCCCAGTGCAGTGAGCTCAGAGAAAAAGAGAAGGACACGAGGGGAAAGCACCACATTCCTTTCAAAACTCAGGAAATCATCGGACCCTCCTTTAAAGTGTCCCAGGGATGTCCCTGGTGGTTTGGAACTTAAGACTCTGCCTTCTAAGGCAGTGTGGGTTTGATCCCTGGTCAGGGAGCTAAGATCCTACGTGCTTTTTTGTAAAACAAAAAACAAACAAACAAACAAAAAAACAGAAACAAGATATAGAACAGAAACAGTACCATAACAAATTCAATAAAGCCTTTCTTTAAAAAAAAAAACTTTAAAAATATAAAATATCACTGCCACCAAAACGCTTCTCCACATCGAGCAGTGTAGTTTATGTCAACGCTTTTACGGATTATAACCAGTCTTTTGGACGTCCCCACACACCCCAGCAGAGACGTTTTCTTTTCTTTTAAGGCTTGAACAAGAAAGTCCTTCTGTCTCAAGTGCAGCATGATCTGTGGTCTCTGGGGTTCCTAGGGAACACGTTTTCCATGTTCCTGAAGGGACTGAGGGCCCCTGCACACAGCCTGTCTGTGTCCTGGGAACAAAGCAAGGATGCATCTCACTGCTTCCCATCCCCGCTCACCTGCGAGCCTGACTACTTCCCCTCTCCTTTATCGCTTCATATTGTTTAAAAATGTGCTCTGACTGCATCATTCTTATGTTTCCACTACATTTTTGGGATATGAATATGCACATATTGTATAACATTAGAAAGGGCATAAGGGTAGACAAGAATAAGTCTGTCTTTTTTTTTTTTAAATTTCCAAGTGGAAACGACTGTCACCATCTTCTGTACTATGTTTTGGAGACGCAAGGCACACTCACATGCTGTGTGTGTATGTTGTAAATGTCACCCGGGGTACCATTTTTTTCACTCACATTGTATTTTGGAGATCTTACAAGTAAAATGCTTTACTCCAAAGAAACAAAGGATTTGTGTCAAAGAAATATGATCTTTTAATGGTCATGAAATTACCCTCTTTTATACAGTGCTTTTTTCCTACTTAATAGCATTTTCAAGTTATTCTGAGTTATAAATACAAAATATTGAAAAAATGAACTGATAGGGCCTTATGTCTCTAATATAGGATTGGTTTGAGTGGTATCAAAGTGTCATAGCAAGGCCTCTTAATGTCTGAGAAAGAACAACAAAAGAAAAAATGAGATATTCACTGTGTGTTGGTAAAACACCCGACAATCAAAATTTTAAGCCTTTTAGGAAATAAAGATGACATCTGAGCTGTGCCCGTGAAGCTGAAGTTACTGAAATTCAGGTAAAGCAAAATATGACCTCAATGCTTTTCCGCTCTCTTGGCAATGTATGCTAACCAGGTGCCTGAGGGTTACTGGCCTTATGTCTCCATGGCACAGGGCACATCTGAGGATCTAGCTTTTCCCCCAGATGTCCCCTCCATGCATCACCAGACACCAAGTATCACTCTTGCTCTCTCTCACCTGTCCACTCTGCACTCAAATGGGACCACTGCAGATGCCTGCTGGGTACCACTGTGGATGCTGGGTGGGAAGACGGAGTCACATGCGGAGGTCCCCAGGGAGAGGAGACCTGCGAGTCTGTTCCCTGTACCCAGCAGGCCCTGGATACTTGTTCCTTAATCACCTGGGCTCCTTCCCAAGGACTCTGAGGGCTGCCTTTGCCTCATCTGGGATCCAGAGCACAGGTGGAGCATCCTTCACCCATCTCTAAACCCTCTAAGCTGCGCCCCTTTGCTCCTCCTTGACACCATGTTCTGGGGCTCTGGGGCCCTGGGAGCTGGATTTGCACCCTGAGGTGGGTGAAGATGGTGTAGAAGGGCAGCCTCCTGCTCTGTCCTCTGGGGGCCTTAACCAATGTACTCGCACTCACACTGAAACTCTACACTGATGATTCCTAACAGAGGCCTCCAGTGCCTTCAGCACCTGGGGCTGGATAATCCAGGAGGATGTTACTAGAACATTCCACAGTACCACCCATTCCCTGACATCTACCTCAACTTTTCACATCTTGATCATTTGGTCACCGATTTAACAAAGTGAAAGGAATCAATAAATCTGTGGCTTTTCCTGATTTTGTCTAAAGCCTTTAGGGCTGAATCTGGGACAGTAGAATAAAGTATGTAAGGGTCATTCTACCAGCAACCACTAGAAGCTTCTACTCTAACCCTAAAGCCACCCTCAAGGTAAGCAAGCGTGGATTCCACACCTGTCATTTCTCAATGCTTTAGCCATTTAGACCCTCCAGGGTCAAGGCCATGTGGGGATAAAAGTACTTCTGCTGCCTATATTTTCCTCTAATAGTTTCAGAGCGTCCAGTCTTACATTTATGTCTTCAATCCATTTTGAGTTCGTTTTTGTGTAGGTGTTAGGGAGTGTTCCAATTTCATTATTTTACGTGTGGCTGTCCAGTTTTCCCAGCAACACTCACTGAAGAGACTGTCTTTTCTCCATTGTATATCCTTGTCTCCTCTGTCACAGATTAGGTTACTGTAGAAGCATGTGTTTCTCTCTGGGTTTTCTATCCTAATCCATTGATCTATAGTTTCATTTTTGTGCCAGTACCATACTGTACTGATTACTGTAGCTTTGTAATATAGCCTGAAGTCAGGGTGTCTGATTCCTCCAGCTCTGTTTTTCTTTCTCAAACTTGCTTTGGCTATTTGGGGTCTTTTGTGTTTTCATTTAAATTGTCAAAGAATTTGGTTATAATTCTGTGAAAAATGCCATTAGTAATTTGATAGGGATTTCACTGAATCTGTAGTTTCCTTTAGGAAACAATAGTCATTTTCACAATATTGATTTTTCCAATTTAAGAACATGGTACATCTCTCCATCTGTTTCTGCCGTCTTTTTGTCTTTCTCCAGTGTCTTACAGTTTTCTGAGTATGGACCTTTTGCCTTCTTATGTACATTTATTCCTAGGTATTTTATTCTTTATATCCAGCAAAACTGACTTTCAAGGATACGGAGAATAATCTGTTGTCTCAGTGCCACAACTTGGAGAACACTGCTCACAAGAGCCCTTCCTGTGGGAATATTCAGAGAACGAGACCAAAGCAACAGGCAAGACATAGACAAGGGGCTGGAAGTGAACCTTAAATATGCAGCTACTTGTAAACAAAAGTCAATGAGGGGGAAAGGGGAGCATGCAAGGTACAGCTGCTCTGGGTTCTGATGGTGCGGACAGAGCACAGCTGCAGATACTGCGCTTTTCACACTTGGAAGGTTGGTGGGGACTCTGTCTAGCAAGTCCATTGGCACCATTTTTCCAGCAGCATTTGCTCACTACGTGCCTCTGTGTCACATTTTACCGATTTTTGCAATAGTTCAAACATTTTTTTAATTACTGTTATAATCTGTTACGGTAATCTGTGATCAGTGATCTTTGATGTTACTATTGCAAAAAATTATGACTTGCCAAAGGCTCAGATGATGGTTAGCTTTTTCTTTTTGGGGCAATAAAGTACTTTTAAATTTATAAAAGTACTTCTGCTGTAGTAGTAATGTATTATATTGTAACATGGGGAAGATGTATGACTCTCTCCATATGCAGATACTCTGTCATTAGTCAAGTGAATCATTCCTGCAGGTGCCTGGGGAAGGCTGGGCCAGCTGACATCGCTAGGATGATAGTATAGTCTGTGTCTCATGCAACTAAAAATAGCTCTCAAAGTCGGAACCCTTCAACAGGCCTACATTTTTTTCTGCGTAAGTGAAAAATTGTTCCTATTAAATCTCTTGAATCTGCTTAGTGTGGCACTTCACTTTAATATGCTTTTGCTGTTGTTTTTGTTCAGTAAATCTGGAATAGAGACCAACTACCCAGTGGGCTCAACTGGCCGATTTTCTGTGTAAAGTTGGACTGATTTTTCAATAAGCTGAAAAAAGTTATCTGTGAAGTCCCCTCAACATCCTCAAAACTCCTTGCTAGGTAATCTTTTTTACTTGTCACCGCTACAATTGGCCCCATCTGACCTCTCACCCCCAGGACTTCCCTGGGGGCTCTGACTGTAAAGAATTGGCCTGTAATGCAGGAGACTCGGATTCAATCCCTGGGTCAGGAAGATCCCTTGGAGAAGGGAATGGTATCTTCCCCCAGTATTCTTGCCTGGGAAATCCCATGGTCAGAGGAGCCTGGAGGGCTATAGTCCACACAGTCACAAAGAGTCAGACACGACTGACCAGCTGAGCACACCCGCACACATGACCACTTACCCACCTGCTCTGCTGTGCCAGTGTCAGCAGCCTAAGACCAAGACAATGAGTTTTGAAGACTGTGATTAAAGTTTCTATGACTGAATCAATAACACCTCGAGGTTTGATTTGGTGCAGCATATGGCAGAACTGGCTCAAACACACAAATGCTGGATCTTAGGATGGAAGTGGGCCTTCTGTCCCTTCTGGTTCAGTTGTTAAAGAATCTGCCTGCAATGCAGGAGACCCAGGTTCGATTCCTGGGTTGGGAAAATCCCCTGGAGAAGGAAATGGCAACCCACTCCAGTATTCTTGCCTGGAGAATCGCATGGACAGAGGAGCCTGGCGGGCTACAGTCCACGGGTCGCAAGAGTCAGACACGACTGAGCGACTCAAGAGAGAAAGAGAGAACAGGGCCTTCTGTGCCATGTCCTCCTGGATGTTCAAGGTCTTGGCAGGACTCCCATATCTTACCCTGAGAAGGCCGGCTGAGGAAAGTGGCTTGTGAATTTGTGTTACACCTGGAGGGTCAGTCATGCTGCAGAAGCATCAGCTGGCTGCACCCACGTTCTGCCTTGAAATCCCTCAAGATGGGGACACTCTCTATAAATTCTGCCACTCTGGGGACCCTGGGTGTTGTCTGAGAGTGTTGCCTGGACAGAGATGCTGTGGCTGCAGACCCCAGACACCCTCTGCTGGGACACTCAGCACCAGGACTCTTTTCCTGGGGTGATTGTTGGTTAGTTGCTAAGTCACGTCTGACTCTTTGTGATCGCACAGACTGTAGCCCACCAGGCGCCTCTGCCCATGAAATTTCTCAGGCAAGAATATCGGAGTGGGTTGCCAATTCCTTCTTTAGGAGATCTTCCTGACTCAGGGATTGAACCGACACCTTCTGCACTGGCAGGCAGATTCTTCATCACTGAGCCATCTGGGAAACCCAAGGTGCTCCGGGCTTAACACTCACAATGGGATCCCACTGTCTAGATCTAGACCCAGCTCCACTGACTTCCCGTGAACCTCTTCTCTCTGACCTTCTGTTTATAAAATGCAAATAAAAGCTGTGGCTGCTACCCCTTCTCTACAATTCCCAAAACCACAGTCTCTGAACACTGATTTTTCACCACTCATCTGGCAGCGAAGCCCGACCTGACCCAACCTGACCGTTTGTTGCAGAAGCGACCATAAATGCCAGGAGGAGCATTCATTAGCTGCTTCTCTTCACCCACATTCAGTGGCAAGGTCTTTAAAGAGACTGGTTAATATGGAGTGTGGTCCCCAGATCCTCAGGGGTGCCGTACTGTGTATGCCCAGTATCAGCTGTCTGTACCGTGAAAAATGCTGACTTCCAAATTCTTCTCTATTGCCAAGGGTTTTACAGAAAGAACTGTGGGCTGCGGCACCCACAGGAACAAACTTTGCGGGGATGAAATAGGATACCTCCTGTCATCTGATACAGTGTTGAGCACATAGTGACTGATTCAAAGATACTAAAGCGCCAATAATTTTTCCGTGAACCAACCCACATTCATCTTGCAGCTGGATCCCAAGGTGTGTGCGTGCCAGTCACTTCAATCATGTTTGACTCTTTGCAACTCTATGGACCATAGCCCGCCAGGCTCCTCTGTCCATGGGATTCTCCAGGCAAGAATACTGGAGTGGGTTGCCATGCCCCCTCCAGGGGATCTTCCCGACCCAGGGATCGAACCCCAGTCTCCTGTGTCTCCTGCATTACAAGAGGATTCTTTACCGCTGAGCCACCGGGGAAGCCCAGATCCCAAGGTAGTGATTGCTCATCTGTGAACTCAGAGAACTGACCCACGTCAGACACCAGACATCACCCTTCTCGGGCACAAGGCTCTCCTGGGATATGTCATTTCTTTCCAGATGAGTTGGAGCTATTAGAGTTCCCACAGTATGCACCCCTCACACAACTGGAACAGAGTGGGTGCTCAGTAAACACGACTGAACAAATGGATTAACAGATGGCCAAGTACACAGAGTGTAACAGATAGTGAACTCTTTATCAGTGTAGTTAATAACACAAGTACATCCCCAAAACACACCTCTGAAAATCCAGCTTCTTTCTGAGTGTGAGAGACCAAAGACCTTTGACCTGAGCTGTCTGGGACTCCCAGCTGGAACAGATTATGCTAGGAATGGTCAACACCTACACACAGGGAAGACACTGGTCTTGTGTTTGGTACTGGCTCCCCACAACAGCTGGACAACGGCTGGACTCTGATCGATGGACAGCCAGCCCCTCCCGTCCAGACAGTATAGAACTAGATGGGAAAGTCCAAAACCATCCTGGATTTGACCCAGGGAATGCGATTTCTGTCATTCAGGGTTGCTGGAAGTTTGAAAAATATCTCTAGAGATGTAAGTCTAACCTTTCACCCAAAGTAAAACTGTATCATTTTATTGCATCAGCCCTTTGGAGATTTGAGGCTGGCTGCCATGGATTTACACTATAAATATAAACAAAATGGTTGAATTCTGTTTTACTCATGGGAAATCTAACTGTAGCTAATACCAAGATCACTGGATCATAAAGCTTACATCCACCAAAAACACCTGAGGGGCTTATTAAAACACAGAGCCGGACCCCTCTCAGTGACGTTCTGATTCTGTAGATTGAGAGGGGCCTGAAAACCTGCATTTCTATCAAGTTCCCATGTGATACTGATGCTGCTGATCTAAGGACCCAGTGTAAAAATCACTGATGCAGACATCAAATATGGACTCCTTTGCATTTTTACTGTCAAAATAAAATGTGTTTAGATAGAGGAGTTCCTCTAATCTATTTTTCTTCGTCAATAGCAGAAACATCACATGAAACATATGAGATTAGAAAGGACTAGAAAATATCAGAAATGAACTAGGAATTAATTAAAAAGCAGAACTCACCCCCACACCTTTTCTCTTCTATGCTGCTGGATCTGGCCACAGACACTTCTGGAAAAAGATTCAATCACAATGTATGAAGGGAAGGAAGATCACATTAATGATTCATTTACAAAGTGTCTAATGATTTTGAGTTTTATGTGAGTCAATGCTTCCAAAAGCCTAATCAATTGTTTTTTAAAAGCACATTTATTTGTTTGTTTTAGCCAACCTGAGATGCATCTGGTCAAGGTCATCTTGATTGCAAAGGGGTGAGATTAATTACAGCAATGAGAAAATACTATGGTCTCCCAGACTGAAATCAGGGCACTTGTTGCAAAACAAGGGTGCAGTTTGTGCAGATTTTCGCTGTGGAACACTGCAGTGTTTGCCTCCCGGGTTTCTGCCTCCGATCTTTTGTCTCATCAAAACCAGTGTTGTCACATTCCCTAGGGAGGAGACCATTCCACTAGAGCTCAAAGGAAATTGCCTCAACAAATAATCTCCCTACTCAGAGGTCATTCATGCTGTTTTTCATGCTTATGTGAAACCCACAGGTAGGATGCCAATAAAAGGAGCGCTCCACCTAAATGTTTCAACTCCCAAGGATACACACCATTTCAGGAGTCCAGAAATGCTCCTGATTTTTCATTCAATAGCAAGAATTAAAAATATGTCTATGGTTGAAAAGGAAACAATAATAAACACTCCTGCAGTTCTAGACAGTGGAAGATTGAGGTGCCTTAGGAGGCCTAAGCTAACTTTTTCTAAAACATGACCACTTTTTCCTTTAGTGGAGGAGAACAAGGTATTCTTTACTGCAACCTTTTAAGAGGTTACTCTATGCTTTTGGTCCATGTCAGAGTCCTAAGGCACATGGTAGGAATATGTGAAATATTTTGTAAGTACCTAGCCCATGCCTTTGGGTTGGTTGTTTAGATGGCATCACTGACACAATGGACATGAACTTGGGTGAATTCTGGGAGATGGTGGAGGACAGGGGGTCCCAGCGTACTCTGGTCCCTGAGGTCACAAAGAATCAGACACAATTTAGCGACTGAACAACAGGTGGTGCCTGTGTGAGCATGTGATGGGTGATAAGCTATCACTATTAACCAAACATTGATTTCACATGGAAAGGACTGTAGCCGTAGGGCCAGCCAACCTCTTCTCTAAGACGAGAACAAGGATGGGTTTCCATTTTCCCAAATATCCTAAGATTACATGAAAAGAACGGTCCTCTTTTCTCTGTGCAAACAACTTTGCACAGCATTCCCAAAGCATTTAATCTAATATTTTTAAAAAACAATCTATTTTCATTTTTTGAACAAACTATCTGACTGTGTTACAGTCAATAAATTGTAGAAGATACTGCGCTTAAAAAATCTTAAAACTCAGGGCCTACATTCCAGTCTCCAACTGCATTACTTACAAATCCATGCATGTGTGCATGCCTGCTAAGTTGCTTCCGTTTTGTCTCTTTGTGACCCTAAGGACCCTAAGGAGCCCACCGTGCTCCTCTATCCACAGGATTCTCCAGGCAAGAATAGTGAAGTGAGATGCCATGCCCTCCTCCAGGGAAACCTGTATCTCTATCTCTATCTCTATCTATATCTGTATCTATGTCTACACCTGCATCTGTGTCTACCCCTGTATCTCTGTCTGTATCTATGCCATGCCCTCCAGAGGACCTTCCAGGTCCAGGGATTAATTAGCATCTCTTACGGCTCCTGCATTGGCAGGGGGATTCTTTACCACTTTTTATGTCTCCTGCCCTGGCAGGCAGGTTCTTTACCACTAGCACCGCCTGGGAAGTCCCATCTATGTCTACACCCTATATTTATCCATGCATCTGTATCTAACATCCAACGCTCACATCTATATGTCTACTCTATATGCATGCATGTATCTGCACCTAGACCTGTATCCATATCTATGTCTACACCTACCTCCATATCTGTCTACACCTATATCTACGTGTGTGTGCATGCTACATCACTTCAGCTGTGTCCTACTCTTTGCTACCCTGTGGACTGTAGCCCGCCAGGCTCCTCTGTCCATGGGATTCTCCAGGCAAGAATAGTGGAGTGAGTTGCCATGCCCTCCTCCAGGGGCTCTTCCCGACCCAGGGATGGAACCTGCATCTCTTCTATCTCTTGCATTGGCAGGTGGGTTCTTTACCACTAGCACCACCCGGGAACTCCCACAAATTCATAACCACTTTGAAACCATAAGAACTGATGGAATGATCTCTTATTTTACCAAACAGAACCTCAAAGAACAGCTAAAACTCCCACCCATGAATCATTTCCTCTTGAAACATTAGAAGTGATTTTGTTCACACTAATAAGTATCTCTGCCCCCTTACCTGGAATGAAGTTGGAATCAAAAACGCAGGGCCGGCTCTCCGTGGTGTTTCCCGAACACTGGCTGCCCACGGGGAACAGAAGGACGCACTGGCGGACACGGACCTGGACTCCAGCCACGTCACACTCAGACCACTCTGACCACTCAGACCAGCTCTCTGCAGGGGCCCGAGGAGACGAGATGCGGCAACAAGACCATTAAAATCCACCAACCTGGAAGCCTGGCAGCTTACTGACATTGAGTTTGCATATGATATTTATAGTTTTCAAATAAGATAGACTCATATTTCATGATCAAGTCCAGTAAACAAAACACACAGGAGTATGAATCAAAGAACTCATATACCTTTGATCAGAAATAATCTGCTTAGAGTACACTTTCTAAAACACACATTATTTTAATGCTCTAAAGTTATAGTGTTAGACACTATCCTACAGGATCATTCACACTCACATACTTCCCTGGAAAATTTCTACAGCTCTCAGCACCCAGGCAAGAGAAATGACATTAATGAGAAAGTCTTGGCTGCTGAAGGGGGTTCAAGCTACTACACATATTAATATTTTTTCTGTTATGAAAACAGCCCTGCAGAGTCAGTACACCACTGGCAGGCTGTCCTTGAGGTAGAATTCATTCTATCCCGTGTTTACTGTGCCTGAAGAACCAAAGATCCAAGAACAAGTCTGGGTCAAGGTCAAAAGATGAGCCAGCTAAGGTCACTTTACCCCAGAGGAGGAGATTCACTAGGATATGTTAAATTCATCTGGGTACACAGATGTGTGAAAAGAGAGGATTAATACACATTTTAAGTGAAGAGTTTTATATTTCTGAAATATTAATAATATAAAAATATTGCTAGTACACATTTTGTTTTTTTCTTCCCTTTTTTCTACACACTTTGCTTTTTTCTTCCCTTTTAAATGTAAGCATCCTCTCTGCAGTTCAGGGAAAATCTGGAAACCAAACTTGTGTTTTGATCGATTGTAAAGGGTACAGTATTTCCTGAGAAATGTGTAAAGTAACTGCTTTTGGACTGACTGAGGACATGGTTTCTAAACACTTCTCAATATACAAGAAACCTGCAAGGAAAATCTTCCGGAGCTAGTTAAAAACACACACACACACGTGTTAGAGTGTTTCAAAGTTTAAGTCAGATTCAGAAAAGAGTGTCTCATTTTCACTCCAAGTGGTCCCTATATGTCAGAAAACTGAACTATTCTTGGATGGGGAAGGCTGCTACAGGGTATCCACTGGGCACTGGGGCCACCCAGCCTTGGAGCCCAGAACCCACGCCTATGGTCCTGAGGGGATTCCCATGAAGCCACTCCATAAAGGCTCTCTGATTCCCACCCTGATTCTCAGCAACAAAATGTCAGTTCCCATTCCCTGCCTGCCTGCTCACTCAGTCAAGTACGACTCTTTGTGACCTTATGGACTGTAGCCTGCCAGGCTCCTCTGTCTATGGGATTTCCCAGGCAAGAATATTTGAGTGGGTGCCATTTCCTTCTCCAGGGGATCTTCCTGACCCAGGGATTGATCCCGCATCTCCTGCACTGACAGGTGGATTCTTTACCACTGAGCCAGAGGGGAAGCCCCTCAGTACCCATTACCAGCTTAAACATTGTAAGAATGCTTGGTCACCACCAGTTTCTGTTGCTAGTTCTGCAACCATGGCATGGTGGGAATAATTCCATTGGATTAATAGAACAACGTGTTATGAAGTCACTTCACCGGCAACACTGTGGCATTGCTGTGCTCCCTTCTTTTAGTCTTACTGAGACACGCTTTTGTCAGTTCCACCATTCCTCCATCGAAGTGAAAAGTGAAAGTGAAAGTCGCTTAGTCGTGTCTGACTCTTTGCGACCCCATGGACTGTATAGCCCATGGAATTCTCCAGGCCAGAATACTGGAGTGGGTAGGCTTTCCCTTCTCCAGGGGATCTTTCCAACCCAGGGATCTAACCCAGGTCTCCTGCACTGCAGGCAGATTCTTGCTGAGCCACAAGGGAAGCCCAAGAAAACTGGAGTGGGACTTAGCAGCAGCAGCAGCAGCAGCAGCAGCAGCAGCAGCAGCCTATCCCTTCTCCAGTGGATCTCCTGCATTGCGGGCAGAGTCTTTACCAAGGGGAAGGCCGAAATTGCCCTGTCCTCTGTGCAGGGACGGGAAGGGCTGCTTACCGGGGCAGGGCTGGGTGTTGCAGAGTGCCTCCTCTGTGTGCAGTCCCAGGCAGATGTCACCTCCGTAGGCGGGGGCTGGGTTTGTGCACGAGCGGGTCCTCATGTAGTGTCCCCCTCCACACGTCGCTGAGCACGTGGACCAGGAGGACCAGCAAGACCACATGCCATCCACTGGGAAGGGGCACAAAATCACAGCACTTCTGAAACCCATATCTGACCGAGCTCGTGGGGCTACCCAGGGTCTGCACCGCGGGAACACGTCAGGCACACCATGGACCATCACAGGAGGGCATATGGGGTCTTCCACATTCCTCCTCATGCTTCCTCAGTTCCTCTCAATTCTTCCAGGAAATATTTCTAAGCATGTAACATGCAAGTGCAAGGGTGATCGAGGAACGCATGTATGTCAGTAGAACAAAATCTGGCCTCTGGGGCTGACCAAGAACCTGGTTCTGTAGCTGTTCAGGTGAAGCTCCAGCTACTGCTCACTGCTGCCAACAACACATGACAGAACCAAAGTCTTAGGCTCCCTTTGTGTTCCTTGCAGTTTACTGAACAAAGTGTGGACTTCAGGATTTCACGGACAGAGAAGCAATAAGTGTTCTTCACACACCACAGGTGCCTAATATCTGTTATAGACAGAACGCTGTTGTTATTTAGTCACTAAGTCATGTCTGACTCTTGTTATTTAGTGGCTAAGTCATGTCTGACCCCATGGACTGTAGCTCGCCAGGCTCCTCTGTCCATGGGATTTCCCAGGCAAGAATACTGGAGTGGGTTGCCATTTCTTTCTCTGGGGATCTTCTCAACCCAGGGATCAAAGCCACCTCTCCTGCACTGGCAGGTGGATTACCCCTGAGCCACCAAGGAAGCCCATAATGAGAAAACTCATTTTAAAATAAAATATAGTGCCCCTTTGTGGACCCAAGAGGACGGAGGAGGAGTAAATTCATAGACAGAGAAGAGTCCTAGATGAGGCAAAAATAGCCCATAACCGGCTGAGCATCTCAGTGTGCAAAGCTCCGAGCTCTTCCAATCCCTCCGTGTTGTGTTAGGAATTTTCTAGTAGGTGGGAGAGAGAATTAGCATTTGCCCCACTTAGCCCCTGAACTTGTACCCTCCCAAGTGGAAAGTGAAGAGGGCCACTCTGAATGTTTTCACAGCCCTCTAGGGAATCTGGGCTTTCAAAAGAGCTATCGCAATACACCAGGGTTATGTATACACAGTGCTGGTTCGCCAGCACATCCACAAAAATAAAAGCAGCCACTAGGTCACGCTGATGGGATGTGTCTGATGGACCCCAGCCTAGCACCCGAGGGCCAGGGCAGCACCCAAGAACCTGCAGGAGTCTGCACATTCTGCCAACGGCAGCCGGGGCTCGTGTCTGGAGTCTGGGGAGGTGGCGTGGGCGAAGGGTCCTAACTTTCCCGGTCCCTCTTTAGAGCACAGATGCTAATCTAATCAGGTTGCCCCACGGGTTCCTTTTTGGCCCCCTGGGGAAAGAGGAGCCCTTCAACTCTCCACGCTGGGGCTGTGGGAAAGACATGACCTTTCCCAGCCCCTCAGCATGGCTCAGCCAAGAAAGCTGGGTAGTTTGGAGGGAAGAGTCTCCTGAGGCTGGGGAAATTTAGGCAGAGAGAGTCTAGGAAGTGCAGAGTGGCGGGAGGAGCAGGAACGCGACTGGGAGTCCCCACCACAAAGCTGGGGACTGTATATTAAGTTTAATGTACATGTTTATCCACCCACCCAACTATCCGCCCACCATCCGCTCATCATCCATCATCATCCGCCCACAATTCGCTCATCATCCATCCATCTGTCCATCTAACAGATGCTCCCTAAGTACGGCTGCAAGCCAGTTCTTTGCTTAAGGAATTCAGGAAATTGTTTTTTTAACCAACTGAAAAAGATGCTACAGATGCAGGCTTCTGTGCCTTTAAAAACCCTGTGCACCGTACTTAGAGTGACCCCTTATTCCCCGCCCCTGCTTGTCTATATGGCCAACTCGCATCTGGCCCTGAGGACTCAGCCCAGGGGCAGCCTGCTCTGTACAGCCGCCCCGATTGCAGCTCAATGGGTCCCCGGCTGATACAGCCACTGCATTTTGTCATCAACCAAACAGCTGGTGACCCTATGAGGTTGCCATTGTTCACAGGATGCCTCCTCACTAAATTCTTAGGTTCCTTTCCAACCTGGACCAGGTCACTGAGTCTTTCTCTGTGCTCTGCTGTGCTTAGTCCCTCAGTCGTGTCCAACTCTTTGCAACCCCAAGGGATGTAGCCTGCCAGGTTCTTCTGTCCATGGGGATTTTCCAGGCAAGAACACTGGAGTGGGTTGCCACGCTCTCCTCCAGGGGATCGTCCCAGGGATGGCACTGAGGTCTCCCGCATTGCAGGTGGATTCTTTACTGTCTGAGCCACCAGAGAAGCCCAAGAAGACTGGAGTGGGTAGCCTATCCTTCCTCCAGGGGATCTTCCCAACCCAGGGGTCAAATCCAGGTCTCCTGCATTGCAGGGGGATTCTTTACCAGCTGAGCTAGCAGGGAAGCCCAAGTCTTTTTATATTCAGTAAATAATGCACAGTAGGTTATCCAAAATGTTTGCTGAAGAACTGAATGAATTAAAAAAAGGAAGATCAAGTAACAAACGGCTTATTTTCTCATCCTTCAACAACCATCACTGGAGCTATTTGGAGCGTGTGCCAGGCTCACTGGGAGCTGAGGGCATGGTCAGGAGTGAGACGGTCACCATCCTTGGGTGGTCACTCTAAAAAAGTCGAAGGCAGGATACAAAACCAGAGCCCAGCGCGCAGGATGGCCGTGCAGCGTGGGGTTAAATGAAAGCTGCTCTGACGTGGGAAGGCCAGAGGAAGCTCTCTGGTGACACAGCTGCACTCAGAGCTGCGGCAGGAAGAAGGCAGAGATGCTGAGAGCATCAGAGACTGCAGAGGAGCCTTCCCAGCAGTGTCAGTACTCAGCACCCTGCATGGGGGCCCTTGAAGCTCATTTACTGACCCTGCACTTGTGCGGGAATTCATGGACTCAGGGAGGAGACTGACTGCGCACCTCTGGTGCGCCTGCCGGAGAGGCGCTGCACGTTTAGAGGACTGAACTCAGGAGGAGGTGGACGCCTGTCAGCTGAGGGCACCCAGGACGGGCTTGGCAGGCTCTCAGGGGCCAGCCCTGTTGACTGTCACTCTGGTGAAGGCTCTGTGGTATGAAGGGAGGCCAGTTCTGGGGGGCTGGGCCCATCACAGGCTGGGAGGGGCCAGCCTCCAGTGTCAAGGGCAGGACACGCCTCTCCACGCGAAGCAGCTCAGCCCACCTCTCATGAGGTACGGTGCCTGGGCCCACCATCCCTCAGAGGGGCTCTGGGTAAGTTCCCGTTTCTTTTACAGCAGCAGAAACAGGTGAACATAATCTGGTCTAGGTTATATTTGTCTTTACAGCAAGGCAGTTGGAAGATTATCTCTATATCCAGATATCTAAACCTGTATCTATACTTACATCTGTGTCTATGTCTATGTCTACACCGACATCTACATCCACAGCAACATCTATATATCTAACCTATATCTATGCTGCGCTGTGCTAAGCCACTTCAGTCATGTCTGACTCATTACATCACCATGGACTGTAGCCCGCCGGGCTCCTCTGTCCATGGGATTCTCCAGACAAGAATACTGGAGTGGGTTCCCATGACCTCCTCCAGGGGATCTTGCTGACCCTGGGATTAATCAGCATCTCTTATGTCTCCTGCATTGGCAGGTGGGTTCTTTACCACTAGAGCCACCTGGGAAGTCCACAATTTATGTATCTACACCTCCATCCACACCTGTGTCTATATCCACCTATCTATCACAAGTTATACTCAAACATAAAGCCAGGGAAGCTGGAGGAGAAGGTCTTCCAAGACCTTGATGTTTCAGTTTTTCCAGATTTCGGGACCTGCTCACCTGGGCAGGGCAAGATGTTGCATTCCTGGTATTCTAGGGATGGGCCCAGGCAAGGCATGCCCCCGAACTTGGGCTCCGGGTTGTTGCAGACACGCTTCCGGTTCCGGATGCCCCGGCTGCAGTCTCGACTGCACTGCGACCACGACGTCCAGGCTGACCACGCCCCGTTGACGGTGTGGGCGGAGTATCTCCCCGCCCGCAGGAAATCTCCGGACAGGCCTGCCAAGGGAATGGCCCAAGTGTGACTTTGTTAGGAGCTGTTAGAGTAAACAGAGTCCAAACTAACCCTCATTCTGCAGCCACTCTCTGCTCTGCCTCCGCAACTACATTCTCAAGTATCCGTGGAACAATTTTTACACTACAGAAGTGAAAAACGAAATAAAAATAAAATTGCAGTTTGCCTGATAATCTCCTATAATTCAGGTCTTCTATCTCCACAGCTGCTATTAAATAATGGTACAACTAAGACCTCAATTTGTGAATGCGGCAAAGTCCTTGTAACAGAGTTCTTTTTTTTTTTTTTTTTTTTTTTTGGTAATAGATCACTTACTGTTCTGAGAAACTTCTTTCAAAGAAAATACACCCTTCTCACTTCCATTGGGAATTCTGCAACAAATTGCCCTTGTACAATTTGTGATTATTTTGATGAACATGTCTACTGCCTTAAAATATTAAAAAATAGTCATTTTTTCAAATGAAAGCAGGGTGACATGGGTTTTAGCAAAAAACTCTCAAAGTATGGCATGAGGTTCTGGGTGTGAGGAGGCAGACATATGGATGATTCTAGGCTTCTTGTTTGCTTACTTAAAATTTGTGGCTCAGAAACCTATGTGGGGTGCTCTTCAGAGAAAATGGATGAGAAACCTATTTCTCTGATGAGACAGTCCTTTGTGGTTAATCAATATAGAACATACAATTTAGCCTTGTTTTGTGTGATAGGAGCCAAACAAGTCCAATTCTGTATTTTCAGGGTATCAATACCAAGATGGGTGGCTGGTAATTAGAACTTGAACCCACCAAGAAGCAAGAAGGATGAAGTATTTTTCAAACTATGCCCACAATATACTTTCAGAGGAAATGTAAGATGTCTTTTTAAAATGTATATCAAAATTTTCCATAGTTTATATTACTATCATTAAAAATGAATGTTAATGTTGGTTTTATATATACATGAGAAAGGAAGGATTAAAAAAATATATGTTCAGAAAAGAGAATAAAGTTAAAGAAACAATGTCATTCATTTTCTCTTTTTCACCCTTGATGTCATAAGAATTAAGTTCACAGCCTGCTCTGAAATAAGGGAATCAGTGACTGAACTGAAGACAGGGTTACCAGATTTAGTGAATAAAATACAGGAAGCCGAGTTAAATTTTAGTTTCAGATAAATAACAAATAATATTTTAGTATAAATATGTACATAAGTGCATGGGATATACCTATCTTAAAAAAAGATGCATGGAACATGTGTGTGTTAGTTGCTCAGTCCTGTCCAACTCTTTGCAATTCCGTGGACTGTAGCTCACCAGGCTCCTCTCTCCATGGTCTTCTCCAGGCAAGAATACTGGAGTGGGTTGCCATTCCTTTCTCTAGGGGATCTTCCCAACCCAGGGATCAAACCCAGGTCTTCTGCATGGCAGGCAGACTCTTTACCACTGAGCCACAGGGAAGCACATGGAACATACTTATACTAAAATAATTTTTGAAAAATATCTGAAATTCATATTAAATTGTACATTTTGTATTTTATTGCAGAACCCTAACTTGAGATCATCAGACCATCTCTTGTGGTACATAGATATTTAAAATGGGTCTTTAGTTACCTATTTCTTGGTATTCTATCACCTACTTTCTCACTAAAGTAGGATTTTATAATGAATCAGAATGCATATCATGTTGCTTGATTTTGTAGGTAGTTAGTGTTTATTCCTTTGACTTAAAGTGTATACTTATTCAAATAAAATACTTTACTAAAGTAGACTTCCCGCCCCCTTCCCCACCAAGAAACAACGAACAACCTGTCTAGCTGCTGAACTACAGGGAACAGAATGGTTTGAGGTCAGGAGACAGTTAATGTCAGTGGAAATATGACTGGGAGTGGCTCTTGAGGGCAACTGTTGAGCCGCAAAGCATCCAGGCTGGCAGCTCCAGGAGGAGGAATGGAGATCTGAGACCCACGTGTAGCTGGTGACCCTCACTCAGAGCCGGTCCTTGTGAGCGCAGCCCTGCGACAAAGCAGGAGCAGACTCATGGCACCTCCATAAGCTTATCCCACCCACGGCAAGCCCGACATGGCGACTCATCAGCTCCATGGTCTGTCAAGGCCAATCACTCTGAACCTAAAAATGATGTTGATGGTGGCTGTGTATTCTCTACCACAGTCACATTGGGAGAATAACAGAGAATCATAAATGCAAAAGTGTAAGGAATGTTTGAGCTGGTCCAGTGTAAGATATGACTACTACTGTTCTCATCATCTTGCTCTAAGAACCATCTTATTTTCTTTTTAGGATTGCACCGGTTTTCTTAAATCAGATGAGCGTTAGAGGAGAGATAAAGAAAGAAGCAGAAATGAATCTCTTTGGGATAGCCAACCTCACTCCCTTTTCTGTAGTTGAGACACCTGAGCCTCAGAGGGAGCTAGTGAGTTGCCTGGTGGGTGCAGGCGGGAGTGGCGTTAGTGGTGGAAGGTGGCACGCCAGGCAAAGAGTGGATCATCCCATCTACGTTAGTTCTCTCCCTACATAAGTCATACGACATTGAAGGGATTTGTACAATTTTAAGGGGCAAAGCAGTTTCAAACAGTATTAAAGGATTCTCACATACTGCCTTTTTTAGAAGAAAAATTCTTTCATAGACATAAACACAGATATGCACTTCCTTTGTCTTTGTCCCACTTGGGGAGTAAAAAAAGGAAAAGCTTTATTTGCAGGTTACATTTCAGTACCAACTGCAAAGGAATCTGTACAGTCTCTGACATCAATAATGATAAATATATATAATTGTATGTGAATAAAAGTGGTGATGGAAGAATACAGAGGTTCCTCAGTATATATTCTGATACTAAAAAAATCTCCCATAAATTTTTCTGGACCCATTATAAATATGGTGCTATTTTGAGGGATGGAATCAGGGAACCACCCCAACATGTAACTGAATATTTATAGTAAGGGTCTTTCCCACCAGTTTGCTATAAATTCAGTTCTCATGTGGAGAGATCATTGTTATAAACATGGCTAAGCCATAATGAACAGGAAAAATCCACCCTCCCCACCAACTATTCTGTGAACTTGGAGAGGAGACGGCATGCCTGTCCCTTGAAGCAGGTCAGTCCCTACAGAGTCGCCGACTCACCATCAGTGGAGCAGCCACTGGTTCCATCACTAGAGCAGTACCGCATCTCAATTCTCTGTCTTCCCACTTCCAGCAAGTTTGGATCAGGCAGACGGGCTTTGCACGTGTACCGAAATCGCTGCTCGTAGTGACCCCCATTGTCAGAGATGTTGACAGGCGTCCAGGGAGTCCAGGGCGTGGTCTTTTTCAGCTCAGGGCATGGGTTGGTGTTACAAGGCTGGTACTCCTGGGAGAGAAATTGCATGACATGTGCTTATCATACTGCAGAAACAGAGCCTAGTGCTTCCTTCCTTAGGTGAAAGACAGGATTCTTTCAAACTTCAGGTCCTGAGACCCACCAGCCACTCTACAAAGTTAAAAGCACAATTTTTTTGTCAAATTAGGCATTCAAGAGTTAACTGCAAAGGAATCTGCACAGTTTCTCCATCAACAGTGAGAAAGAGACAATAAATGTGATTGCATGCGAATAAAAATGGTACCTATCATTACACTGAAAGTGAATAAAGATGGTGAAAGGGCTTCCCAGGCAGTGTTCATAATAAAGACCTTGTCTGCCAATGCATGAGACATAAGAGGTGTGGGTTCAATCCCTGGGCTGGGAAGATCCCCTGGAGAAGGAAACGGCAACCCACTCCAGTATTCTTGCCTAGAGAATGCCATGGACAGAGAGGTCTGGCGGGCTACAGTCCATGGAGTCACACAGGGTCAGACACGACTGAAGCGACTTAGCAGAGCAACAAAAATGGTGATGCCCCAAATCATCTTCCTTTCACTTAATAATGACTGAAAATGCTGTTTATTCTGATAGGTTTAGCTGTTTTTGTTTTTTAAGATTATAGTTAATTAAAATGATGGAACCAATATTTGTTTTTAGGATGATAATGTATTTGATTTGAGATTTCTGCCTAGCTTAAGCTCTGGATCACACATTCAAAGTGTTAGAAAGGTAGCTATCCAGCTGATAACACAATGCATGATAACTTTTAGTCTATAAGAAATTTCTACAAGATAATTCAGTGGTTTTTCTGTCTCAGTTCCCTTTTCTCAAGCCAGGTGCCTCCCCAGCAAGCAAAAGTGAGAGGACCCAGGCAAGTGGGCCATGCAGTCGTGGGTGGTGCAGTTTAGGACTATGCTGCTGCTGCTGCTGCTGCTAAGTCACATCAGTCGTGTCCGACTCTGTGCGACCCCAGAGACGGCAGCCCGCCAGGCTCCCCCGTCCCTGGGACTCTCCAGGCAAGAACACTGGAGTGGGTTGCCATTTCCTTCTCCAATGCAGGAAAGTGAAAAGTCAAAGTGAAGTCGCTCAGTCGTGTCTGACTTTGCAACCCCATGGACTGCAGCCTACCAGGCTCCTCCATACATGGGATTTTCCAGACGAGAGTACTGGAGTGGGTTGCCATTGCCTTCTCCGATAGGACCATACACCTAGGTCTAACTATTTGACAAGAATTTTAAGCACTATGTCTCCAGAAACAAGACCAAACCTAAGGGGTGCAGAGTTTGAACACAGAACTAGATCCCAAGTCCTCCTTTTGACAGCAGAGGATGTTTCATTAGAGAGAAAACCTACAACCTGCAACACACCCAATGATGGCCATACTTTTAAAACAATTTTATTAATGTTAAATATATATATCAAATGGGAGTTAAGTAGCTTTCTAACATTTATTATTAGAAATAGTAAATTTTTCATAATAAACATGGCATCCAGTCCCATCATGTCATAGCAAACAGATGGGGAAATGATGGAAACAGTGACAGATTAAATTTTTCTAGGCTCCAAAATCACCGCAGATGGTGACTGCAGCCATGAAATTAAAGAGTGTTTGCTCCTTGGAAGAAAAGCTATGACCAACCTAGACAGCATATTAAAAGACAGAGACAGTACTTGGCCAACAAAGGTCCATCTAAGGCTATGGTTTCTCCAGTGGTCATGTATGGATGTGATAGTTGAACTGTGAAGAAAGCTGAGTGCCGAAGAATTGATGCTTTTGAACTATGGTGTTGGAGAAGACTCTCGAGAGTCCCTTGGACTGCAAGGAGATACAACCCGTCCATCCTAAAGGATATCAGTCCTGAATATTCACTGGAAGGACTGATGCTGAAGCTGAATTTCCAATACTTTGTGAAGAGCTGACTCACTGGAAAATACCCCGATGGTGGGAAAGATTGAAGGTGGGAGGAGAAGGGGACAGCAGAGGATGAATGGTTGGATGGCATCACTGACTCAATGGACATGGGTTTGAGCAAACTCTGGGAGATAGTAAAGGACAGGGAAGGCTGGAGTGCTGCAGTCCATACGGTCACAAAAAGTCGGATACAACTTAGCGGACAAAGAACTACAAAAATTCTGTCCTTCCCCCCATTTCTTTCAGTTGAATATCTAGATATTTATTCCTTAGACCTAACAACAAGAATTTTCCAGTAACAAGCATCATCTATTTACTTTGTACCATGGGAAAAGGATTTCAATTTTTATTCCTTACCCTCACTCTGCATTGGAGAAGGAAATGGCAACCCACTCCAGTACTCTTGCCTGGAAAATTGCCTGGATGGAGGAGCCTGGTAGGCTATAGTCCATGGCGTCTCAAAGAGTCAGACATGACTGAGCGACTTCACTTCCTTTCTTTCTCATTCCGTGTCTTCAACATTGATGCAGCTTTCTCACCTCCTGTCATCTTAATGCAGTCATGCTGTGCTTTTGGTTAGCTCAAAATCCAGTGTTTGCACTCATTGCGAGATGAACACTATCCATAGGTGACTGCTGCGGAAAACTGATTAATTTCTGTCTTGTGGCCAGTTCCATCCCGGCCCGAGTCAAGGGCTCTCCTGTTTTGTGGGGATGGCTTTCTAGTCTCTATGACCTTGTCATGCATTCGTACCCCCTCCTCATCAGATATTTGGACACCGTAAGAACTGTGTTGCCTGGCATATGCTTTGAAAATAAAGTCTTGGTAATACTGTATAAATGAATTCTGGTAGGAGAGAAAGCAGCCACGTGCGTCCACACCAGAAGCTTTAACTGGAAGCCTATTTCAAAGTTTATTTTGTCACAATTCTAATTATTTAATTAGCTTTCTCTACTCAGAGTCCATCTTTTAAAATTTTTTAAAAGGAATCATAATCAAAGGTTCTTCATTTTGTGACTTCACGGGCTTTTAACAGAAAATATGTAATCACCGCTTTCCTTTAGTATCTACTGCACCTCTTCCCCATCCCACATGGATGGCCCCCGTCTCCACAGCAACACACACTGGAAGAGAGGTGACTTCATTTCCTTTGCTTATAGCATCTTTTATTATGGCATCTTTCGGATGCTGCTTTTTAGATGAAAACAAGAAAGCTCTAATGGGTGCCATAAACCTAATCATGTGAAGTACTACACAGAACACGTGTGTGCTTTTTTCACTTGAAATGGAGACCATGGGATAGGAATAGCTTCAACCTTGTCTCCGACTGTCCAGGGCCACGGTGTGGGACACTGCCAGCCCCAGACTGAAATTCCATGCACATTCCCTTCCTCACTCTGTGCCAGCCTGGCTGGGCAAGTGCCCACGGGCTCCTTGCCAAAATGGACTTAAAGCACATGCTGCTTATGGACCCCTGCTCTTAGCTTTAACACATTTGGCATCACCCTCAAACCTAAGATCCCGTGTCTCAAGAAAAAACGTAGAGTCCAGTAATTCTGAGTTTCATTGCACTAGAAATTTCACCTCTTCTATGGAGACGAACTTTGGTTTTGAAACAGATGAGTAGCGAACTTATTTTAAAACCTGAGTTTGCCTCCGTGTACTGCTAACAGGCTCAGAAGGGAGTGGGGATGAAATCATCGCAGAGGTGGGCACAACTCAAGGGAGAAGAAGATCAGTTCAGAGCCATTAGACCTAAACCTCTGATAACAAACTCTGTCTCCTTGTGTCCCATTAACTCATCAGTGCTCAAAATCCAACAGGAGTTTCAGGACCTCTCCTTTCAACTGCTTTTTAAGATCTGATGATGATGCATTGATTTAAAATATCGAATTTATTAAATCCTGAGAAATGGTATGACTGACCTGTTTTATATTAATAACCAACATTATAAAGTGACTCAATTCAATGGTGAGTTGTTGTATGGCTTCACTGTGCCTGTGAGCTCCAATTTTCTGAGGAATTGATGCTATAAGTAAAATGGAGAGACCGTGACAATCCAAGCAAGTCCTAATTTGAATGGACCTGGAACAGCATTACATTAAATGTTAAAGAAAGAATTGGTTTTAAAAGTGATTTCAGGGAACTAATTGTTATTACTTGCCACATAGGATTCTTAATATTCTCGTGGAAAAACTAAGATAATAATTGGGAATAAATCAATCTCACTGCTGCTATATATCCACAGGAATTAAAGTCAGGATCTCATAGAGATATCTACACTCCCATGTCCATTGCAGCCTTATTCACATTGGCCAAGATACGGAAACCTAAGTGTCTAATAACAAGTTAACGGATAAAGATGTCCACACACACACACACACACATTATTCAGCAGCAAGAAAGAAGGAAATCCTCCCATTTGAATAACTTGATTGGACCTTGAGGGCATTATGCTAAGTGAAATAAGAGAGGTAGAGAAAGACATTCTGTATGATCTCATTTATATGTGGAATCTAAAAATGACAAACTGAGAGACACAAAGTAGCGTGGAAGTTACCAAGGAACTTCCTGGTTGGCGGAAACGGGGAAATATTGGTCAAAGGGTACACACGTCCACTTATAAGACTAACACGTTTGGGGATCTAGCGTACAGCTTGATGATTATAGCTAGTAATACCGTATCACGCACTTGAATCATGCTAACAGAGCAGATTTTCAGTGTTCTCACTGTAGCAAAGAAATAGCGATTACGTGACAGGACGGAGGTGCAAACTCACTAATGCTATGCTGGTGACCATTTTGCAATTTATAAATGCATCAAATCAACACACTGTACACTTTAAACATATACACATGCACCTTACATAATGTTATGTGTCAGTTAAACCTCAATAAAGCTGGAAAAAATAAAAATAAAGACAAAAAGAACAAAGGAAAAAGACGCACGATCACTACAGCAATTTTCAGCAGCCCTTCCAGTGTGTTGTCTGTGTGCTCTCTGTCCCAGTTGACAGGAGCACAAGCGGGCATTGAAAGTTTGACCAGAGACCTGGGCAGCACTTCCTACTCTCTCACCTCTGGGCTGAGTCCTACATATATACAGAGCCTCCTGGGTTCATTCTCTCCTCCTCATCTTCATCATCTTTTTTTCTAATTCAAGCCATGGCACCTCAGGCCTGTTTCATAGAATTAAAGCATGTATTTCACTGATATTTAATTGTATATGTATAATTCAGCCTCCATTAATAGACTGAAAATTTGTCAAGAGCAAGAACTTTGTCATATTTATTTTATGCTATCAATCTTAAGGCCAACAATATTATTTTTGGTGAATGGACAAATCATACTGATCGATTCACAAGAAAGTCCATTCTGGTGGAATGTGTATAAATTTGGGAAAAAATTAGATGGTCAAGTGGGGGTGCTGTATTTGTTATTAACTTTTCCACTGAGAAAATGAAGATATCTTATATTCCACAGGTTGAAAGTAAAATAGAGAGATGGGGACAATCCAAGGAAAAAAAAAATTGATACCACATGTTTGGCACAAAATAAGAAAATTATCCTTAAAGTGATTTCATCAATAGCTGAATATATAAATATCTTCTCATCATGGAACACTCATGCTTTCTACATGCATTAATCAAGTTTTCTTTCAGTAACTTAGCAAGTCACACACGGAAACAGAAAGCCATTCTGCATAAAAGAAACAAGAAAGGAATGCAATTATGCTTTCAAAGGTCCAAAGCACACGCACAGAAGCATATCTGTGACCCCAGGAGCTTGTAGAAACAGAGCCAAGACTGACAGGGAATCTTGGACGTTAATTTAGAGGTCACAGCAAGGAAGAGAAGGAAAGGGCAACAGTGTATTCAAAGTTATAATGCTGCAGAATCACTTCTGTGTCCAACCAAGATGATGTAACAGAAATGGGATTAACTCTTTCACCAAAAATAACTTAAAATACATAAAACAACAGTTCTTAAGACATTGGACATCAAGTGAAGAAGGATACTAATTGCCAAGTTTGGGAAACATGAAGTGACTCCTACAGCTGACCAAGCCTACAACCCTAAGAAAGTTTCTAGGTGGTGGAGGAAGGAAGAACCCAGGCCAGGCACAGGCTAGTGTTCAGGGAGACAGAGCTGGAAACTGGAGGAAGCCAAAGGCGCTGGAGCTCTCCAAAGGAGAGACCTACAAGGCAAGAAAATTCTGGTTATGCACAGCTTCTCCCTCCAGTATTCAGAATAGCAGAAACCCATGAAAAAGTATGATGAAACTACACACGGGTGGCGAAAGACCCATCTAGAAAGATCAGCGAGAGCAGTACTTGTCACAGGCATGAGGTTGGGAACAGTGCTCTCTCCTAAGAGCCATACTGAAAAACTCCGTAACTCTCCTAGCATCAGTTAGGGTATCAAGGAGGGTCTTGTCTCCATAATGCAGAAAAATCACTCCAGACTGAACTCTGTTCCGATCTCAACTAACAAAGCTTACAAGCAAAAACCAAAAAGATCAAACAAATTGCACATAACTTGATCTTGTCCCAAAGGAGAGCTCTAGCATATTTTGGGGAATTCAGTATTATCTGATGAACAAGGAAAAGGTCACAATACCTTACATCTGGTCTAAAATTACCAGATAAGCAAAGAAGCTTCTGAAAAAAAAAAAAAAAAAAAAAAAAACGAAAACAAAACACAAATAACAGAACCTATTATGAGAAAAAACATAAGTCAACTGAAATTGACACAGAAATGACATACGTGACAGAATTTGTGATTCTGTTTTTTAACATCTGTGGCTGATATTTAAAACTGTTATTATAACTGTATTGCATATGCTCAAGGAATTAGAAGAAACTAATATATTAAGTAGAAACATGGAAGATATACAGAAGAGAGATAAAGTCAACTGTAAACAACATCAACTCTAATTTGGTAAAAAAAGGCATTAGAAAGAAAGAAACTTACATGTGAATATCCCCCATTAGCTGAGCTGCAAAAGTGCTTAACAGGGTTTTAAGAAACAAAATTCCAAACTATACACAAAGGCTAATATTTCATAGGTAGGGATAATGTTAGGGGTGTAAATTTGCATGAACATTATCAATGTAATTCACCATATCAACAGTCTAAAAAGTAAATCTAACTGTGGGAAGCTGTTGTCTAGCACAGGGAACTCAGCTCTGTGCTCTGTGCTGACCTAGCAGGGTAGGATAGGAGGCAGGAGGGAGGTCCCAGTGGGAGGGGACGTATGCCTACATATAGCTAATTCACATTGCTGTACAGCAGAAACTAACACAACATTGTAAGTCAATTTTACTCTAATTTTAAAAAGTAAATCTATATGAACATCACAGAAATATCATTTACTAAGGTCCAAAATTTCATTCCTTACAGAAACTCTCAATCAACTGGGAATAGAAATAAATTTTCTAAATCTGACAAAGGAAATTTATTTAAAAGCATACAAGCAACTGCTTAGTCGAAGGTTAAAGCCTGCATGCTTTTTTTTAAAGCTGAAGAATATAAGATAAATATAAACAATAATTTTGTTCCTATGTGCTTGCCTGGTAGCTCAGAGGTTAAAGCGTCTGCCTGCAATGTGGGAGACCTGGGTTCGATCCCTGGGTTGGGAAGATCCCCTGGAGAAGGAAATGGCAGCCTACTCCAGTATTCTTGCCTGGTGAATCCCATGAACGGAGGAGCCTGGTGGGCTACAGTCCATGGGGTCGCAGAGTCAGACACGACTGAGCGACTTCACTTCACTTCATGTACTATCAAAGATATGAAATACTTAAAAATAAGTCTCAAAATATGTGCATGACTCATACACTTAAAAGAAACTGAAATCTTCTAAATGATCTAGAGAATCAAAGCAGTCTTACTCACTATGTCAGAAGTCTTTTAAAAATATAAATTTGACAAGTTAATTCTAAAATTCATATAGAAATACAGAGTTTCTAGGACAGCAAATACATTCTGAAAAAAAAAAAAGACATCATTGGAGGACTTACACAATCTGACTTCAGGATTCATTATAAAGCTACAAAAATGAAAATGCTGTGTCATTAAGATTGAAAGATTGAGCAAAGGAACAAAATGAAAAGCTCAGAAATAGACCCACATACATAGGATCTTCTGATTCTTTGAAAAGGTACAAAGACAATTTAGCAGAGAAAGTTGTCTTTCCAACAAACGGTGCTGGAACAATGTGATATCCATATGCAAAAATACGAACTTTGATTAATATCTAGCTCTACCTGTGATAATAAACTCAAATGAATAGCAGACCAATATCTAAAACCATAAAACTTCTAGAAGAAAACCTTAGGAGAATATTTTCAGGACCTTAGGTAAAGCAAAGACTTCCTAGATACAACGCCAAAAGCATCACTCCAAAAAGAAGTAAAAGTAAGTTTTATTAATCAAATCAGAAACGTCAGCTCTTGAAAGACACTCACTATTAAGAGAATGAAAGACTAGTTACACACTGGAGAAAGTATCTTCAAATCAGATACCTGATAAGAAGACTCATACTCAATGTAAATTTAAAAAATTAAAACTCAACATCAACAACAAGAAAAAACATGGGGGAGAAGGGACACGTGGATATGCATGCCTTAGTCCCTTTGCAGTTCACCTGAACCACAGAGGGCAAAAAGCATATATAAGGATACTCAACATCACTGTTTAGAGACAAAAAAGCAAATTAAACCCACAAGAAACCACCACACACCCTTTAGAAGAGTTAACATGTGACAAACAGGAGAACCCTGAACCTGACGACATGAAACTCTGGTGAGACTGCAGAGCAACAGGAAGGCTCTCTCCCTCACACCCTGCTGGTAGGAATGCAAAATGACAATTGATTTGAGAGCTTTTTGACACTTGGCTAAAAACGTAAACATATGGTTTTTCCAGTGGTCATGTATGGATGTGAGAGTTGGACTGTGAAGAAGGCTGAGCACCGACGAATTGATGCTTTTGAACTGTGGTGTTGGAAAAGACTCTTGAGAGTCCCTTGGACTGCAAGGAGATCCAACCAGTCCATTCTGAAGATCAGCCCTGGGATTTCTTTGGAAGGACTGATGTTAAAGCTGAAACTCCAGTACTTTGGCCACCTCATACGTAGAGTTGACTCATTGGAAAAGGCTCTGATGCTGGGAGGGACTAGGGGCAGGAGGAGAAGAGGACAACGGAGGATGAGAGGGTTGGATGGCATCACGGACTCGATGGACGTGAGTCTGAGTGAACTCCGGGAGTTGGTGATGGACAGGGAGGCCTGGTGTGCTGCGATTCATGGGGTTGCAAAGAGTCTGACATGACTGAGAGACTGAACTGAACTGAACTGATACTTTCTGTAATGACCTAGACTTTTCCCTGCTAGCTATTTACCCAAGAGAAAAGAAAGGACATGTCCACACAAAGATTTGGACATGAATGTTCACAACAGCTTCATTTGCATTAGCCAAAAAAAAAAAAAAATGGACACAACGCATACATCCGTCGGCAGGTAGATATCTAAGCAAATCATCTTATATTCAAATGAGACTACTTGATAATGAAAAAAAATGAACTGCTGTTATGTTCAACACAGAAGAATCTGAAAAGAACTGTGTTGAGTGAAAGAAACTCCCGAAATATGAGTGACAAAGTATAATGCTGTTCACATAAACTCATGAAACATGGAACTAGTGTAGAATCAAAAAGCTGAGTAGCTATCTGGGATTAGAGAGGGCAGAGATGTGTATGCGGGAGGGTTCCAAAAGGAAACAAGGAACCTTCTGGAGTTGATGAACATGTTTATCCTCTTGTATTGAGGGCTGCATGGATGTACATATTTGTTAATTTATTAAGTGTTAAGCATCTGAAGTATACTGTATAACAATCATACCCAATGAAAATATTAAAACATATGGTCACAGAAAAATATCTTTTAAAAAATGATGGTTAGTTTGCTAATTTAGAAACGATATTCAAGACAGTTGCTTACACATACACATAGCTGCACACAAACTAGTGATTTTATGGTATTCATGTTGGAATATTTGCATCTGGATGTAAACGACTAAGAATTTGCAGATTAATGTTTCATAAATGCAAAATGTGCATCATCAAGCCCAATTTTACCTGTCATCACTTATGCCTGAAAAACGGTATTTTCTATCATACAATCAGCCAGTGTAGCAACTGCTCGTCACAGCCACTATGTACACATGAATGAACTGCATTCTTTTATAATCTTGTTTCTCTCACAATCAGTTTCCTCAGCTGCAGTGCATTTCCATGCTGATGGGATCTTTGAACACGAAGGAGTTATTATCTTCCTTGGGGTCTGGAGCAGTTTGTGTGCTGCAAGATGGCTTGGTAGAAGGAGAACTCAGCCCAAAGGCCACCTTCTAACTTCCGTGTGTCTTTGCGCTCAGTCATGTCTGACTCTCTGCAGCCCCATGGACTGCAGACTGCCAGGCTCCTCTGTCCATGGAATTTTCCAGGTTAAGAATACTGGTGTGGGCTGCCCTCTCCTTCTCCAGGGGATCTTCCTGTTTCAGGGATTTAGGATTTGAACCCATGTCTCCTGAGTCTCCTGCATTGGCAAGCAGTTTCTTTACCACTAGTGCCAACTGGGATGCCCACCTTCTAACAATGCTAGAATAATCTTCTGATAGGACAATTCTCTGCAAATCCTAGAACATGTTTCGGTCCATTCAGGGTACTATAACAAAATACCACAGACTGGGTGGTTTGTAAACCATTTATTTCCCACCATTCTGGAAGCTGAAAGTCTAAGACCGGGGTGCCTGCCTGCATGGCCAGGTGAGGGTCCTCTTCTGAGTTACAGATATCCCTGTGTATACTCATGTGGTGAAAGGGGCCAGCTAACTCTCTGGGGCCTCTTTCATAAGGACATGAATCCCACTCATGGGGGCTCCACTCTTATAGTCTAATCATGTCCTGAAGGTGCCATCTCCTAATACCATCATCTTCAGCATTAGGTCTTCAACACATGGATTGGGGGTCGGGGAGGGCAGAGGCAGGGCACAAGCACTCAGCCTATAGCAGAAGACATCCAAACAATGTCGAGTGAGAGGTTATGCAAGATGACCTCAAAGCACTTAACAAACACATTTTGGAAATCCACCATCTTGCTTTTGATTCAGTCTGCTGACCCAAAATAAGTATTCAGGGCATACACTTGAGGGCTTCCCAGGTGGCTCAATGGTATCCACCTGCCAATGCAGGAGAGGCAGGAGACCCAGGTTCAATCCCTGGGTTGGGAGATCCCCTGGAGAAGGAAATGGTAATCACGCCAGGATTCTTGCCTGGGAAATCCCATGGACAAAGGAGCTGGGAGGGCTACAGTCCACAGTGTTGCAAAAGAGTGGAACATGACTTACCAACGAAACAACGATACACAATTGAATCTGGTTCAAAGAATGGAAAAGATCTGATATCAGACATGGCTGAGTGACTGAACAACATCAACGTGACCAACAGCTAGTCTGAAGAGAGGAGGATGATTTAGAGATTTTAAAGAATATTCACGATTTATTTCCATCATTATTATTATGTCATTAATGGCCCCCTGACATAACATAGAAATTTTCTTTAAAATGTAAAAGCAATATTGGAACAAAAAGAGTGAATATTTTTAAGTATAAAATCCATTAATAGAACCACTATGGAGAAGAGTATGGAGGTCCCTTAAAAAACTAAAGACAGGCAGTGGCACCCCACTCCAGTACTCTTGCCTGGAAAATCCCATGGATGGAGGAGCCTGGTAGGCTGTAGTCCGTGGGATTGCGAAGAGTCGGACACGACTGAGCGACTTCACTTTCACTTTTCACTTTCCTGCATTGGAGAAGGAAATGGCAACCCACTCCAGTATTCTTGCCTGGAGAATCCCAGGGACGGGGGAGCCTGGTGGGCTGCCGTCTATGGGGTCGCACAGAGTCGGACACGACTGAAGCGACTTAGCAGCAGCAGCAGCAGCAGAACTCCCATATGACCCAGCAAGCAGAAAATCATAATTAAAAAAGACAACAGGAGTATCCCAATGTTCACTGCCAGGGCATGCTTTTCTATTTACAATTTATTATAACAAAACAATTTACAATAGCCAGGACATGTAAGCAGCATAGATGTCCACTGAGAGATAAACAGGTAAAGAAGATGTGGTCTATATATATAATGGAAAACTGCTCAGCCATAAAAAAAGATGAAATTAGGTCCTTTGTAGCTGTGCCAGGACCGAGAGACTGGCATAGAGTGAAGTAAGTCAGAAAGGGGAAAAACAAAACAAATACTGTATTAATATATTAACTCATAGGTGTGGAATCTAGAAAAATGGTACTCGTGAACCTATTTACAGGGCAGCAACAGAGATGAAGAGGCAGAGAACGGACTTGAAGACACAGAGGAGAAAGGGAGGGCTGGAAGAACTGGAAGAGCAGATTTGACACACAGACACTTTCAGTTCAGTTAGTTCAGTCGCTCAGTCGTGTCCGACTCTTTGCGACCCCACGAATCGCAGCACGCCAGGCCTCCCTGTCCATCACCAACTCCCGGAGTTCACTCAGACTCACGTCCATCGAGTCGGTGATGCCATCCAGCTCTGTCGTCCCGTTCTCCTCCTGCCCCCAATCCCTCCCAGCATCAGGGTCTTTTCCAGTGAGTCAATTCTTCGCATGATGTGGCCAAAGTACTGGAGTTTCAGCTTCAGCATCAGTCCTTCCAATGAACACCCAGGACTGATCTCCTTTAGGATGGGCTGGTTGGATCTCCTTGCAGTAGATCGCTAGTGAGAACCTGCTCTATCGCACAAGGAGCTCAGCTTGGTACTCACTGATGACTGAGAGGGGTGGGATGGTGAGGGGAGGGAGGCAGGAGAGGGAAGGGATACATGGGTGCCTGGAGCTGATACTCTGTTGCCCAGCAAAAACTAGCATGAGCAATTATACTAGCAAAGCAATTATACTCCATTAAAAAAAGTATTGTTAAAATGTAAAAAGGAAAAAAAATCCCCACCTCAGGGGAGGGAAGTGGGAGGAGGGTTGAGGATGGGGGACACGTGTACACCCATGGCTGATTTGCATCAATGTATGGCGAAAGCCACAATATTGTAAAGTAATTAGCCTCCAATTAAAATAGATAAATAAAATTTTTAAATCCGACTGTTCTATTGCAATAACTGCCTGGATTTCAGCAGATCCCCTCTAAGCAGCCACACTCCCCTCTTATGCCACGTTCATAAGTCTTTGATCATTTGTTTACCTAGGGGTCCCCCAAGCCTGCAAGCTTTTTGAGGGTAACACCTGGGGTTGAAGCAGATCCTTCCATTTGAGTGAAGCACTGGCAGTACCGCTGGCTCCAAAGGGGGCACAGATTGAGATAAACATCTCAGGGGCTTTCAAATGGGCGCGTTTACTTTCAGCAAGGAGTCCGCCTGCATTTTTCCAGGTGCAGAAAAGCAGCAGAATATTCCTGTGCCTTTGCACTAAAAGAGAGATGTGTGCGCCTGTGTGCTTTGTTAGATTATATACCTGTGTGCATCTATAAAAAGGTAGCTGGCTTTCTTCCTCACACATAATTTTAGGCATTCCTTTTTATAACACTGTAGAAAGCCCAAGAGAATAAGGAAATCAGTGCTGTTGCTGGAAGTCTTTTTTATTATAGGGGCTGTGATTTGTGGTCCACTGTAAACTTACATCTCAAATGAGAAGATCCATTTATTTGCTTTATTCTTTCACTATCAAGCCCTTAAATTCTTAGTTTCTGAGAGTGAACATCAAGAATTCAGACACTTTTTTTTTTTGGCAAACACCTTGCAATGAGAGGAGAAACTACTTTTAGTTAGGAGTGAAAGGCTGTCATTAGAAAAAATGTTTTCTTCTCAGATGGATGATGGAAATGGGTGACCTTGAGCAAAAAATTCCACCCATTACTGCCATTCCCCCATTTTTAAAGGAAAAAATGCTTCACGGTAATATACTTGCTTCAGAATATTTGTACATATTTTAAGAGTTCTTAGAGGAATTTTGGAAGAACGAGAGTAAGCAACACAAACCAAAATGAGGCTCTGTTTTTCAAGTTTATGGCAAACTCATGGGGCATTGCTTTTATAGTAACACATGATGGTAGTCGCCCTGGATTCTTTTTTTTTTAGCTTTTTTTTTTTAATTTTTAATTTTTTTATTTTAATTTTTAATTTTTATTTTTACTTTATTTTACTTTACAATACTGTATTGGTTTTGCCTGACCCAGAGAGATGTTTTGGGGAGGGAGGTGGGAGGGGGGTTCATGTTTGGGAACGTATGTACACCTGTGGTGGATTCATGTCAATGTATGGATTCTTTTAAGTAAGAAAAGCAAATCATTTGCTTTCTTACTAGAATATGACCGTGTGTGTGTGTGAACATCACCATACATATACAATAGAAAAACATGATTAAAGGAAAGAAATCTTCCCTATAAACATAAGATGTGGATGTTATGGATATATTCATAGAGTCACACTTGTATGCACTGAAGTGGCTCCACTTCTTGGCAAGAAAATGCAAAAAAAAAAAAAAAAAAAAGGAGTAAGGGAATGGTTATAAGTCATCAAAGTGAAAGTTGCTTAGTCGTGTCTGACTCTGCGACCCCAGGGACTATACCATCCATGGAATTCTCCAGGCAAGAATACTGGAGTGGGGGTAGCCTTTTCCTTCTCCAGATCTTTCCAAACCCAGGGATTGAACCCAGGTCTCCTGCATTGCAGGTGGATTCTTCACCAACTGAGCTATCAGAGAAGCCCATTAACTCATGAAGACACAGGTTAAAACCATACTCATGGTTTGGGTAAACCCTAGTTTAAAAAAATAACTGTATTGTATTAATACTAAAAGCTGTTACTTAGTAGCCTAGGCAACTGTTAGTATTTTACCAACATGTGGTTATTAGTCTGTTGGATAAGTAAACATTTATTATATATGTGTATATATATATATATATATATATATACACACACACACACACACACACACACAAATCCCTAAAACAAGTGGTTCCAAGCTTTTGAGAAATGTACTAAAAATAAATGGGGGTCAGATGCTGCTTATAAATGTATGCAACTGTTTTCCACCTGACCACTGAGTGCAAAACAATTTAATACCATTGTCTTCTTTTAGATAATTTGGATACTTTTGTTTTTTTCTTTATTCTGCTTTTGCAGCTAAAGGAGCTTAGAGTAAAACAGAGTTGTAATATCTTCTATTTGTTTATTCAATTGGCAAAATTCAGAAAGACTTCTTAAAAAGATATCAGGTTCTTCTGCCTTTCCTCAGGGAGGGAGGGCTGAGTGGTCCTGTTTGGTCCTGGGCAGCAGCTGGTCTGTTTGCCATTAGTCACCTGTCCCCTAATTCCTGCTTATGGCACAGCTGTGATCTTAAGGGAGCTCTGACATTAAGGACCCACTGGCAGACTGTGGTGGGCAGAATTCTCAGATACCCTCAAAAGCCCCACCACCTGGATATCACGCTCTGTGTAGTCCCCTCCCTGTGAGTGTGGGTGAGTTCCTGAAGCTGATGGCACAGTGAGGCTCTTCCTTATCTGAGACCTCCCCACAGTGGACCAAAGAGAGAGCCTCTTGCTGGTTTTGTGAAGGTTAGCTGCCCCGCTGTGAGTGGACCACATGGCCAGGACCTGGGGGCAGCCCACAGGAACAGACGACATCCTCCAACCCACAGTCAGAAGAAACGGAGACCCTCAGTTCCCAGACTTCAAGGACCTGAGTTCTGCCAACAACCACAGGGCTCCTAAGAGGATCATGAGCCTCAGAGAAGTCTGCAGCTCCAGGCAACACCTCGGTCAATACCAGCCTGTGAAACACTGAGCAGAACTGCTTCCACTGGGTCCAGGCATCTGAACCATGGATCTGGGAAACAATAAACACACGGTGTTTTAAGCCACTAAACTTGTACTAATTATGGTTTTTCCAGTAGTCATATATGGATGTGAGAGTTGGACTATAAAGAAAGCTAAGCACCAAAGGAGATACCCCTCGTCCAAGGTAAGGAGCAGTGGCTGTGCTTTGCTGGAGCAGCCGTGAAGAGATAACCCATGCCCAAGGTAAGAGAAACCCAAGTAAGATGGTAGGTGTTGCAAGAGGGCATCAGAGGGCAGACACACTGAAACCATACTCACAGGAAACTAGTCAATCTAATCACACTAGGACCACAGCCAAGCCATGCCCGCAGGGCAACCCAAGATGGGCAGGTCATGGTGGAGAGGTCTGACAGAATGTGGTCCACTGGAGAAGGGAATGGCAAACCACTTCAGTATTCTTGCCTTGAGAACCCCATGAACAATATGAAAAGGCAAAATGATAGGATACTGAAAGAGGAACTCCCTAGGTCAGTAGGTGCCCAATATGCTACGGGAGATCAGTGGAGAATTAACTCCAGAAAGAATGAAGGGATGGAGCCAAAGCAGAAACAATTCCCAGTTGTCGATGTGACTGGTGATAGAAGCAAGATCTGATGCTGTAAAGAGCAATATTGCATAGGAACCTGGAATGTCAGGTCCATGAATCAAGGCAAATTGGAAGTGGTCAAACAAGAGATGACAAGGGTGAACATCGACATTCTAGGAATCAGCGAACTAAAATGGACTGGAATGGGTGAATTTAACTCAGATGACCATTATGTCTACTACTGTGGGCAGGAATCCCCCAGAAAAAATGGAGTAGCCACCATGGTCAACAAAAGAGTCTGAAATGCAGTACTTGGATGCAATCTCAAAAATGACAGAATGATCTCTGTTCATCTCCAAGGCAAACCATTCAATATCACAGTTATCCAAGTCTATGCCCCAACCAGTAACGCTGAAGAAGCTGAAGTTGAATGGTTTTATGAAGACCTACAAGACCTTTTAGAACTAACACCCCAAAAAGATGTCTTTTTCATTATAGGGGACTGGAATGCAAAAGTAGGAAGTCAAGAAACACCTGGAGTAACAGGCAAATTTGGCCTTGGAATGCGGAATGAAGCAGGGCAAAGATTAATAGAGTTTTGCCAAGAAAATGCACTGGTCATAGCAAACACCCTCTTCCAACAACACAAGAGAAGACTCTACACATGGACATCACCAGATGGTCAACACCGAAATCGGATTGATTATATTCTTTGCAGCCAAAGATGGAGAAGCTCTATACAGTCAACAAAAACAAGACCAGGAGCTGACTGTGGCTCAGATTATGAACTCCTTTTTACCAAATTCAGACTCAAATTGAAGAAAGTAGGGAAAACCGCTAGACCATTCAGGTATGACTTAAATCAAATCCCTTATGATTATACAGTAGAAGTGAGAAATAGATTTAAGGGACTAGATCTGATAGACAGAGTGCCTGATGAACTATGGAATGAGGTTTGTGACATTGTACAGGAGACAGGGATCAAGACCATCCCCATGGAAAAGAAATGCAAAAAAAGCAAAATGGCTGTCTGGGGAGGCCTTACAAATAGCTGTGAAGAGAAGAGAGGCGAAAAGCAAAGGAGAAAAGGAAAGATATAAGCATCTGAATGCAGAGTTCCAGAGAAGAGATAAGAAAGCCTTCTTCAGCGATCAATGCAAAGAAATAGAGGAAAACAACAGAATGGGAAAGCCTAGAGATCTCTTCAAGAAAATTAGAGATACCAAGGGAACATTTCATGCAAAGATGGGCTCAATAAAGGACAGAAATGGTATGGACCTAACAGAAGCAGAAGATATTAAGAAGAGGTGGCAAGAATACACAGACGAACTATAAAAAAAGATCTTCAAGACCTAGATAATCATGATGGTGTGATCACTTACCTAGAGCCAGACATCCTGGAATCTGAAGTCAAGTGGGCCTTAGAAAGCATCACTACGAACAAAGCTAGTGGAGGTGATGGCATTCCAGTTGAACTGTTTCAAATCCTGAAAGATGATGCTGTGAAAGTGCTGCACTCAATATGCCAGCAAATCTGGAAAACTCAGCAGTGGCCACAGGACTGGAAAAGGTCAGTTTTCATTCCAATCCCAAAGAAAGGCAATGTCAAAGAATGCTCAAACTACCACAATTGCACTCATCTCATATGCTAGTGAAGTCATGCTCAAAATTCTCCAAGCCAGGCTTCAGCAATACACGAACCGTGAACTCCCTGATGTTCAAGCTGGTTTTAGAAAAGGCAGAGGAACCAGAGATCAAATTGCCAATATCTGCTTGGATCATCAAAAAAAGCAAGAGAGTTCCAGAAAAACATCTATTTCTGCTTTATTGACTATGCCAAAGCCTTTAACTGTGTGGATCACAATAAACGGTGGAAAATTCTGAAAGAGATGGGAATACCAGACCACCTGACCTGCCTCTTGAGAAATCCATATGCAGGTCAGGAAGCAACAGTTAGAACTGGACATGGAACAACAGACTGGTTCCAAATAGGAAAAGGAGTACGTCAAGGCTGTATATTGTCACCCTGCTTATTTGACTTCTATGCAGAGTACATCATGAGAAACGCTGGACTGGAAGAAGCACAAGCTGGAATCAAGATTGCCAGGAGAAATATCAATAACCTCAGGTATGCAGATGACACCACCCTTATGGCAGAAAGTGAAGAGGAACTAAAAAGCCTCTTGATGAAAGTGAAAGAGGAGAGTGAAAAAGTTGGCTTAAAGCTCTGCATTCAGAAAACGAAGATCATGGCATCTGGTCCCATCACTTCATGGGAAATAGATGGAAAAATAGTGGAAACAGTGTCAGATTTTATTTTTTCGGGCTCCAAAATCAGTGCAGATGGTGACTGCAGCCAGGAAATTAAAAGACGCTTACTCCTTGGAAGAAAAGTTATGACCAACCTAGATAGTATATTCAAAAGCAGAGATATTACTTTGCCGACTAAGGTCCGTCTAGTCAAGGCTAAGGTTTTTCCTGTCGTTATGTATGGATGTGAGAGTTGGACTGTGAAGAAGGCTGAGCGCCGAAGAAGTGATGCTTTTGAACTGTGGTGTTGGAGAAGACTTTTGAGAGTCCCTTGGACTGCAAGGAGATCCAACCAGTCCATTCTGAAGATCAACCCTGGGATTACTTTGGAAGGAATGATGCTAAAGCTGAAGCTCCAGTACTTTGGCCACCTCATGCGAAGTGTTGACTCATTGGGAAAGACTCTGATGCTGGGAGGGATTGAGGGCAGGAGTAGAAGGGGGCGACCGAGGATGAGATGGCTGGATGGCATCACCGACTCGATGGACGTGAGTCTGAGTGAACTCTGAGAGCTGGTGATGGACAGGGAGGCCTGGCGTGCTGCTATTCATGGGGTCGCAAAGAGTCGGACATGACTGAGCGACTGAACTGAACTGAAGCACCAAAGAATTGTTGCTGTTGAACTGTGGTGTTGGAGAAGACTCTTGAGAGTCCCTTGGATTGCAAGGAGAGCAAACCAGTCTGTCCTGAAGGAAATCAGTCCTGAATATTCATTGGAAGGACTGATGCTGAAGCTGAAACGCCAATACTTTGGCCACCTGATGGTAACTGACTCACTGGAAAAGACTCTGATGCTGGGAAACACTAAAGGCAGGAGGAGAAGAGGATGACAGAAGATGAGATGGTTGGATGGCATCACTGACTTGATGGACAGGAGTTTGAATAAACTCCGGGAGTTGGCAGTCGACAGGGAAGCCTGACATGCTGCAGTCCATCGGGCTGCAAAGAGTCAAGAGACAACTGAACAACTGAACTGAACTGAGTGATTACATAGCAACAGAAAATCAATATGTGCGTGCTCAGTCACTCAGTCATGTCTGACTCTTTTTGACTCCATGGACTGTAGCCTGCCAGGCTCCCCCATCCCTGGAATTCTCCAGGCAAGAACACTGGAGTGGGTTGCCATTTCCTTCTCCAATGCATGAAAGTGAAAAGTGAAAGTGAAGTTGCTCAGTCGTGGCTGACCCTCAGCGACCCCATGAACTTCAGCCTTCCAGGCTCCTCCATCCATAGGATTTTCCAGGCAAGAGTACTGGAGTGGGGTGCCATTCTGGTCGCCTAGTAGCAGTGAATTTTCCTTCATGGAAACCTCATTGTTCCTGCTATGATAGTTCTCCGATATTCTCTCATAAGAAAGTTTTAGGTAAAAGTTAAAAAAAAAAAAAAAATCAGTAAAATCACTCATCTGTTGATGGACATTTAGGTTGTCTCTGTGCCTCGGTTATTGTAAATAGAGCTGTTAACACGTGGGTGCATGTAACTCTTCAAATAGATTTTTCTCCAGGCACAAGCTCAGGAAGGGGTTGCTGGATCATATGGCATGAATAATATAGATGAATGGATAAAGAGTGTGGTACGCATGTATGCATGTATATATACACACATACACATCAATATTCATACACACCAATATGGATATGTACAGTGGAATACTATTTAGCAATAAAAAGAATAATGCCATTTGCAGCAACATGGATGGACCTAGAGATTATCATATAAGTGAAGTAAATCAGAAAGAGAAAGACAACTAACATACAGTATTACTTGCATGTGGAAGTATTACTTGCATGTGGAAGTATTACTTGCAAGATATAAATGAACTCATTTACAAACAGAAAACAGACTCACAGACATAGAAAACCAATTTATGGTTACCAAAAGGGAAAGGCTTAAGGGAGGAATAAATTAGGAATTTCAAAGTAAAAAAATGACCATTACCTGTCATAAATATTACATAGGAAATTCAAGGTGTTAATGAGAATCTGCATGTTATCTATCAAGCTGAGGTTGGTTGTTACAATTTGTTTTATTAAAAATGCCTGATATCCAGAGTTAGTTTTTTTGATTTCAATTTCATAGAATAATGACAGAATAGACATGTGTTGATCATCAAATTATATTTCAACCTCATCAGTTCCATTAAAGCTGTAGATTTCAGTTTATTGTGTTTGAGTAAACATGTTGGGTAAAAGCTTTTGCTTTAAGGGCTTGAACAGAATTTAAGATGAAGCCCCATTCCCTCCATGAAAGAGCTTTTCCTAAAATGTGTCTCTGTGGGATGCTCATGACACTATTGGGAAAGGCATCTGCTGTTAGTTGGTACCGAAAAGCTCTGGGTTCAACAAAGTTAATGGGTTTCATTAAGCCAGGATTGATCAAAGCTGAACTGGAAGCTTTTTTTCTCAGACGCATTCAGGAAGCAGAACTGGGTAGAGGGCGTCTTAGCACGTGCAGTCAGAGAGGATACTACCTGCAATCAAAGGAGTTCTCAAACGGTGAGTGCAGAGGTCTCCTTGAATGACTGGTTCTATAACCAACTTCACTGATTCAAAACTGGAGACAGGGGTGTATCCCCAGGGTTTTGAAGTTGTGTGGAAGTCACCTGTCTTCTGCCAAAATTAACCAGGATTTAAAAGACTGAAGATACAGTCTTTTTTTTTTTTTTTTTAAAGTATAGTTGGTTTACAATGTGCTGTTCGTTTCTGATATAGAGCAAGGGGAATTCACATATATACATACATAGGGCTTCCCTAGTAACTCAGTGGTAAAGAGTCTGCTTGCCATGCAGGAGGCACTTCATTCACTTCCAAGTTCATGGCCCCATATAATAACCAGGTATTCCCACATGGTCTTAACCTAAACCTAGCGCCTCAGACTTCTCTTCCTGCATATAAAGGAATACATCATAATGACTGAGGAGTGTTAACAAGATAAGGTGTTCACAGAGATTAGCAAAGATCCTGGTACATGGAGCATCTCTGGTCTGCAGAGAAGCCTGGAAATGCAGATGGGATGTGGAACACGAAAATATTAGGGCTTCTTCAAAGCTGGTCACTAGCAATCTTGAGAAATCACCCTTTGTCCAAGAAATTGCAGATGGTTGCAGCAACCCATAAAGATCCCAGCAGAGTTACACACAGGGCAACGGATTTACCTAACTGGCAAAAATATTATCATTTCACTCCCTCCATAATGTGATCATTCAGTAGATAATTATCTCTGAAATTTGTTATCTGAATTTATATGAAACTGGCTTTTTTTTTTTCCTTTTTTTTAATTTTAAAATCTTTAATTCTTACATGTGTTCCCAAACATGAACCCCCCTCCCACCTCCCTCCCCATAACATCTCTGTGGGTCATCCCCATGCACCAGCCCCAAGCATGCTGTATCCTGCGTCAGACATAGACTAGCGATTCAATTCTTACATGATAGTATACATGATAGAATGCCATTCTCCCATATCATCCCACCCTCTCCCTCTCCCTCTGAGTCCAAAAGTTCGTTATAGACAGCTGCGTCTTTTTCCTGTCTTGCATACAGGGTCGTCATTGCCATCTTTCTAAATTCCATATATATGTGTTAGTATACTGTATTGGTGTTTTTCTTTCTGGCTTACTTCACTCTGTATAATCGGCTCCAGTTTCGTCCATCTCATCAGAACTGATTCAAATGAATTCTTTTTAACGGCTGAGTAATACTCCATTGTGTATATGTACAATTTTCCAAAACTGAACCAGGAAGAAATAGAAAATCTTAACAGACCCATCACAAGCACGGAAATTGAAACTGTAATCAGAAATCTTCCAGGAAACAAAAGCCCAGGTCCAGACGGCTTCACAGCTGAATTCTACCAAAAATTTCGAGAAGAGCTAACACCTATCCTACTCAAACTCTTCCAGAAAATTGCAGAGGAAGGTAAACTTCCAAACTCATTCTATGAGGCCACCATCACTCTAATACCAAAACCTGACAAAGATGTCACAAAAAAAGAAAACTACAGGCCAATATCACTGATGAACATAGATGCAAAAATCCTCAACAAAATTCTTGCAATCAGAATCCAACAACACATTAAAAAGATCATACACCATGACCAAGTGGGCTTTATCCCAGGGATGCAAGGATTCTTCAATATCCGCAAATCAATCAATGTAATTCACCACATTAACAAATTGAAAAATAAAAACCATATGATTATCTCAATAGATGCAGAGAAGGCCTTTGACAAAATTCAACATCCATTTATGATAAAAACTCTCCAGAAAGCAGGAATAGAAGGAACATACCTCAACATAATAAAAGCTATATATGACAAACCCACAGCAAACATTATCCTCAATGGTGAAAAATTGAAAGCATTTCCCCTAAAGTCAGGAACAAGACAAGGGTGTCCACTTTCACCGCTACTATTCAACATAGTTCTGGAAGTTTTGGCCACAGCAATCAGAGCAGAAAAAGAAATAAAAGGAATCCAAATTGGAAAAGAAGAAGTAAAACTCTCACTGTTTGCAGATGACATGATCCTCTACATAGAAAACCCTAAAGACTCCACCAGAAAATTACTAGAGCTCATCAATGAATATAGTAAAGTTGCAGGATATAAAATCAACACACAGAAATCCCTTGCATCCCTATACACCAATAATGAGAAAGTAGAAAAAGCAATTAAGGAAACAATTCCATTCACCATTGCAACGAAAAGAATAAAATACTTAGGAATATATCTACCCAAAGAAACTAAAGACCTATATACAGAAAACTATAAAACACTGATGAAAGAAATCAAAGAGGACACTAATAGATGGAGAAGTATACCATGTTCATGGATCGGAAGAATCAATATAGTGAAAATGAGTATACTACCCAAAGCAATTTACAAATTCAATGCAATCCCTGTCAAGCTACCAGCCATATTTTTCACAGAACTAGAACAAATCATTTCAAGATTTGTATGGAAATACAAAAAACCTCGAATTGCCAAAGCAATCTTGAGAAAGAAGAATGGAACTGGAGGAATCAACTTGCCTGACTTCAGGCTCTACTACAAAGCCACAGTCATCAAAACAGTATGGTACTGGCACAAAGACAGACATATAGATCAATGGAACAAAATAGAAAGCCCAGAGATAAATCCACACACATATGGACACCTTATCTTTGACAAAGGAGGCAAGAATATACAATGGAGTAAAGACAATCTCTTTAACAAGTGGTGCTGGGAAAACTGGTCAACCACTTGTAAAAGAATGAAACTAGATCACTTTCTAACACCACACACAAAAATAAACTCAAAATGGATTAAAGATCTAAATGTAAGACCAGAAACTATAAAACTCCTAGAGGAGAACATAGGCAAAACACTCTCAGACATAAATCACAGCAGGATCCTCTATGATCCACCTCCCAGAATTCTGGAAATAAAAGCAAAAATAAACAAATGGGATCTAATTAAAATTAAAAGCTTCTGCACAACAAAGGAAAATATCAGCAAGGTGAAAAGACAGCCTTCTGAATGGGAGAAAATAATAGCAAATGAAGCAACGGACAAACAACTAATCTCAAAAATATACAAGCAACTTATGCAGATCAATTCCAGAAAAATAAACGACCCAATCAAAAAATGGGCCAAAGAACTAAATAGACATTTCTCCAAAGAAGACATACGGATGGCTAACAAACACATGAAAAGATGCTCAACATCACTCATTATCAGAGAAATGCAAATCAAAACCACAATGAGGTACCACTTCACACCAGTCAGAATGGCTGCGATCCAAAAATCTGCAAGCAATAAATGCTGGAGAGGGTGTGGAGAAAAGGGAACCCTCCTACACTGTTGGTGGGAATGCAAACTAGTACAGCCACTATGGAGAACAGTGTGGAGATTCCTTAAAAAATTGCAAATGAAACTGGCTTTTAATAAGTTCAAATTCCTTAAACAGTTAGTTAAGATGTCATGTCCTAAAAGATAGTAGTAAAAACATTTATTTATCCTAAAATTCCTACAACATGAAAGATGCATTTGGAACTTTCACTACTAAGATCCAAGTTCCTCAGTCATTTCCTTTCACCAATGTGGAAATATCTGGAACTCTGGGTATTTTTTTTGGTTCTCGAAGCTCAGATTCTATCATTTAATGGGTCTGGGAAATGAAAAACATGTATATTTTATCAATACCTTTGCTTATAATTTAAAGCACAAGTAACTAACTTTTTTTGCTCTTGTTTTTGGCCAATTTATTGTAGGAAATTATGGTCCTCAAATAAAGTTCTTTAAATGACTTTCTTCTTACAATTCAGATTAACTAGGTCCCTATTACCTCATGAGTATTTCCTATCAGACATTATGGACAATGTCCTAAATACCTAAATTTAAACGCCTGTATTTTTGAAATTAAATGTCAAAATAATATTGTCCAAATAGCATTTTCAATGATAAACATAGTCATGAAAATAGAAGTATCATGTTACCATCAATTCATCTGCTCCTCCATTCATACTTAGCCCAATAATCAGTGTTGAAGACTATGTTATGCAAGATGTTGAAAGAGTTAATTCTTAGGTAGGTTGATAAGGAGATCAGGGACCTTGAGGAGGAGAAAAGGCCAAACTTTTTTTTCCCCTACATTCCTGCATCTTAGTCACATAAAACATTTTTTTCTTTAAGCCCAGAGCTAATGATTACACAACAAAACAACTCATCTTGCTCAAGGATATGTTTTTTCCTTAAGCTCTGTACCAATGTTTATATTGTTGTACAAAGTCACTGCTAATACAAAGCAAAAGAAAACCCCAGTGCACTCTCACCCACCTTAAAAAAGTTTAAAGTTCTGAGTACAGAAAATAAATGGCCAACAGGTTAAAATGCTGCTGTTTTGCTATGAAGTCATGTCTGACTCTCTGAGACTCCACGGACTATAGCCTGCCAGGCTTCTCTGTCCATGGGACTTTCCAGGAAATAATACTGAAGTGGGTTGCCATTTCCTTCTCAGGGGATCTTCCCAACCCAGGGATCAAACTAGGATCTCCTGCTTTGCAGGGGCACTCTACCGCTGAGCCACCAGGGAAGCCCACAGGTTAAAATATAAGTTGTCAAAAGTGCTGGGTATATGCTCAGAGTTTTTCTTAAAGATAAAATTTTTTGTGGCCCAGTTTTATAAATGTATGCACAGGGCCCCAGCAGTAGGTCTGGTGAAAAGAGGAAAGTGAGAGGGTAGCCTGCCCAGGACTGTGGTCACAACTGATGGCCCAGGGGCATTCCAAAGCCTGGGTGGTGCCCTCGGAACATCATTATTCTACTAACTTTCCTCTCAAAGCCGGGAGCTACAGCAACAAGAGGCCACCAATGTCGCAGCAAAGGAGATGCATTTCAACTCTAGGAAGAAGACATTGTGCTTTCTTGGTAAAACCACAATCTCCGTGCAGTAATATAAATAAATAATGGCTTTCCTAACATTTTTCTCAAATAAACGATCACAACAGTGAATATTCATTCTGTCTAAATGAACCGACAACATCATAACACAATCATTTGTCTGAGACTGCTCTTGATGGATTTATGCCTAAGAATTCATTCTTAATAGTTTAATGGCTTATTGATGTCTTGGGGTTATAATTAAATTTACTTATTGCTGACAATACTATTAATGTTGTGATGGTTGTTCTTTTCTCATAGCCCAAACATATTTCTCATGTCTGCTTATATTTTTTTCAGTAAACTGAGTTTTTGGCCACTGCAGGGGCTTCCCAGGTGGCTAAGCACTAAAGAATCCACCTGCCAATGCCGGAGACACAGGAGACTTGGGTTTGATCCCTGGGTGGGGAAGATGCCCTGGCATAGAAAATGGCAACCCACTCCAACACTCTTGCCTGGGAAATCCTACGGATGGAGGAGCCTGGTAAGTTATAGTCTAGGGAGGGGCAAAAAGTCAGACAAGCCTGAGCAACAGCGTGTGTTGCACACACTGTGTGGGAGGTCCTGTGCACCCATTTCTCATGGTCCTCTTTATCCCCTCCTCAATGGGATATTCTGGACTATGGATCATTCAGCTGCTTGGAGCGCATATTAAAGAGAACAGCCAGACCTGGTGAGCACCTGGAGTCAGTGCCACAAGGCTGGACAGAAAAACCTTTGAACACACCTGCTTCCTAAACCCAGCCTGACACTGGCCACCAGCATTGATTTCGTTCTTTTCCTATCAGTGAGGACTGTGGTAGAATTAGGATATTCAAGAGGTTAACCCCAAACTTGTAAGCTAAACAGTTCTGGCCTTTAATATACTTAACATATGGCTATAGAAGTTTGTGATAAAAAATTATTGTCCAAATGAACTTTTGAAGACTGATCTACATTACAGATTTTCATCTAGTTAAATATAATTTGAAAATCTATACATCTTTAATATACAATATGGTGATTAAATTATTACATTGATAAACTTGCACCAAATCCATATTTTTGTCTAAGATATTTATTTATCATGACATGACTGAGCGACTGAACTGGTGCCATACATGGCTTCCCAGGTTGCACTAGTAGCAAAGAACCCGCCTGCCAACCCAGGAGACATAAGAGAAGAGGGTTTGATCCCTGGGTCGGGAAGATCCCCTAGAGAAGGGAATGGCAGCCCACTCCAGTATTCTTGCCTGGAGAATCCCATGGACAGAGGAGCCTGGCGGGCTACAGTCCATAGAGGGGCCAAGAGTCAGACACAACTGAAGTAACTTAGCAAACGTGCTATACATTCCCTGGATTTTGTAAAAGTGAAAGTGTTAGTTGCTTAGTTGTGTCTGACTCTTTGTAACCCATGGACTGCCCGCAAGGCTACTTTGTCGATGGAATTCTCCAGGCAGAAATACCGGAGTGGGTAGCCTTTCGCTTCTCCAGGGGATCTTCTTGACTACAGCACTGGCAAGGGATTCTTTACCATTGAAACCTGGGAAACCCCCATATGAAGATTATTGAACTAATAAATGTGGCTACAAATCTCTTGTTCTAGAATGTTCTTTTAATAAAGGAGGAGTGTTTCTCGGGTTTTTTATGGAAAGCTATCTTTCAGGACAATAGAAAATGTCCCATTAGAATATTTAGAATTCTGTACTAAATTCTGTAGAATTCACAGTTGCTCTGTGAATGATTTTGGAATTCATTTTTTTTCTTTTCTGCTAAGTGACTTCAGTCGTGTCTGACTCTGTGTGATCCCATAGATGGCAGCCCACCAGGCTCCCCCGTCCCTAGGATTCTCCAGGTAAGAACACTGGAGTGGGTTGCCATTTCCTTCTCCAATGATGAAAGTGAAAAGTGAAAGCGAAGCCGCTCAGTCGTGTCCAACTCGCAGAGACCCCAGGGACTGCAGCACCAGGCTCTTCAATCAGGAGTGCTGGAGTGGGGTGCCATTGCCTTCTCTGTTTTCTTTTCTAGGAAATGTAAAATTTAAGCAAGACTATTAACTGCTTCCTTCAATTTCTACTAATTTGGGCAAAAAAATTCATAAGGTGGCTGAATAAAAAGGCCTGCCCTACCAAAATCTGATGGAAGTAGCTCTATATTGCTTAATTTTCCTACAAATAAAAGTATATGGAATAAGAAAAATAAGGGATAAAGCGACTTAGCGCGCTCGCACATAGCAACTAAACAACCCCAACAACATGGGGTCACAGAAATGCAATTAACACTAATTAGCCAGGGTTTTTTGAGGCTGCCACCACACCATTCAAACTCTCTTCCCATGGAGCTGCCTTAAATATGACTTTTACAATAATTTTGTGAAATTATATATATATATTTATATGTAATTGTATATTGCATATATTAACATATAATTAGGCTTCTAACTGCTGGTATCATTCCTGCCTGCCTGTATAAAGTCTTGTTTGAAAACCTCACATCTTACTCTCCTGACTGCTATGTTCTGTCTGAATATGGGTTGGGACCTTAAGTGGCATAATAAACCAAAACAACCTCTAGCACTGGGGTTCCGGATGCGGAACACATGTACACCCGTGGCGGATTCATGTTGATGTATGGCAAAACCAATACAATATTGTAAAGTAATTAACCTCCAATTAAAATAAATAAATTTATATTAAAAACTAAGGTGATTGGACCAATAAAAAATAAATAAATAAAATTTTAAATAAATAAATAAAAGGAGAAAACTAAATTTCCCTCTGTCACGTTATAAGAGAAAACTTGGGTGTCTGCAGTCATCCTGTGTGCCTGGGTGCTAAGTCGCTTCAGTCGTGTCTGACTCTTTGTGACCCCATGGGCTGTAGCCCGCCAGGCTCCTCTGTCCACGGGATTTCCCAGGCAGGGATACTGGAGTGGGTTGCCATGCCCTCCTCCAGACGATCTGCCTGGCCCAGGAATCGAGCCCGTGTCTCCTGTATTGGCAGGTGCATTCTTTACCACTGAGCCACCTGGGAAGCTGGGGTGACCAGTGGGACAAAACCCAAAGTGCTCAACTTTGATTCAGAAAACGAGATCCTCTGCACTGCCTCCTCCCCTCCCATCCCACGCCCCGTATTTGAACCATGTGGCACTCTCTTAGGGACCCATGGAGGCACGCCATGGCTTCAGGCCTCTCTGTCTTTGTTGCCACTGCCTTCTGTGATATGGGACTCTCCATTTACCCGCAAATACCACCCACTCCTTTGTGCCACCATAGCACCCAGAAGACAACAGACAAAGGATGTGCTGCCAAAGGACCTGTCTGCGGCAAGTGTCCCCTTTGATTTTGAAGACACCCGCTACCTGGTTTTCGTGCTCCGTTTCCAGCTCGGCACTGGACACTTGCTCCTGTCACAAAGCAGAAGTTTCAGCCCCTCACTGGACACTTGCTCCCTATCAAAGAGCAGAAGACCCCCCACCCTTCCTCTGACAAACATGTCACTAACGGGGTCCGTGCATCAGAAAACCAGCCTTCGCACCTGCGCTGTGACAGCTTTTCCTCAATGGCCCCCAAAATCTTTAAAAGCACTGAATAACCTTTCAATCAATAGAGAATACACAGAGATCAAGTGGCCGTAGTTCAAGCGGGCACCTGCTATGACCCCAATGCCACCTGCCCAGGCTCATCACGGCACCATTAGCCAGACGCAATAAATGAATGTTACCCTACAGCTATTGACTGGGCATTAACTAGTTAAGACATTGTAAGTGAGCTGGCAGCTCACTTCTTGTGTTGAATTGACCATGAGGTCCAGAACAATACTGAACATTAGCAGTGCTGGCAGGAATCCATGGCTTGTCTTTGAATTCAATTGAAAAGACTCTAACCTTTCACCACTATGTACGATGGTGTTTGCTGTATCACTTTAGAAGGTATCCTCATAAGGTTAAAACAGCTCCCATCTATGCTTTGTTTGTTGACTTTTAAAAAAACTATTACGAATGTTAAATTTTATCAAACATTTGTTCTGCATTGGGATAACTCTAACATTGTTTTTCTTTTCAAATCTTACTAATGTCAAATTTATTATTTACAAGGTTCTCTACTTGATCATTATAAATGTCATAAATATGAACATATAAGTGAAATGCAATTATTTATCTATGTATAATTTATATTTATACATAAAAGTCTGATGAATTAACATTGTATAAGGTTGCACAATATGTACACTGCACGGAAGAAGACCCTGGCAGAGGGAATTGTGAGGGCTGAAATTCAGCCTGCCTGTTTTCCTAAACCATAAATATTGGCAGAAGGGCTGTTTGTCCTCAGAGGAAAGGGCATAAATATATGCTGGCTACCTGCTGAGCCCCAAGCTTGTGGTATTAGGACCCTCAGGAGGGGAAACAGGTACTACTTCACAAAAACGTACCTTACAGGTGAGCAGTGGTTCTGGGGCTCATCCATTCCTAACCCTCAAGGCCAAAGGCATTTACCAAGCAACTCAATGGTTAGGGGTAACATGCTGTCTGAAACCACCCACCCTGCCCAGGTACCATAGTAACCATTTGTGTGTTATTTTATGACAGGAGGTCCTGGTAAGGAACATGGAATTAATAAGCTACCACCCACCAGAAGTCTGAAAAACGTCTAAAGGAGATGCTACGTGTTGGACCACCTCCCAGAATCCTCCTCGCTGGCATCCACCTTGGCTGAGCAATGCGTGCGCCCCCAGGAAGGACCCTGAGTCAGAATGCATGGCCAAAGACAACCCAACAACCAATTCCATCACCATAAACCCCGAGACTGCGAGCCACGTGGCAGAGCAGTCCTCCTGGGCTCCCTCACGCTACTGCTCTCCACCCAGGCGCCCCTTCCCAGTGAAGTCTCTCACTCTGCCAGGACGTGTGTCTCCTTGGACAATTCATTTCCAATGTTAGGCAAGAGCCCACTCTTGGGCCCTGGAAGGGGTCCCCCTTCCTGAAGTTCAACCACTGGATAACTTATATTGGGCAAACTTGCTGGAAGAGCTTCTCACTTTGAAACAAAGAGTCCCAATTTGTCAACTGCTCAGAATCCCTGATGCCATCTTTATGAGATAGCAACACTAGCTCTGACTTCTCATACACTCCCCTTCTCAGTGACGCTGCCACAAGAAACGGCACGCAAACATCTTAAGTAAGGGAGAAAGATACAAATGCAACTTAAAATGATGAGGACATGACTCTTCTTGAAGAATAAGGATTATTTGGGGACTTCATGAGAGAATGTGTGACCTCTGCTGCAGGTTTAAATTTGTGGTGATTCTTCCTTCATTTGAATTTTGCCAGGAACTTTCACACAGTTTACTGAGCAGCTACTTTGCTCCAGGTATCCAGAAGGTGCTGAGGATATAGGGCTGAGCCCCAGAGGCAGGGCTTCTGCACTTGGGTACTTGGAATCTCATGGTGTTCACAGCAAGGTGTCCCCAAGCCTCCTGGGACACCTCCCCTCTCTAGCAGAGTGCACCATAAAAAAAGCATCACTCAGCTTTCTGGAAAATCAGGCTCACCCATGATTTCAGCCTGGTACAGTTACAAGGATATGATTGACAACCTAAAACTCAGACGAGCACAGTTCTGTCTTCCACTGAGATGTAAATAAAACCCCTGCAAAGTGCCAGCTTGTAAACTTGTCTTGGATAACACTAGTCCCTCATCTTTTTTTAACTTGAGGACAGATTCTGAAAGTTAATTCAGATTCCTTTCAAATGAGGCAAAACCTGACAAATGTGTAACAAGCTCATAGCTGCTTCTACTTGGAGGCCTCCCCTACACAAATATCTGCCTAAAAGCAACAAAAAGGAAAGTGCAACTTTTGTTAAAGAATAAGGAGCAAAGACTTCTGGGGGAAAAAAGTTACCATTTCCATTAGTTATTTTTTGACAAGATTCAGGTAAGAGAATAGTCAGAATTCTAACAATTGACAGTTTGTATCAGGATGAAGTGCGATTTCCTCCGGTCAGGTTCCTCTCCTTATTCTGAGTCCTGGGTCTCCTCTCAGAATATTATAATCTGTGAGAGCCAAGGGTGACAGACCAGACAAAGAACTCAAGAAATATGAGATCATTTAAGACACGTGCTCCGAAGCAAAAGGGTGTCAAACCCTCACGAAGAACACACACGTGGAATGACACCTCGACAGTTCAAGGAATTGGGTTTTACAAAATCAATTCCAATGGGCCAGAAGTATTTGCGTTTCCAGTTTAATGGCTTTGCAGGCTAAAGGACTCGTTTGTTTCAATGAGATTTGCAGTGCATGGAAAAATATGATAAATGCACCGGAGGTGCACAGGCCAATCTCTGTTCAGCAGGGTAATCAGCGGGAGTTCTTCAGAAAGCACAGGGCGGGTAGAGGGCGGTGGGAGGGTTGGGGGGGTGGGGTGGGGGTGCTAGAGGCAAGCCTTCCCCCACACACATCCTCAGGGAAACCTCAGCACCTCAGGCAATCTCTGACAATTGGTTTGCCAGAGCAAAGCAATGGCGGACAGCATTTGTATCTTTTTATTGGAGGATAATTGCTTTACAATGTTGCATTCCTTTCTGCTGTACAACAGTGAGTCCTTCTGTGTATACCTGTGTCCCCACCCTCTTGGACCTCCCTCCCCCTTGGCTATCCCATCCCTCTAGGTCATCACAGAGCACTGAGCTGGGTCCCCTGTGCTGGCCAGCAGCTTCTCACTAGCCATCTGTTTTGTATCTAACTCTCAGTATCTCTAAAACAAAAGGAGGACGTCAAGGCTGTATATTGTCACCCTGCTTATTTAACTTCTATGCAGAGTACATCATAGGAAACACTGGGCTGGAGGAAGCACAAGCTGGAATCAAGATTGCCAGCAGAAATATCAATAACCTCAGATATGCAGATGGCACCACCCTTATGGCAGAAAGTGAAGAAGAACTAAAGAGCCTCTTGATGAAAAAGGAGAGTGAAAAAGTTGGTTTAAAGCTCAACATTCAGAAACTAAGATCATGGCATCTGGTCCCATCATTTCATGGCAAATAGATGGGGAAACAGTGGAAACAGTGGCTGACTTTACTTTTTTGGGCTCCAAAATCACTGCAGATGGTGACTGCAGCCATGACATTAAAAGACACTTGCTCCTTGGAAGGAAAGTTATGACCAACCTAGACATCATATTAAAAAGCAGAGACATTACTTTACTACCAAAGGTCTGTCTTGTCAAGGATATGGTTTTTCCAGTAGTCATGTATGGATGTGAGAGTTGGACTATAAAGAAAGTTGAGCACCAAAGAATTGATGCTTTTGAACTGTGGTGTTGGAGAAGACTCTTGAGAGTCCCTTGAACTGTGAGGAGATCCAATCAGTCCATCCTAAAGGAAATCAGCCCTGAATATTCATTGGAAGTACTGATGCTGAAGCTGAAGCTCCAATACTATGGCCACCTGATGCGAAGAACTGACTCACTGGAAAAGACCCTGATGCTGGGAGAGATTGAGAGCAGGAGGAGAAGGGGATGACAGAGGATGAGAAGGTTGGATGGCATCACCGACTCAATGGAGATATGTTTGAGTAGACTCCGGGAGTTAGTGATGGACAGGGAGGCCTGGGGTGCTGCAGTCCATGGGGTCACGAAGGGTCAGACATGACTGAGCAACTGAACTGAACTGACTTCTGCTAAAATAGTGAGGTGAGGCTTGTCCAGAAAAACCCATCCCATATAGAGGGGGCTTAAAACTACCAGCCTGACTCTTCCCAACTTTTAGACACACGTAGCTTATCTCCAATACAGCACTGTCTACCTGAAGCTGATGTTATGGGGTTGTTAGTATTAGTATCTCTCCTCCTAGGCTGAGAGCTCCTCAAGGTTAAGGACAGCCACCTACTCAGATTTACATTTCACCCAGCCTGCATCCCCGGCTGTGGTTCATACTCGTGGCTCTTTGAGACTCACTGTCGAGGGAACAGAGCTGGACTCCATGTTGGCTGTGCTCATGAAATGCACCAAGGGAGATAAGACAATGTTTGACTAACAGGCAGGCTGATGGTCTGCAAAGGGCTCAGGGCCATTACATTTAATCTCTTATTTACAAAGGAGAGCTCAAATCCTGGAATCCGTGCAGCTTTAAAATATTAAATTCACGTCTTCTTTTCTAATTGGGAGCTCTGCATTAGTTATATGTACTCAAGTCTTGCCTATGGGGGTCTGCTAAGGTCTTGGAAGGTCACTACCAAGTCTAATCTAATATCAAAACCAATTTTAATGAACTTCACATGATATTACTGCAGGCATGCTGGTTTTCAGTGCAGAATTTGATTTGTTTGGAGCAGCCTTGTAAAGTTAATTAGAAAGAATTTGAAATACTTTAAGAATATGAACAAGAAATGAAAAGTGCATAAGCTAATACCATGGAAAGAAAAATTAAATGTGAACAAAAACCAGCTCCATCGGGGTATGAAGAGTCTGGGTGAAGAAGACTGATCACAAAATATGTTCCTTCATAAGAAACTGTAAGAAAGAACCAAAGACTAGACAAAACCAATATAATGCACAATTATAATCACTTCATCTGCAAAGATGTTGATAACATTGCCCCAAATTGCCATCATCTTTAACAGATTAATACATAAAATTAATAACTAGTTTCATTTATTCACTGCTATACATTCTGCTAGGTACTGAGGATACAATCCCAAATAAGACAGATATTATCCTAGACTTTGTGCTAAGTTACTTTAGTCGTGTCTAACTCTTTGTGACCCTATGGACTGTAGCCTGCAAGGCTCCTCTGTCCATAGGATTCTCCAGGCAACTGGAGAGGGTTGCCATTTCCTAAAAATCTTCAAATATCATCTTTTTTGGATATTAATAAATTTAAAAGAAACTTCCCTGGTGGTCCAGTGGTTAATAATTCACCTTGAAATGCAAGGGACATGGCTTCAACCTTGGTCAAAGAACTAAGAACCCACATGTCTCAGAGTAACTAAGCCCAGGTACTGCAACTACTGAGCTCAAGGGCCACAGTGAGAATCCATTTGGCACAAAAAAGTATTCTTCATGATGCAATGAAGACCCTGCATGCCACAGCTAAGACCTGATGAAGACAAATAAATAAATAGAAATAAAAACATCACCCAAGGGGATTTAAACCATGTGTAAAAAGAAATTAATTTATCTCCTATTAATGTGATGGAACTTTCCCCTTTGAAATAGGACTAAACCAAGTTTACATGACATATTTGGGGGCAACATTGACTTTATGTTTTTTTTTTTTTTTTTTTTGGTTTAGAAGCACCTATGAAAGCTGAAATTATGATGGTGGGAAAATAGCAAATTTTAGAATAAGGACTCTGCACCTATGCAGATCTGCTTTCACAATGTTATGTACGTGTTGACAATTAGATAGTTTCTTTTAGGTAGTAAAATCAGGATGCTTTTTGTTGTACGGGGGTGGTGTCTATCAAGAAAAATAACTGAAACCAGGATGTAGCTTATATGTTTGAAATCACTCATGGAGTTATAGTATGGAAATATTAACACAAGAAAATTATCCTAGGGCTGTGAGGTGTGGCCGAAAAGTTGAAAAAAGCCCACAAAGTTATAATAGCCCCAGTTACATAGCTGCAATAGTGAGCGAGAGTTAAATAGCTATGCCCCACCTCAGCCTGATATTCAAGACCTTTCAGGAATGAAACACCTTGTTTTCCACATTGCATCTGTCCATATTCCTTAACGACTTCCCTGGTGGCCCAGATGGTAAAGCGTCTGCATACAATGTGGGAGACTCGGGTTCGGTCCCTGGTTGGGAAGAGCCCCTGGAGGAGGAAATGGCAACCCACTCCAGTATTCTTGCTTGGGAAATCCCATGGACGGAGGAGCCTGGTAGGCTACAGCCCACAGGGTCGCAGAGAGTTGGACACGACTGAACGACTTCACTTCATATTCCTTGACAACAACCTCAGGCTACACCAATGACGCTGAAGGACAGGGAAGCCTGGCATGCTGCAGTCCACGGGGTCGCAAAGAGTCAGGTACCACTTAGTGATGTGAACAACAACAGTGGCTCCCAGGGTGTGCCCCACCCCTCTGATCCACAGACTGCCTTTATGCTACTTTTACAGGGAAGCTCTCATTCCCACTTCAACTTGGCCAAATCCTGGCCACACCTCTGGGGCCACGGACCCATCCAGTCAGAGGTAACCGCCCCCTCCTCTGACCTCATTGCTTTCTGGCATGCCTGACTTTTTCCTTATAATCTTTCCATTAGATTTATACGTTTTCTCCCACAGATAGTTTTCTTGTACGCACTGTGTATCTTCATCTTCCACAGCACCTCCTACAGTTCTTCACACACAGCACATGTCTGAAATTTTTGGTTGACTGGATATACGGATGAAAAGATCCGAAAAGTCTATGGAGGACAGAATGGAAGACACGGATCCATAACTCAAGTCACTGAGAGCCTTCTTTTCTTTCGCATGTGAAACTGTTTAGAAATTAACAATTACATGTGAGATCACACCAAGTGTTTGAGAAATTACTTATCAAAGATGACTCATGTAACAGGCCAAGCTCCCTTCCACCCTTCCCTTTCAGATGTCAGAGCTTATCCCTAAAAGCTATTAGCTGTGACAAGAAGATAAGAGAAGGAAATCAATTACATCAGCTTCGTAATCACCGGGCTAACATCAGAGGGCTCCTCCTAAGATCTGGATTCCATCTGTTTGCCCCTGCTATTTTCGTCTTCCTCTTTGAGAGGCGACAGCTCACATGCTTCGAGGGAGTCTGAATGATTTCATAAGGTAGATTCCACAGCTTCCTCTTTCAGCCACTGCCATTTCTTTCTCCCAGCACGATGACACTCGGGTTCCTTGGAAGACTGCTTTTTAATAGCTGCAAACTGGGCAATTTCATGGGACTAGGATAGACTGGAACAGATGTGGAAAACCTTCCTCATCATGATAGAAGCAAGATGCCAAGAACTAATGTGGAGGATGCCGCTTTCTCACGCAGCTTGGCTTCTATAATAACGCAGAACGTGACATGGTGCGAGCCAACTCTGTCTTCAGCAGCCTTTCCTGCAACTACTTCTTTCAAACCAGAACCTCGTGAGATTCTGCAAGTCAAACAGATCTTGAAAAGAAAAAAACATGCCAAGTAGTAAAATGAACAGACAACTGTTCTAAGAACATGCGCGATTTCAGCACATCCTCAGACCACAGAGCGAAACTGTTCAGCTTTAAAAAAAATTTTTCTGCCCAACGTTAGAGGTTTCTAAATAGAACCTTGCATTTCTACTCAGAAATAGTAACCAAACAAATCAAAATGTAGCAGCAGCCTCTTGTATTCACATTGAAGAGTTCTGAGCTAGGCTCTTGTTCTTCAAAAATTAGAAGATTAATAAAAGGATAACACTTGGGAAGAAAGAAACCATGGCATCTGGGAAAAATATTCAATGTTTTAAAACCATTTTCTCTCATGTTCCAACATCTGTTAGTTTCTTCTTTACTTAATTACAAGTTGCTTTGAAAATTATTATGTATGTGCATTGTTCTAACAACTGAAATTATACATGTTCAATAATTTCACTGGAGGCATTCAGATGAAATAATAAAAAAATGGGAAATGCAAATCTTAGGCAAAACACCAATTAAAACATACTGTTGATATAATTAAACATGTTACTTCCCCTAAAAGGAAAAACTGTCTGCTACCAGTAAAGCTAAATGACAAGTATCAATATAATATGACCAAAACGTGTCTTAAAACTCTTTGGTTGCCCTAGTACACGTGTGAACTATTTCTACAACACACCACTCGTGCTAAATCAACACTGGTACTAAAGTACATTGTGCGCAACACAGGGAGAGGGAAGCACCCAAGGACAGTAGCGCATCCTTGACGTCACAAACCGTATACAGAGAACAGGAAGTCCTCATCTCCAAATGCGAGCATCATTTAAAGGCCAATTGGATGGGACAGCTAAATTGCTTTTTTAAAACCTAGGAACAAGCAAAGCCTGTTCAGACTCCAAGAGACCATTCTCTTTAATTGCAGTGGCAAGTGCCTGGTGAAACTACAAGGATACAAGGTGAGCTACAGTAATTGACTAGAAATAAGTGCCCAGTTTGGCAGAGATACCAAGTCGAATAAACGACCTCAGGAGCATCCTCTACGCACAATCCACGATTAACCAAAAGTGTCAGCAGGCCAATGATCAAAGACTGAAGATGCATTTGGAAAAGAATATTCCCTGACTCTTGTTATAAGAACTTCTACTAAGGCTTTAAATTTAGAAAGTCATATTTCATTACTCATTTTGCAGCAGTTCAAACTCTAGCATCTTTTGACACAGAAGCCTGGGGCACGCGCTTCGTGGTCCAGTGGTTTAGACTCCACGCTTCCATTGCAGAGGGCATGGGTTCGATTGCTCTAGTTGAGTATTTATTAACATCTTTAGGAAATCCGTTTCTTATTTATGTACTGTGTATTTGTGTAGGTCTACAAAAGATTTTTAAACTTATGGTCATTGACTGGCAACTGTTATGGCTGAGAATACTGTTTCTGTCTCCATAAGTTCATTTCAGGTATTTTAAAACCAGGTATTGGAAAATCTTTATCATGGAATGTATTAGCAACCTATAAAGAAAGAGTCTGTGTGTGTGTGTGTGTGTGTGTGTGTGTGTGTGTGTGTGACTAAAGTCATTTTTACAACAGAAAATCTTCAGGAAAGTGTCTCTTTTTCAATTAATATTGCAATCACTCTATTTGAATTGTTACAAGCAGAAACAACCCCAATTTTCTGTAAAGCCAAAGAAATCTGGGCAATAGCCTCTTCCAACACTGTAACGGAAACATTTTTGTGAACTAGTCAAGATCTCCATATCAATTACAGTTTCCAGAGATGGTAGCGTAATTCATATGTTCTAGAGGCCGGCTTTTGATGGATTAAGTCCTGTAATCCATCATTTTCTTTTCTTTCCATCTGCATCATACATCATTCTTAGACTTGGTGGCCACACTTCCAGTTCTAAATTTCAGAATGCTTCCATGTTTTCAGTTATCCTCTGTAACACTTGACTGCTTGTACTGATATTAACTTTTTAAAAATATTCAAGCCTCTTTCAACAAATTCTGGCATTTTTAAGCTGACAATCTTTCATATATGCAAGCTTTTCATTGAGATCTCAAATAACAAAACAAAGCCAATTTTTCATTCCCATGTTTAGGAAGGTGTAATATCTAGTTTCAGCCAGAGAGATGCATCATTCCCCTCACAGAATAATACGTAGAAGTACAAGTGAAAGCATTTTACAAGCACAGTGCAGTGGGCGAGTGATGGTGATGAAATGTACATATAGTATTTTTATTTATAAAAAATTTTCAATGTTTCCATTGAGTAAGAATCAACTATTTGATTTGTATTTATTTATTAAATTGTATTTCAGCGAACAGCCTTTTTAGAATTATGAAATGGTATCTTCATAAACAATGGATAAAGCTAATTGTATTTAACCCAGAAGGGCCACTGACTGACTTAGTAACGTAAGCAGAGCTTCCAGGCTTCCCTGGTGGCTCAGCAGTAAAGAATCTGCCTGACAGTGCAGGAGACACAGGAGACGGGTTCGATCCCTGGAGTGGGAAGATCTCCTGCAGGAGGAAACGGCAACCCACTCCAGTATTCTTGCCTGGGAAATCCCATGGACAGAAGAGCCTGGCGGGCTACAGTCCACGGGGTTGCAAACGAATCAGACATTGCTGAGAGACTAAACAGGAGCTTCCTACAGCTCAGTGAGAAGCCCGAGGAAGCAGCACAGATGGGGGGCCAGCGTTTGTGACCAAGCCTTCAAGGTATTGCTGGGAAAACAGACAAAGGTGCAGAAATGGATTTTGGTAGAAGTGAAATAATAACCCTTTGAACAACACAGCTTAGTGTAAACTGGCAACATGCAAGTGCCTCTGTCTAGCACATGCTGGGCTTACATCGTCCAAACGTTAACAAAAGCAAACAAAAACAACAGGACCAAGAGAAAACGTGCTTGCCCCTCCTCAGAGAAAAGTGCCTGTTCTGCACGGCAGGACCACGGAGCCCTAGAAAATCAGGAGTGCAAAGGAAACTAGCCAGCACACACCAGGAAGCAGACTACTTTTCAGGTTTAAAAACTTCAGTCTCTCCCAGCTAAGGTTTCCTTCCTATTTTCTGCAGAAAGGAGGTGTGAGCTGCCCCATCTGAGGAGAAGTAGGTGCCCCTGCACGGAGGTCGTTATTCTCTTGAAGGTATGTATGTATAGTAGGATGTGTGCGTGCTCAGCCGTGTCTGACTCTTTTCGACCCCATGGACAGTAGCCAGCCAGGCTCCTCTGTCCGTGGGATTCTCCAAGCAAGAACACTGGAGTGGGTTGCCCTTTCCTTCTCCAGAGGATCTTCCCAACCCAGGAATTGAACCCGTGTATCTTGCATCTCCTGCAATGGTAGGCAGATTCTTTATTACTAGCACCACCTCTTAAAAATATTTTGAAAGCAGTGAAAGTTGCTCAGTCGTGTCTGACTGTGAGCCCCAGGACGGTAGCCTGACAGGCTCCTCTGTCCATGGAATTCTCCAGGCCAGAATACTGGAGTGGGTAGCCTTTCCCTTCTCCAGGGGATCTTCCCAACCCAGGGATCAAACCCGGGTCTCCCACACTGCAAGTAGATTCTTTACTTTCTCAGCCAGGAGGAAAGGTATTTTAGTATGAGAAAAGCTGTTCCGGGTGGGGGGGTGGACTAAAGAAAAGGAAAGGAAATTAGTCCAGCTTTGTGGGCAGGGTTGTTACTTCGTGGGCGGGGTTATTAACTTGTGGTTGTTAATCTGTGGGTGGGGATACTAGTCCTGTAGAATGATCAGATCTTACCCCAGGATCTTCTGAGAAGGCCACAGCTTCCTGGACTTTCCAGCATCTTGAGGCCAGAAGACCTGGACCTAGGGTCTTGCTCTGTCGATCATTTGCATAAAATGATTTTCCCTGAGCAGTGATTTTCTTATTTGGAAAATCAGGAACATATGAGATAACCTTTCCCAAAGTATTTTGGGAAATCCAATGTGCTACACAAGACCCAGCTATTTTGTAATATTGTTGTTATTTTCATGCATTGCAATCTATTTAAACTGCCAACTGCCAGGTCTTACTTGTTTCTAAATGTATCCACGATGACATTTGTTGTTGTTCAGTCACTAAGTGGGTCCGACTCGGTGGGACGCCATGTACTACAGCACACCAGGCTTCTCTGTCCTTCATTATCTCCCAAAGTTTGTTCAGACTAACCCGCTGAGCCAGTGATACTATCTAACCATCTTATTCTCTGTCACCCCCTTCTATTCTTGCCCTCAGTCTTTCCCAGCATCAGGGTCTTTTCCAATGAGTCGGATCTTTGCATCAGATGGCCAAAGTATTGAAGCTTCACTTTCAGCATCAGTCTGTCCAGTGAACATTCAGGACTGACTTTCCTTAGGATTGACTGGTTTGACCTTCTTGCAGTCCAAGAGACTTTCAAGCGTCTTCTCCACCACTACTATTCGAAAGTATCAAGTCTTCAGCGGTCAGTCTTTGTGGCCCAACTCACATTCGTACATGACTACTGGAAAAACCATAGCTTTAACTATACAGGTGCCATTACTTGAGTCAAACAATTTCCAATATGTTATATCAACTCTGATTAACCTTCCCAGAAGCCCTTTTGGCAGCTTGTATTGATTTGATTGATGTCTTTATTCCTGACCTTTCAGGGCCTTCTGTGGTCCAGTTCTTTTGTATCTAGAAAATAGATCTCCCTCCTCTACTCCCTGCTGATATCTGAAATCATGGCTTTTGTCAACTGCTTTACACTGGGTGTGATTCAGTAATAAACATAGTGCTGGCAGGACTAAGGCTGTTTTTGATTTTGAATTATCTTAGCTGCATGTGACACTGTCTTTAGCTTTATTCGTCTGCTAAACCTTTGAGGGAATTCAGAATTACATGAATTTAAGAAGCAACTCTGTATATACTGTACTATTTTATGCCTTCCTTGCTGTTTTTGAAAAAAACTTATGTATTGATTTTGCCTCTGCTGGGTCCTTGCTGCTGCCCTCAGGCTTTCTCTAGTTGCAGTGAGTGGCGGCTGCTCTTCGTTGCAATGTGTGGGCTCCTCATGGCGGGAGCTTCTCTTGCTGCAGAGCACAGGTTCTGGGCGCACGGGCTTCGGTAGTTGCAGCTGGTGGGATCTAGAGCTCAGGCTCAGTAGGTGTGGGACACGGGCTTAGTTGTTTCCCAGCAGGTGGGATGATCCTGGACCAGGGATTGAACCTACGTCTCCTGCATTGGTAGGCTGATTCTTATCCACTGTACCACCATGGAAGTCCTGTCTTTCTTCCTTTTGAATGTTGCAATTTTCAGCCAAAACACAGAAGTAAGATTTGGGTTATGAGTTCACCTTCCATTCATTTCCATGCTCATGAGAATCTCTAAATGGAACTCTCACTGTGGGGGCTGGCGAAAGGATATGACTGCAATATTATGGACATCAAGGAAGCTAATGAACTAGGGGAGGGTTATGGAAAGACAAAAAAACAAAAACAGAAAAAAAACCTCTTCTAAGATACAATTTGTACTCCGTAAGAGTAAAGAAAAATAAGGTCTTATCATTTATCACTTAACATTAAGCAAAAAAAGGTGCAAATGCAGTTGCATCAGTGTATTCTATTTGTACCCAAAGAACCAGTTCTCAAATGCTGGCCCAGTTACCCACTAAGTGGGATACTGGCCAAGTTCATTAATTTTTCTCAAGTTGAGTTTCCCCATCTCCACATGGAGATACTAATGAAAACTGCCTACAAGGGACACAGTGAGAATAGAACAATCCATCGCACACAGTCGGGGCTCAATAAAACTGAATCATTTGATTAGGAAACACAGAATTTCAGTCTATCATAACACACCTAAATAATGGCTCCAGGTTGCTTGGTTATAGTTTCAACATTTCATTTGATATTACACAGTAAGTTATGATTTGTAAAACTTAATATAACGATTACCTTGATGGTTATTGGTGTGATCACTCACCTAGAGCCATATATCTTGGAGTGGGAAGTCAAGTGGGCCTTAGGAAGCATCAGGAAAAACAAAGCTAGCTGAGCTGATGGAATTCCAGTTGAGCTATTTCAAAACCTAAAAGATGATGCTGTGAAAGTGCTGCACTCAATATGCCAGCAAATCTGGAAAACACACCAGTGGCCACAGGACTGGAAAAGGTCAGGTTTCATTCCAATCCCAAAGAAAGGGAATGCCAAAGAATGCTCAAACTACCACACAACTGCACTCATCTCACACGCTAGCACAGTAACGTTGAAAATTAGCCACAGTACACTTGAACAGTACATGAACTGAGAACTTCCAGATGTTCAAGCTGGATTTAGAAAAGGCAGAGGATAGAGAGATCAAACTGTCAACATCTGCTGGATCATAGAAAAAGCAAAAAAATTCCAGAAAAAACATACACTTCTGCTTCACTGACTACACTAAAGCCTTTGACTTTGTGGATCACAACAAACAGTGGAAAATTCTGAAAGAGATGGGAATACCAGACCACTTGACCTGCCTCCTGAGAAATCTGTACACAGGTCAGTAAGCAAGTTAGAACCAAACATGGAACAACAGGCTGGTTCTAAATTGGGAAAGGAGTACGTTAAGGCAATATATTGTGACTCTGCTTATATAATTTCTATGCAGAGTACATCATGCAAAATGATGGGCTGGATGAAGCACAAGCTGGAATCAAGATTGCTGGGAGAAATATCAATAACTTCAGATATGCAGATAATACCACCCTTATGGCAGAAAGTGAATAACTAAAGAGCCTCTTGATGAAAGTGAAAGAGGAGAGTGAAAAAGCTGGCTTATAACTCAACATTCAAAAAATGATTATGGCATCCTGCCCATGGCAAATAGATGGGGAAACAATGGAAACAGTGACAGGCTTTATTTTCCAAAATCACTGCAGATGGTTATTGTAGCCATGAAATTAAAAGACGCTTGCTCCTTGGAAGAAAAGCTATGATCAACCTAGACGGCATATTAAAAAGCAGATGCATTACTCTGCCAAAGGTCCATATAATCAAAGCTATGGTTTTTCCAGTATTCATGTATGGATGTGAGAGTTGGATTATAAAGAAGGCTGAGTGCTGAAGAATTGATGCTTTTGAACTGTGGTGTTGGAGAAGACGCTTCAGAGTCCCTTGGACTGCAAGGAGATCAAACCAGTCAATTCTAAAGAAAATCAGCCTGAATATTTATTGGAAGGACTGATGCTGAAACTGAAGCTCCAATACTTTGGCTACCTGTTGTGAAGAGCTGACTTAAAAACCATGATGCTGGGAAAGACTGAAGGCAGGAGAAGAAGGGGATGAGAGGACGAGATTGTTGGATGGCATCACCAACTCAATGGGATATGAGTTTAAGCAAGCTCTGGGAGATAGTGAAGGACAGGGAAGCCTGGCTTGCTGCAGTCCATAGGGTCGCAAGGAGTTGGACACAACTGAGAAACTGAACAACAAGGAAAACAAGTTTAGAAATGAAGTAAAAATATGCCAAATAAAATTGAGCCCGAAGTGCCTATTCTAAAATGATCTAATTATTTTAAGTAAAATAAGTATATCCTCCCAGTTCCAAATCACTGCTGTGATCTAGGTAGGCTTAAATACTGGCAGGAGACCTGGAACAGACACTGATTCTCTCTCAGCCCATCTTCCCGCAAGTAGGAGAGGAGGAGACACCGGAATGGAGACACTTCTGCCCTCCTCCTCGAGGGACAGGCATGGTACCCTCGGGCAGTTTACCCCTGGGCTGCCTCACTAGGCTTCATCCATAAGCACTGGTGTAGTTGAGTCGCATTTACAGAGTGGTTGCATAGAACAAGGGGCCGATAGACTGCATCCAGCCCTCAGCAGGTGTTGAGTGCATCATTTCCCCTGCTTTCTACCGCTGTCCCTTGTGGGCCTCCCTGGTGGCTCAGCTGGTAAAGAATCCGCCTGCAATGCAGGAGACCTGGGTTTGATCCCTGGGTTGGGAAGATCCCCTGGAGAAGGGAAAGGCTATTCACTCCAGTATTCTGGCCTGGAGATTTCCATGGACTTGTGGGTCACAAAGAGTCGGACACGACTGAGTGACTTTTATTTTTACTACTGCTATCCAGGTTTACTACGAGCACTTTGTTAAATGACACAGGATTTCAGGCTATCATAACCTGACTAGATAACAACTCGAGTATGTCTAATCATCACCTCATTTCAATAATTTGTGTGACATTATGCAGCAAGTTAGGATTTGTAAGACTTGATCTAACAGGCATCATTATGGTATCAGCTATTATTGAAAGAGGTTAAAAGTGAAACACATATGTCAACCTCAGGCTTCCCTGGTAGCTCAGTTGATACACAATCCACCTGCAATGCAGGAGACCAGCATTTGATCTCTGGGTTGGGAAGATCCCCTGGAGAAGGAAATGGCAACCCACTCCAGTAATCTTGCCTGGAGAATCCCATGGACAGAGGAGTCTGGTGGGCTCCAGTCCCTGGGGTCACAAAGAGTCGGACATGACTGAGCGACTGAACACATGTGCCAACCTCAGGTAACATAAAATAACTTACATTTAATATAAATTTATATATTTATACAAATACAAATTACAAATTATACAAATATGAATATAAAGGTAATTTTAAATAGAAAAACATAAAATTGCTACTGGTATATTATTTAAGAATAGAAGATTTTCCCCCAAGACTATGACTTGATGTCAATAATGATGGTGGTGGGTGGATCTGCAGTCATGTTCGACTCTTTGCAGCCCCATGAACTGTAGCCCACCAGGCTCCACTGTCCATGGAATTCTCCAGGCAAGAATACTGGACTGGGCTGCCATCTCCCCCTCCAGTGATTGACCCAGGGATTGAACTGTGGTCTCTGGCACTGTAGGTAGATTCTTTACCACTAGCGCCACCTGGGAAGCTTCAATAATGATGGTGACATTTTCTATTTCAATTTGCCTTGTTGGGTTTGTTACTGAGCAATGATATACAAACATATGTCTCATACATTCTGTGCATCCTCACAGACAGCCAGGGATTGCATTCAAGGATGCTGACTGGAGACATGGAACAGGGCCCCAAGCATCCTGCATGTTCACAGGCAGAGCTGGGGTGTGACACCAGCTTTCTCACCTGCCACCTGTGCTTTCTCCACATGCTCTGGGAGGCCACAGGTGTGCAGGGAGGTGGGGAAGGGCAGCGGGGACCAGAGAAACCAAGCACTCATACAGGTTCTAGAGCAGCTTACTCAGAAGTGGGACCCAGTGCTCATATGGGTTTTAGAGCAGCTTACTTAGAAGCAGAACCCAGTGCTCATATGGGTCCTAGAGCAGCTTATTCAGAAGTGGAACCTGGCACTTATATGGGTTCTAGAGCAGCTTACTCAGAAGTGGGACGCAGGGATCATTTGGGTTCTAGAGCTGCTTATATGGGTTCTAGAGTAGCTGACTCAGAAGCAGAAACCCAGCGCTCATACGGGTTGTAAAGCAGCTTACTTAGAAGTGGGACCCAAGGCTCATATGGGTTCTAGAGTGGCTTACTTAGAAGTGGGAGGAGTTTGTCCATTAAGTGTCCTGTTGTACCTCATTCCAAACTCATTTAGCCACCAGGGAAGGACACATGTGTCCCCAGGGTCCAGGAAAGGGGTATCAGGATCAGAGCATCAGTGATTTCAGGGCCAGCAAACATGGCCTCTAGCTAGCTTTGAGACAGAGGCCGAGAGGACAGTGGGCAGACCTCGGGGTCACACAATTAACTGGCTGCAAAAGATCCAGGCCCTCCCTCTGCATGTGTCAGTGAGCTCCCCAAACAACCTAAGGCTCAGGGCCCCCAAACCTTTGACATCTGGAACTTACTTTTGTTTACCTTTGTTTTTTTACTACTCTATTTTATCATGGTAAACATGATAAACATTGAACATGTGATCAACCTTCTTATAGATTTTTAAGTGTTCAGTACTGTATTGTTGACTGTAGGCACAGTGTTGTGGCATACCTCTAGAACTTGTCCATCTTGCTTAACTAAAACTTTATCTCCCCATCTCCCTCTCCAGCCAGCTCCTGGCAAACACCGCTGCAGTCTTTGATCCTAAGTATCTGACTGCTTCAGATATCTCCCTATAAGTGGAATCACATGCTATTTGTCTTCCGGTGAATGGCTAATTTCACTTAGCATAATGCATGGATGTGAGAGTTGGACTGTGAAGAAAGCTGAGTGCCGAAGAATTTGTGCTTTTGAATTGTGGTGTTAGAGAAGACTCTTGTTGGAGAAGACTCTTGACAGTCCCTTGGACTGCAAGGAGATCCAACCAGTCCATTCTGAAGGAGAGCAACCCTGGGATTTCTTTGGAAGGAATGATGCTAAAGCTGAAACTCCAGTACTTTGGCCACCTCATGTAAAGAGTTGACTCATTTGAAAAGACTCTGATGTTGGGAGGGATTGGGGGCAGGAGGAGAAGGGGACGGCAGAGGATGAGATGGCTGGATGGCATCACTGACTCGATGGACGTGAGTCTGAGTGAACTCCGGGAGTTGGTGATGGACAGGGAGGCCTGGCATGCTGCGATTCATGGGGTCCCAAAGAGTCGGACACGACTGAGCGACTGAACTGAACTGAACTGGACCTCAAGGTCCATGTTGTTACATATGGAGGAATTTCCTCCTTTTTAAAGACTAAATGGTATTCCATTTTAGTATATCCTGTTCTTTATCCTTTCATCTGTAGATGGAGATTTAGGTTGCTTCTACATCCTGCCTACTGTGAATAGTGCCTCAGTAAACACAGGAATATAGAGAGCTTTTCAAGATCCTGGTTTCTTTTGGATATAGAGAAATTGAAACCCTTGCGTGCTATAGATGGGGATGCAAAATGGTGCAGCCGCTATGCAAAACACCACAGAGATTCCTCAAACAATAAAAAAATAAAACTACCATCCGATCCCAGCAAGCCCACTTCTTCATATTTAACAACAACAAAAAATATTAAATCAGGATTGTGAAGAGATACCAACATTTAGAACTTTAAGAGCTGAGATTCACAGAAAAAAACTAATGGTTCTCAATGAGGATCCTTGACTGACCATCTCTTACTGAGACTTCAATAAAGGCTTGGAGATTTAATCAAAAACAAAGACATATGAACATCGCAGGTGAAACATGGAAAATATTTTTGGGGAAATTTCAAGTTAAAAATGGCAGAGCAAGAAAAGATTCTCAAGTCTTTTATATGCTATTCATTCCTGAACTTGAATGCAACACTTTTTCTATTGGCTGCTGCTGTGCTTACGAAATTTAAATTCTTATCCTTTTCACGAGTCTGTCCTTTACTGTGTGAATAACATTTCATTAGTATAAATCAGTTTTAACAAGCTTGAACTCAAAGGAACAGCTGAAGACCAGGAGTAACAAAGAAGTGAAAGTAGGGAAGAGAACTCACAAGGAAGCTGAGACTTTCTGGCAGGAGGTCACAGGCATCACTGCACTTGGTACTCACTGTGGGAGAGATGAAAGATCACCCTCTTCCCAGAAGAGGAGCCAGATTCAGAAATATCACCTGATGTCATCCAGCCAGACACAGGCATGTAGATAACGAAATGCATGACTCCAAAATCAACAAATTACCTATACTTACAGCCACATCTTTTTTTTTTTTTACCAATTTAAAATGTCCTTGTATTTTTTAAAATTCTCTTGTTTTAATATTTAATTTTTATTTTATAATAGAGTATGGTCAATTTACAATGCTGTGTGCCACCATCTCGATAGAAGACTAAACATCAAAAACAAACATATGTTGCAGCCAAAGATGTCTAAACTGCAGCTAGGATATGGTCAACATGTCACTTTACCTAAGTAGCTATTATTTTTAAATAAGCATCTTAGGAACTGAACTGATAGGATACGTTTTCTAAGCAAGCCAAAGAAACCAAGCCTCTCCTTCATTCCACTTATGTTCCTCAGTTGATATTCCTGCCTTGGAAGAGACAGAAAGTAGAATAAATAGGAAAAAAATATGTGGGAAAAAAATAAAAGTTGTGCTTCTACTATAAAGAATAGAATGCTTCTGCTGCTGCTGCTAAGTCGCTTCAGTTGTGTCCGACTCTGTGCGACCCCATAGACGGCAGCCCACCAGGCTTCCCCATCCTTGGGATTCTCCAGGCAAGAACAGTGGAGTGGGTTGCCATTTCCTTCGCCATAGAATGCTCCAGTGTGCTGTAATAACACCTTCCAGGAATTACATGGCCAGTAGTTTAACTATGGAGGGGAAGAAAAATAAAACTAAGCTAAAATACCTAAAGACTTATACTAAACTCCTTAGAGATGCTCCTGATAGTCCTCTGAATTTGAAAACTGACGTTACAGTTTTTACAAACCAAATTCTGCAAATGTAGAGACAAGAAAACAAATACATGAACATTTTAGGAAGACATTCAAGTTTTACATTTATAATCATATGTATCACACACACACACACACACACACACACACACACACACACACACACACACACATACACAGAGTCCAGCGACTGCATAGGAGATAGGCTACACTTTTCTTTCATTAAACTTTTTATATGTAATAACTTAAGTAAATTTGCAATAAGAAAATTAATGACTTGAAATGTTTTATGAGTTCTTTGTAGTGCAAAGTTTACAAACTAAAGTGCAATTCCACTCAGGTCATCCATCCCTATGGTTTACCAGCAGAAGAGACAAATTTTGACTTGAGAGTGGAGACCCCAGGGTTAGATGCCAAACCACCTGGATCAGGACTGATATATTTTAGAAAGGACAAACCTACCACATTTGAACAGTTTCCTAGACCTTCTAAATGATCACAGATTTACCTGTCACATTTTCATAAATAATTTTAAATCTCAGCATCTGAATTATCAATAATTACATCATCCTAAACTGAACACTAAGATATTCCATGGTTGAAAGTTAGTTCAGGCTGACCTGGAAAGAAGTGCTTCTATAATCAGTAATAGATTCTGCTAAAGCTACTGCAATATCTTTGCCAGTGCAAAGGGGAACAAATCTAATCGCAAATCCCAATAACAAAATCTCCTTGGGTTGGGTATAATATCCGACAAAGCATCTCATAATCCTCTTTCCCTCTCCAAATTTCCCAAGACTATCTGAACTGTGTGGTTTTTAGGTCTCACAAAAACAAACTTTACAGCAGCACAAAAACCTTCTGTGTCTTATAAGCCAAGGTTACAAAATTACTGCAAAGACCAACTGGAAGATTAGCAAGGAAGCATGCCCAACCAGACCTTCTCATGCTGAACCTCCCCACCAAGGCATCCCTACCGTCTCTACAGTCACTCTGCAGTGTTTGCACCGGGGGTAAGCGAATGAAGCCAAAGCCCCACAGACTTGAGTGCTCAATCATTCTGACAGACGGCACAGGAAGAGCAACATCAGGCCTTCCCACAAGCGGGATTTTGGCAGACCAAAGTGTTAGGAGAAATGGGACCCACTAAGGCATAAGAGAAAGAAAACCATAAGTTGTCTTTGACGCCCTTAAAATTGGCACCAAATGTGGTCTGATAACGGCCCCATAAAGTTGGTGAGTCTTCAGTGTTGAAGGTTTGTCCACATGTTACATTAATAACTTAGTGTGGGCTCAGTTTGACGATCTTATCCCATTTCCCAAACCAAATATAGCACCCAGAGTATCGCAGGCTGAAGTTTTTGTACTAGCTCAGAGACAAGAACTGGAAAACCCTTGGGGCAGCTTATCCCATATGGGAAGATTTCCTCCAATCAGCCTTCAGGATACTCTTAATTCCAAGTATTTCCTCCAGACATTCTCGTTAGCCAGAAAGACTTGTGAGTCACAGCATCTAGTACCTGAACAGGCACTAGATTCACAGCATCAAGTTTCCAGAGCATTTTAGGTTTGCACAACATCAAGCGTCTGCTGAGAAGCTCCTGTTGGCAGTATCTGTAGTCGGTGAGAGCACCTAGTCTCTGCAGAGCATCTGTGTTTGCAAAACATCTTTTGTGGGTGTAGCATTACGTGTGTGCAGAGCACCTGGTGTTTGATGACTCTGGTCTCCCCGCTCTAGACTGCGGGCTGGGGATGAGGACTACTCACCACATTACAGCCTGCACAGTCAGGACCATTCTCGCAGGTTCGGCGGCGAGCTTGAATGCCACCCCCACACTGGGCCGTGCACCGTTCCCAGGGTCCCCATCCTGTCCAGAACACGTGTGGCGGGCACAGCAGGTGCTCATTGCAGTATCTGTAACGGGGAAACCAAGAGGGGGAAAGCAGCCGTTTAGTGGAGAGCGAGGCTGCGGGCCTGTCCACTCTCCGTCCCTGCACCGGATGCTGAACCCATGCGCATGCTCCGCGTGGAGGGGCGCCTCAGTGTTCCGAGTGGTCGCACAGGGAAGGAGGCGGATGCGGCGCTGGCCATGCTGTGTGAGCACAGACAATGGGATATGCGGGAGACAACGCAAGATGCTAGACTCACGATGCAGGATGGAGCTTCCTGTGCAGCCAATCAGAGGAGAAACAGACAAACAGAGCCCTTCAAATAGACGCTCGGAAAAACGAGAACACACACAAAATACCTAAGTAGGGCATTTATCTTCAAACATAAACACTGAAAGATAAAGTAGGTTATGAATACAAAGTCCGCACATTGTATTTGGGATTCATTTCTCATCCTTGAATCAAGGAAGGCCTGTAATCCTAGTAACATACCTTATAGAAAAGTTAGCCTAATTTTAGTATGAAGCTTCCAGCCACACACTGCCTAGGTTATTGTATTTTTAAATTTATTTGTAGACTCTCCCAGAATGATGTCCCACAACCTTAATTTCGATGAGCACCTGTTATCCAAAAAGAGATGAATTACTGTTGACAACTAGTCTGTCTGTTTTACTGACTGACTATATGTCTTATGTGTATATTCATATTACCAATTCTTAGCCAAATATACAAAGCCATCCTTAGCCTGAGAAAAATCAAATTTCTCCTCAGTCTTTCATACTACAAGTGAGAAAAAATGAAGTGAGAGAAACAATAAGAAGGAAACGAGCTGGCAATGCATGGGTTTACGGCTCACAGGTAAGAAGATGCTGTTCTTCTTCATCAAGGGAGCTTCCCTGTCTCAGGTGTGTCCAACCTG